>NW_027182472.1:702876-1054314 GCF_040938575.1 Ambystoma mexicanum
GTGATATCTCAATGCTTCTAATACCAAACCTGAGACCCTTCCTATAACATGAGATGGGATATCCAACTCCTTCCCATTCCAATCCTGAGACCCTTCCGATAGCAGAGATGTGATATCTCAATGCTTATACCAAACCTGAGAACCTTCCTATGGCCTGAGATGTCATATACAACTCCTTCCCATTCCAATCCTGAGACCCTTCCTTTAGCATGAGATGTGATATCTCAATGCTTATACCAAATCTGAGACCCTTCCTATAGCATGAGATGTGATATCCAAGTCCATCCCATTCCAAACCTGAGACACTAACTATAGCATATGTGATATCCAGCTCCTTCCCATTCCAAACATGAGACCCTTCCTATAGCAAGAAAGTAATATCCAACTCCTACCCATTCCAATCCTGAGACCCTTCCTATAGCAAGAGATGTGATATCCAAATCCTTCCCATTCCAATCCTGAGCCCCTTCCTATAACATGAGATGTGATATCCAACTCCTTCCCATTCCAACCTGAGACACTTCCTATAGCATGAGAAGGGATATCCAACTCC
Source organism: Ambystoma mexicanum (assembly GCF_040938575.1). Taxonomy (NCBI): domain Eukaryota; kingdom Metazoa; phylum Chordata; class Amphibia; order Caudata; family Ambystomatidae; genus Ambystoma; species Ambystoma mexicanum. Next base: position 703,430 of record NW_027182472.1, read on the forward strand.
TTCCCAATCTAATCCTGAGACCCTTCCGATAGCAGAGATGTGATATCTCAATGCTTATACCAAACCTGAGACCCTTCCTATGGCATGAGATGTGATATCCAACTCCTTGCCATTCAAATCCTGAGACCCTTCCTGTAGCATGAGATGTGATATCTCTATGCTTCTAATACCAAACCTGAGACCCTTCCTATAACATGAGATGGGATATCCAACTCCTTCCCATTCCAATCCTGAGACCCTTCCGATAGCAGAGATGTGATATCTCAATGCTTATACCAAACCTGAGAACCTTCCTATGGCCTGAGATGTCATATACAACTCCTTCCCATTCCAATCCTGAGACCCTTCCTTTAGCATGAGATGTGATATCTCAATGCTTATACCAAATCTGAGACCCTTCCTATAGCATGAGATGTGATATCCAATTCCTTCCCATTCCAATCCTGAGACCCTTCCTATAGCATGAGATGTGATATCTCAATGCTTATACCAAACCTGAGAGCCTACCTATAGCATGAGATGTGATATCCAAGTCCATCCCATTCCAATCCTTAGACCCTTCCTACAGCATGCGATGTGATATCTCAATGATTCTAATACCAAACCAGAGACTCTTCCTATAACATGAGATGGGATATCCAACTCCTTCCCATTCCAATCCTGAGCCGCTTCTGATAGCAGAGATGTGATATCTCAATGCTTATACCAAACCTGAGACCCTTCCTATAACATGAGATGTGATATCCAACTCCTTCCCGTTCCAAACCTGAGACACTAACTATAGCATATGTGATATCCAACTCCTTCCCATTCCAAACATGAGACCCTTCCTATAGCAAGAAAGTAATATCCAACTCCTACCCATTCCAATCCTGAGACCCTTCCTATAGCAAGAGATGTGATATCCAAATCCTTCCCATTCCAATCCTGAGACCCTTCCTATAACATGAGATGTGATATCCAACTCCTTCCCATTCCAACCTGAGACACTTCCTATAGCATGAGAAGGGATATCCAACTCCTTCCCAATCCAATCCTGAGACCCTTCCGATAGCAGAGATGTGATATCTCAATGCTTATACCAAACCTGAGACCCTTCCTATGGCATGAGATGTGATATCCAACTCCTTGCCATTCAAATCCTGAGACCCTTCCTATAGCATGAGATGTGATATCTCTATGCTTCTAATACCAAACCTGAGACCCTTCCTATAACATGAGATGGGATATCCAACTCCTTCCCATTCCAATCCTGAGACCCTTCCGATAGCAGAGATGTGATATCTCAATGCTTATACCAAACCTGAGAACCTTCCTATGGCCTGAGATGTCATATACAACTCCTTCCCATTCCAATCCTGAGACCCTTCCTTTAGCATGAGATGTGATATCTCAATGCTTATACCAAATCTGAGACCCTTCCTATAGCATGAGATGTGATATCCAATTCCTTCCCATTCCAATCCTGAGACCCTTCCTATAGCATGAGATGTGATATCTCAATGCTTATACCAAACCACCTGAGAGCCTACCTATAGCATGAGATGTGATATCCAAGTCCATCCCATTCCAATCCTTAGACCCTTCCTACAGCATGCAATGTGATATCTCAATGATTCTAATACCAAACCAGAGACTCTTCCTATAACATGAGATGGGATATCCAACTCCTTCCCATTCCAATCCTGAGCCGCTTCCGATAACAGAGATGTGATATCTCAATGCTTATACCAAACCTGAGACCCTTCCTATAACATGAGATGTGATATCCAACTCCTTCCCGTTCCAAACCTGAGACACTAACTATAGCATATGTGATATCCAACTCCTTCCCATTCCAAACATGAGACCCCTCCTATAGCAAGAAAGTAATATCCAACTCCTACCCATTCCAATCCTGAGACCCTTCCTATAGCAAGAGATGTGATATCCAAATCCTTCCCATTCCAATCCTGAGACCCTTCCTATAACATGAATGAGATGTGATATCCAACTCCTTCCCATTCCAACCTGAGACACTTCCTATAGCATGAGAAGGGATATCCAACTCCTTCCCAATCCAAACCTGAGACCCTTCCGATAGCAGAGATGTGATATCTCAATGCCTATACCAAACCTGAGACCCTTCCTATGGCATGAGATGTGATATCCAACTCCTTCCCAATCCAATCCTGAGACCCTTCCGATAGCAGAGGCGTGATATCTCAATGCTTCTACCAAACCTGAGACCCTTCCTTTAGCATGAGATGTGATATCCAAATCCTTCACATTCCAATCCTGAGACCCTTCCTATAGCATGAGATGTGATATCTCAATGCTTCTAATACCAAACCTGAGATCCTTCCTATAACATGAGATGTGATATCCAATTCCTTCCCATTCCAAACCTGAGGCCCTTCCTATTGGATGAGATGTGATATCCAACTCCTTCCCATTCCAACCCTGAGACCCTTCCTATAGCATGAGATGTGATGTCTCAATGCTTCTAATACCAAACCTGAGATCCTTCCTATAACATGAGATGTGATATCCAACTCCTTCCATTCCAATCCTGAGACCCGTCCTATAGCATGAGATGTGATATCTCAATGCTTATACCAAACCTGAGACCCTTCCTATAGCATGAGATGTGATATCCAATTGCTTCCCATTCCAATCCTGAGACCCTTCCTATAGCATGAGATGTGATATCTCAATGCTTCTAATACCAAACCTGAGATCCTTCCTCTAACATGAAATGTGATATCCAACTCCTTCCCTTTCCAAACCTAAGAGCCTATCTATAGCATGAGATGTGATATCCAAGTCCTTCCCATTCCAACCCTTAGACCCTTCCAACAGCATGCAATATGATATCTCAATGATTCTAATAACAAACCTGAGACCCGTCCTATAACATGAGATGGGATATCCAACTCCTTCCCATTCCAATCCTGAGACACTTCCGATAGCAGAGATGTGATATCTCAATGCTTATACCAAACCTGAGAACCTTCCTATGGCCTGAGATGTCATATACAACTCCTTCCCATTCCAATCCTGAGACCCTTCCTTTAGCATGAGATGTGATATCTCAATGCTTATACCAAATCTGAGACCCTTCCTATAGCATGATGTGATATCCAATTCCTTCCCATTCCAATCCTGAGACCCTTCCTATAGCATGAGATGTGATATCTCAATGCTTATACCAAACCTGAGAGCCTACCTATAGCATGAGATGTGATATCCAAGTCCATCCCATTCCAATCCTTAGACCTTTCCTACAGCATGCGATGTGATATCTCAATGATTCTAATACCAAACCAGAGACTCTTCCTATAACATTAGATGGGATATCCAACTCCTTCCCATTCCAATCCTGAGCCGCTTCCGATAGCAGAGATGTGATATCTCAATGCTTATACCAAACCTGAGACCCTTCCTATAACATGAGATGTGATATCCAACTCCTTCCCGTTCCAAACCTGAGACACTAACTATAGCATATGTGATATCCAACTCCTTCCCATTCCAAACATGAGACCCTTCCAATAGCAAGAAAGTAATATCCAACTCCTACCCATTCCAATCCTGAGACCCTTCCTATAGCAAGGGATGTGATATCCAAATCCTTCCCATTCCAATCCTGAGACCCTTCCTATAACATGAGATGTGATATCCAACTCCTTCCCATTCCAACCTGAGACACTTCCTATAGCATGAGAAGGGATATCCAACTCCTTCCCAATCCAATCCTGAGACCCTTCCGATAGCAGAGATGTGATATCTCAATGCTTATAACAAACCTGAGACCCTTCCTATGGCATGAGATGTGATATCCAACTCCTTGCCATTCAAATCCTGAGACTCTTCCTATAGCATGAGAAGGGATATCCAACTCCTTCCCAATCCAATCCTGAGACCCTTCCGATAGCAGAGACGTGATATCTCAATGCTTCTACCAAACCTGAGACCCTTCCTTTAGCATGAGATGTGATATCCAAATCCTTCACATTCCAATCCTGAGACCCTTCCTATAGCATGAGATGTGATATCTCAATGCTTCTAATACCAAACCTGAGATCCTTCCTATAACATGAGATGTGATATCCAATTCCTTCCCATTCCAAACCTGAGACCCTTCCTATTGGATGAGATGTGATATCCAACTCCTTCCCATTCCAACCCTGAGACCCTTCCGATAGCATGAGATGTGATGTCTCAATGCTTCTAATACCAAACCTGAGATCCTTCCTTATAACATGAGATGTGATATCCAACTCCTTCCATTCCAAGCCTGAGACCCGTCCTATAGCATGAGATGTGATATCTCAATGCTTATACCAAACCTGAGACCCTTCCTATAGCATGCGATGTGATATCCAACTGCTTCCCATTCCAATCCTGAGACCCTTCCTATAGCATGAGATGTGATATCTCAATGCTTCTAATACCAAACCTGAGATCCTTCCTCTAACATGAAATGTGATATCCAATTCCTTCCCTTTCCAAACCTAAGAGCCTATCTATAGCATGAGATGTGATATCCAAGTCCTTCCCATTCCAACCCTTAGACCCTTCCAACAGCATGCAATATGATATCTCAATGATTGTAATAACAAACCTGAGACCCGTCCTATAACATGAGATGGGATATCCAACTCCTTCCCATTCCAATCCTGAGACACTTCCGATAGCAGAGATGTGATATCTCAATGCTTATACCAAACCTGAGAACCTTCCTATGGCCTGAGATGTCATATACAACTCCTTCCCATTCCAATCCTGAGACCCTTCCTTTAGCATGAGATGTGATATCTCAATGCTTATACCAAATCTGAGACCCTTCCTATAGCATGATGTGATATCCAATTCCTTCCCATTCCAATCCTGAGACCCTTCCTATAGCATGAGATGTGATATCTCAATGCTTATACCAAACCTGAGAGCCTACCTATAGCATGAGATGTGATATCCAAGTCCATCCCATTCCAATCCTTAGACCCTTCCTACAGCATGCGATGTGATATCTCAATGATTCTAATACCAAACCAGAGACTCTTCCTATAACATTAGATGGGATATCCAACTCCTTCCCATTCCAATCCTGAGCCGCTTCCGATAGCAGAGATGTGATATCTCAATGCTTATACCAAACCTGAGACCCTTCCTATAACATGAGATGTGATATCCAACTCCTTCCCGTTCCAAACCTGAGACAGTAACTATAGCATATGTGATATCCAACTCCTTCCCATTCCAAACATGAGACCCTTCCAATAGCAAGAAAGTAATATCCAACTCCTACCCATTCCAATCCTGAGACCCTTCCTATAGCAAGGGATGTGATATCCAAATCCTTCCCATTCCAATCCTGAGACCCTTCCTATAACATGAGATGTGATATCCAACTCCTTCCCATTCCAACCTGAGACACTTCCTATAGCATGAGAAGGGATATCCAACTCCTTCCCAATCCAATCCTGAGACCCTTCCGATAGCAGAGATGTGATATCTCAATGCTTATAACAAACCTGAGACCCTTCCTATGGCATGAGATGGGATATCCAACTCCTTGCCATTCAAATCCTGAGACTCTTCCTATAGCATGAGAAGGGATATCCAACTCCTTCCCAATCCAATCCTGAGACCCTTCCGATAGCAGAGACGTGATATCTCAATGCTTCTACCAAACCTGAGACCCTTCCTTTAGCATGAGATGTGATATCCAAATCCTTCACATTCCAATCCTGAGACCCTTCCTATAGCATGAGATGTGATATCTCAATGCTTCTAATACCAAACCTGAGATCCTTCCTATAACATGAGATGTGATATCCAATTCCTTCCCATTCCAAACCTGAGACCCTTCCTATTGGATGAGATGTGATATCCAACTCCTTCCCATTCCAACCCTGAGACCCTTCCGATAGCATGAGATGTGATGTCTCAATGCTTCTAATACCAAACCTGAGATCCTTCCTTATAACATGAGATGTGATATCCAACTCCTTCCATTCCAATCCTGAGACCCGTACTATAGCATGAGATGTGATATCTCAATGCTTATACCAAACCTGAGACCCTTCCTATAGCATGAGATGTGATATCCAACTGCTTCCCATTCCAATCCTGAGACCCTTCCTATAGCATGAGATGTGATATCTCAATGCTTCTAATACCAAACCTGAGATCCTTCCTCTAACATGAAATGTGATATCCAATTCCTTCCCTTTCCAAACCTAAGAGCCTATCTATAGCATGAGATGTGATATCCAAGTCCTTCACATTCCAACCCTTAGACCCTTCCTACAGCATGCAATATGATATCTCAATGATTCTAATAACAAACCTGAGACCCGTCCTATAACATGAGATGGGATATCCAACTCCTTCCCATTCCAATCCTGAGACACTTCCGATAGCAGAGATGTGATATCTCAATGCTTATACCAAACCTGAGACCCTTCCTATAACATGAGATGTGATACCCAAATGCTTCCCGTTCCAAACCTGAGACCCTTCCTTTAGCATGAGATGTGATATCCAGCTCCTTCCCATTCCAATCCTGAGACACTTCCGATAGCATGAGATGTGATATCTCAATGCTTCTAATATCAAAACTGAGACCCTCCCTATAGCATGATATGTGATATCTAAGTCCTTCCCATTCCAATCCTGAGACCCTCCCTATAGCATGAGATGTGATATCCAACTCCTTCCCATTCCAATCCTGAGACCCTTCCTATAGCATGAGATATGATATCTCAATACTTCTAATACCAAACGTGAGATCCTTCCGATAACATGAGATGTGATATCCAAATCCTTCCCCTTCCAAACCTGAGACCCTCCCTTTAGCATGAGATGTGATATCCAACTCCTTCCTATTCCAATCCTGAGACTCTTCTGATAGCATGAGATGTGATATCTCAATGCTTCTAATACCAAACCTGAGATCCTTCCGATAGCATGAGATGTGATATCTCAATGCTTCTAATACCAAACCTGAGATCCTTCCTATAACATGAGATGTGATATCCAAATCCTTCCCCTTCCAAACCTGAGACCCTCCCTTTAGCATGAGATGTGATATCCAACTCCTTCCCATTCCAATCCTGAGACCCTTCCGATATCATGAGATGTGATATCTCAAAGCTTCTAATATCAAACTTGAGACCCTCCCTATAGCGTGAGATGTGATATCCAAGTCCTTCCCATTCCAATCCTGAGACCCTTCCTATAGCATGAGATGTGATATCTCAATGCTTCTAATACCAAACCTGAGACCCTTCCTATAACATGAGATGGGCATATCCAACTCCTTCCCATTCCAATCCTGAGACCCTTCCGATAGCAGAGATGTGATATCTCAATGCTTATACCAAACCTGAGATCCTTCCTATAACATGAGATGTCCTGAGACACTTCCTATAGCATGAGATGTGATATCTCACTGCTTATACCAAACCTGAGACCCTTCCCATAGCATGAGATGTGATATCCAAGTCCTTCCCATTCCAATCCTGAGACACTTCCTATAGCATGAGATGTGATATCTCAATGCTTCTAATACCAAACCTGAGACTCTTCCTATAACATGAGATGGGGAATCCAACTCCTTCCCATTCCAATCCTGAGACCCTTTTGATAGCAGAGATGTGATATCTCAATGTTTATACCAAACCTGAGACCCTTCCTACGGCATGAGTTGTCATATTCAACTCCTTCCCATTCCAATCCTGAGACCCTTCCTATAGCATGAGATGTGATATCCAACTCCTTCCCATTCCAATCCTGAGACCCTTCCTATAGCATGAGATGTGATGTCTCAATGCTTCTAATACCAAACCTGATATCCTTCCTATAACATGAGATGTGATATCCAACTCCTTCCATTCCAATCCTGAGACCCTTCCTATAGCATGAGATTTGATATCTCAATGGTTCTACCAAACCTGAGACCCTTCCTATAGCATGAGATGTGATATCCAACTCCTTCCCATTCCAATCCTGAGACCCTTCCTATAGCCTGAGATGTGATATCTCAATGCCCCTAATACCAAACCTGAGATCCTTCCTCTAACATGAAATGTGATATCCAACTCCTTCACTTTCCAAACCTGACAGCCTATCTATAGCATGAGATGTGAGATCTAAGTCCTTCCCATTCCAATCCTTAGACCCTTCCTACATCATGCAATATGATTTCTCAATGATTCTAATAAAAAACCTGAGACCCGTCCTATAACATGAGATGGGATATTCAACTCCTTCCCATTCCAATCCTGAGACACTTCCGATAGCAGAGATGTGATATCTCAATGTTTATACCAAACCTGAGACCCTTCCTATAACATGAGATGTGATATCCAACTCCTTCCCGTTCCAACCTGAGACCCTTCCTATAGCATGAGATGGGATATCCAACTTCTTCCAAATCCAATACTGATACCCTTCCGATAGCATGAGATGTGATATCCCAATGCTTCTACCAAACCTGAGACCCATACTATGGCATGAGATGTGATATCAAACTCCTTCCCATTCCAATCCTGAGACCCTTCCTATAGCTTGAGGTGTGATATCCAACTCCTTCCCATTCCAATTCTGAGACCCTTCTTATACCATGAGACTTGATATCTCAATGCTTCTAATACCAAACCTGAGACCCGTCCTATAACATGAGATGTGATATCCAAATCCTTCCCATTCCAATCCTGAGACCCTTCCGATATCATGAGATTTGTTATCTCAATGCTTCTAATATCAAACTTGAGACCCTCCCTATAGCATGAGATGTGACATCCAAGTCCTTCCCATTCCAATCCTGAGACCCTTCCTATAGCATGAGATGTGATATCTCTATGCTTCTAATACCAAACCTGAGACCCTTCCTATAACATGAGATGGGATATCCAACTCCTTCCCATTCCAATCCTGAGACCCTTCCGATAGCAGAGATGTGATATCTCAATGCTTATACCAAACATGAGACCCTTCCTATGGCCTGAGATGTCATATACAACTCCTTCCCATTTCAATCCTGAGACCCTTCCTTTAGCATGAGATGTGATATCTCAATGCTTATACCAAATCTGAGACCCTTCCTATAGCATGAGATGTGATATCCAAATCCTTCCCATTCCAATCCTGAGACCCTTCCTATAGCATGAGATGTGATATCTCAATGCTTATATCAAACCTGAGAGCCTACCTATAGCATGAGATGTGATATCCAAGTCCATCCTATTCCAATCCTTAGACCCTTCCTACAGCATGCGATGTGATATCTCAATGATTCTAATACCAAACCAGAGACTCTTACTATAACATGAGATGGGATATCCAACTCCTTCCCATTCCAATCCTGAGCCGCTTCCGATAGCAGAGATGTGATATCTCAATGCTTATACCAAACATGAGACCCTTCCTATAACATGAGATGTGATATCCAACTCCTTCCCGTTCCAAACCTGAGACACTAACTATAGCATATGTGATATCCAACTCCTTCCCATTCCAAACATGAGACCCTTCCTATAGCAAGAAAATAATATCCAAATCCTTCCCATTCCAATCCTGAGACCCTTCCTATAACATGAGATGTGATATCCAACTCCTTCCCATTCAAATCCTGAGACCCTTCCTATAGCATGAGAAGGGATATCCAACTCCTTCCCAATCCAATCCTGAGACCCTTCCGATAGCAGAGATCTGATATCTCAATGCTTCTACCAAACCTGAGACCCTTCCTTTAGCATGAGATGTGATATCCAAATCCTTCACATTCCAATCCTGAGACCCTTCCTATAGCATGAGATGTGATATCTCAATACTTCTAATACCAAACCTGAGATCCTTCCTAATACATGAGATGTGATATCCAATTCCTTCCCATTCCAAACCTGAGACCCTTCCTATTGGATGAGATGCGATATCCAACTCCTTCCCATTCCAACCCTGAGACCCTTCCTATAGCATGAGATGTGATGTCTCAATGCTTCTAATACCAAACCTGAGATCCTTCCTATAACATGAGATGTGATATCCAACTCCTTCCATTCCAATCCTGAGACCCGTCCTATAGCATGAGATGTGATATCTCAATGCTTATACCAAACCTGAGACCCTTCCTATAGCATGAGATGTGATATCCAACTACTTCCCATTCCAATCCTGAGACCCTTCCTATAGCATGAGATGTGATATCTCAATGCTTCTAATACCAAACCTGAGATCCTTCCTCTAACATGAAATGTGATATCCAACTCCTTCCCTTTCCAAACCTTAGACCCTTCCTACAGCATGCAATATGATATCTCAATGATTCTAATAACAAACCTGAGACCCGTCCTATAGCATGAGATATGATATCCAAGTCCTTCCCATTCCAATCCTGAGACCCTTCCTATAACATGAAATGTGATATCCAACTCCTTCCCATTCCAACCTGAGACCCTTCCTATAGCATGAGATGGGATATCCAACTTCTTCCAAATCCAATACTGATACCCTTCCGATAGCATGAGATGTGATGTCCCAATGCTTCTACCAAACCTGAGACCCATACTATGGCATGAGATGTGATATCAAACTCCTTCCCATTCCAATCCTGAGACCCTTCCTATAGCTTGAGGTGTGATATCCAACTCCTTCCCATTCCAATTCTGAGACTCTTCTTATACCATGAGACTTGATATCTCAATGCTTCTAATACCAAACCTGAGACCCGTCCTATAACATGAGATGTGATATCCAAATCCTTCCCCTTCCAAACCTTAGACCCTTCCTTTATCATGAGATGTGGTATCCAACTCCTTCCCATTCCAATCCTGAGACCCTTCCGATATCATGAGATTTGTTATCTCAATGCTTCTAATATCAAACTTGAGACCCTCCCTATAGCATGAGATGTGACATCCAAGTCCTTCCCATTCCAATCCTGAGACCCTTCCTATAGCATGAGATGTGATATCTCTATACTTCTAATACCAAACCTGAGACCCTTCCTATAACATGAGATGGGATATCCAACTCCTTCCCATTCCAATCCTGAGACCCTTCCGATAGCAGAGATGTGATATCTCAATGCTTATACCAAACCTGAGACCCTTCCTATGGCCTGAGATGTCATATACAACTCCTTCCCATTCCAATCCTGAGACCCTTCCTTTAGCATGAGATGTGATATCTCAATGCTTATACCAAATCTGAGACCCTTCCTATAGCATGAGATGTGATATCCAAATCCTTCCCATTCCAATCCTGAGACCCTTCCTATAGCATGAGATGTGATATCTCAATGCTTATACCAAACCTGAGAGCCTACAATCCTGAGACCCTTCCTTTAGCATGAAATGTGATATCTCAATGCTTATACCAAATCTGAGACCCTTCCTATAGCATGAGATGTGATATCCAAGTCCATCCCATTCCAATCCTTAGACCCTTCCTACAGCATGCGATGTGATATCTCAATGATTCTAATACCAAACCAGAGACTCTTACTATAACATGAGATGGGATATCCAACTCCTTCCCATTCCAATCCTGAGCCGCTTCCGATAGCAGAGATGTGATATCTCAATGCTTATACCAAACCTGAGACCCTTCCTATAGCAAGAAAGTAATATCCAACTCCTTCCCAATCCAATCCTGAGACCCTTCCGATAGCAGAGATGTGATATCTCAATGCTTATACCAAACCTGAGACCCTTCCTATGGCATGAGATGTGATATCCAACTCCTTGCCATTCAAATCCTGAGACCCTTCCTATAGCATGAGAAGGGATATCCAACTCCTTCCCAATCCAATCCTGAGACCCTTCCGATAGCAGAGACGTGATATCTCAATGCTTCTACCAAACCTGAGACCCTTCCTTTAGCATGAGATGTAATATCCAAATCCTTCACATTCCAATCCTGAGACCCTTCCTATAGCATGAGATGTGATATCTCAATGCTTCTAATACCAAACCTGAGACCCTTCCTATAACATGAGATGGGATATCCAACTCCTTCCCATTCCAATCCTGAGACCCTTCCGATAGCAGAGATGTGATATCTCAATGCTTATACCAAACCTGAGAACCTTCCTATGGCCTGAGATGTCATATACAACTCCTTCCCATTCCAATCCTGAGACCCTTCCTTTAGCATGAGATGTGATATCTCAATGCTTATACCAAATCTGAGACCCTTCCTATAGCATGAGATGTGATATCCAAGTCCATCCCATTCCAAACCTGAGACACTAACTATAGCATATGTGATATCCAGCTCCTTCCCATTCCAAACATGAGACCCTTCCTATAGCAAGAAAGTAATATCCAACTCCTACCCATTCCAATCCTGAGACCCTTCCTATAGCAAGAGATGTGATATCCAAATCCTTCCCATTCCAATCCTGAGACCCTTCCTATAACATGAGATGTGATATCCAACTCCTTCCCATTCCAACCTGAGACACTTCCTATAGCATGAGAAGGGATATCCAACTCCTTCCCAATCCAATCCTGAGACCCTTCCGATAGCAGAGATGTGATATCTCAATGCTTATACCAAACCTGAGACCCTTCCTATGGCATGAGATGTGATATCCAACTCCTTGCCATTCAAATCCTGAGACCCTTCCTATAGCATGAGATGTGATATCTCTATGCTTCTAATACCAAACCTGAGACCCTTCCTATAACATGAGATGGGATATCCAACTCCTTCCCATTCCAATCCTGAGACCCTTCCGATAGCAGAGATGTGATATCTCAATGCTTATACCAAACCTGAGAACCTTCCTATGGCCTGAGATGTCATATACAACTCCTTCCCATTCCAATCCTGAGACCCTTCCTTTAGCATGAGATGTGATATCTCAATGCTTATACCAAATCTGAGACCCTTCCTATAGCATGAGATGTGATATCCAATTCCTTCCCATTCCAATCCTGAGACCCTTCCTATAGCATGAGATGTGATATCTCGATGCTTATACCAAACCTGAGAGCCTACCTATAGCATGAGATGTGATATCCAAGTCCATCCCATTCCAATCCTTAGACCCTTCCTACAGCATGCGATGTGATATCTCAATGATTCTAATACCAAACCAGAGACTCTTCCTATAACATGAGATGGGATATCCAACTCCTTCCCATTCCAATCCTGAGCCGCTTCTGATAGCAGAGATGTGATATCTCAATGCTTATACCAAACCTGAGACCCTTCCTATAACATGAGATGTGATATCCAACTCCTTCCCGTTCCAAACCTGAGACACTAACTATAGCATATGTGATATCCAACTCCTTCCCATTCCAAACATGAGACCCTTCCTATAGCAAGAAAGTAATATCCAACTCCTACCCATTCCAATCCTGAGACCCTTCCTATAGCAAGAGATGTGATATCCAAATCCTTCCCATTCCAATCCTGAGACCCTTCCTATAACATGAGATGTGATATCCAACTCCTTCCCATTCCAACCTGAGACACTTCCTATAGCATGAGAAGGGATATCCAACTCCTTCCCAATCCAATCCTGAGACCCTTCCGATAGCAGAGATGTGATATCTCAATGCTTATACCAAACCTGAGACCCTTCCTATGGCATGAGATGTGATATCCAACTCCTTGCCATTCAAATCCTGAGACCCTTCCTATAGCATGAGATGTGATATCTCTATGCTTCTAATACCAAACCTGAGACCCTTCCTATAACATGAGATGGGATATCCAACTCCTTCCCATTCCAATCCTGAGACCCTTCCGATAGCAGAGATGTGATATCTCAATGCTTATACCAAACCTGAGAACCTTCCTATGGCCTGAGATGTCATATACAACTCCTTCCCATTCCAATCCTGAGACCCTTCCTTTAGCATGAGATGTGATATCTCAATGCTTATACCAAATCTGAGACCCTTCCTATAGCATGAGATGTGATATCCAATTCCTTCCCATTCCAATCCTGAGACCCTTCCTATAGCATGAGATGTGATATCTCAATGCTTATACCAAACCACCTGAGAGCCTACCTATAGCATGAGATGTGATATCCAAGTCCATCCCATTCCAATCCTTAGACCCTTCCTACAGCATGCGATGTGATATCTCAATGATTCTAATACCAAACCAGAGACTCTTCCTATAACATGAGATGGGATATCCAACTCCTTCCCATTCCAATCCTGAGCCGCTTCCGATAACAGAGATGTGATATCTCAATGCTTATACCAAACCTGAGACCCTTCCTATAACATGAGATGTGATATCCAACTCCTTCCCGTTCCAAACCTGAGACACTAACTATAGCATATGTGATATCCAACTCCTTCCCATTCCAAACATGAGACCCCTCCTATAGCAAGAAAGTAATATCCAACTCCTACCCATTCCAATCCTGAGACCCTTCCTATAGCAAGAGATGTGATATCCAAATCCTTCCCATTCCAATCCTGAGACCCTTCCTATAACATGAATGAGATGTGATATCCAACTCCTTCCCATTCCAACCTGAGACACTTCCTATAGCATGAGAAGGGATATCCAACTCCTTCCCAATCCAAACCTGAGACCCTTCCGATAGCAGAGATGTGATATCTCAATGCCTATACCAAACCTGAGACCCTTCCTATGGCATGAGATGTGATATCCAACTCCTTCCCAATCCAATCCTGAGACCCTTCCGATAGCAGAGGCGTGATATCTCAATGCTTCTACCAAACCTGAGACCCTTCCTTTAGCATGAGATGTGATATCCAAATCCTTCACATTCCAATCCTGAGACCCTTCCTATAGCATGAGATGTGATATCTCAATGCTTCTAATACCAAACCTGAGATCCTTCCTATAACATGAGATGTGATATCCAATTCCTTCCCATTCCAAACCTGAGGCCCTTCCTATTGGATGAGATGTGATATCCAACTCCTTCCCATTCCAACCCTGAGACCCTTCCTATAGCATGAGATGTGATGTCTCAATGCTTCTAATACCAAACCTGAGATCCTTCCTATAACATGAGATGTGATATCCAACTCCTTCCATTCCAATCCTGAGACCCGTCCTATAGCATGAGATGTGATATCTCAATGCTTATACCAAACCTGAGACCCTTCCTATAGCATGAGATGTGATATCCAATTGCTTCCCATTCCAATCCTGAGACCCTTCCTATAGCATGAGATGTGATATCTCAATGCTTCTAATACCAAACCTGAGATCCTTCCTCTAACATGAAATGTGATATCCAACTCCTTCCCTTTCCAAACCTAAGAGCCTATCTATAGCATGAGATGTGATATCCAAGTCCTTCCCATTCCAACCCTTAGACCCTTCCAACAGCATGCAATATGATATCTCAATGATTCTAATAACAAACCTGAGACCCGTCCTATAACATGAGATGGGATATCCAACTCCTTCCCATTCCAATCCTGAGACACTTCCGATAGCAGAGATGTGATATCTCAATGCTTATACCAAACCTGAGAACCTTCCTATGGCCTGAGATGTCATATACAACTCCTTCCCATTCCAATCCTGAGACCCTTCCTTTAGCATGAGATGTGATATCTCAATGCTTATACCAAATCTGAGACCCTTCCTATAGCATGATGTGATATCCAATTCCTTCCCATTCCAATCCTGAGACCCTTCCTATAGCATGAGATGTGATATCTCAATGCTTATACCAAACCTGAGAGCCTACCTATAGCATGAGATGTGATATCCAAGTCCATCCCATTCCAATCCTTAGACCCTTCCTACAGCATGCGATGTGATATCTCAATGATTCTAATACCAAACCAGAGACTCTTCCTATAACATTAGATGGGATATCCAACTCCTTCCCATTCCAATCCTGAGCCGCTTCCGATAGCAGAGATGTGATATCTCAATGCTTATACCAAACCTGAGACCCTTCCTATAACATGAGATGTGATATCCAACTCCTTCCCGTTCCAAACCTGAGACACTAACTATAGCATATGTGATATCCAACTCCTTCCCATTCCAAACATGAGACCCTTCCAATAGCAAGAAAGTAATATCCAACTCCTACCCATTCCAATCCTGAGACCCTTCCTATAGCAAGGGATGTGATATCCAAATCCTTCCCATTCCAATCCTGAGACCCTTCCTATAACATGAGATGTGATATCCAACTCCTTCCCATTCCAACCTGAGACACTTCCTATAGCATGAGAAGGGATATCCAACTCCTTCCCAATCCAATCCTGAGACCCTTCCGATAGCAGAGATGTGATATCTCAATGCTTATAACAAACCTGAGACCCTTCCTATGGCATGAGATGTGATATCCAACTCCTTGCCATTCAAATCCTGAGACTCTTCCTATAGCATGAGAAGGGATATCCAACTCCTTCCCAATCCAATCCTGAGACCCTTCCGATAGCAGAGACGTGATATCTCAATGCTTCTACCAAACCTGAGACCCTTCCTTTAGCATGAGATGTGATATCCAAATCCTTCACATTCCAATCCTGAGACCCTTCCTATAGCATGAGATGTGATATCTCAATGCTTCTAATACCAAACCTGAGATCCTTCCTATAACATGAGATGTGATATCCAATTCCTTCCCATTCCAAACCTGAGACCCTTCCTATTGGATGAGATGTGATATCCAACTCCTTCCCATTCCAACCCTGAGACCCTTCCGATAGCATGAGATGTGATGTCTCAATGCTTCTAATACCAAACCTGAGATCCTTCCTTATAACATGAGATGTGATATCCAACTCCTTCCATTCCAATCCTGAGACCCGTCCTATAGCATGAGATGTGATATCTCAATGCTTATACCAAACCTGAGACCCTTCCTATAGCATGCGATGTGATATCCAACTGCTTCCCATTCCAATCCTGAGACCCTTCCTATAGCATGAGATGTGATATCTCAATGCTTCTAATACCAAACCTGAGATCCTTCCTCTAACATGAAATGTGATATCCAATTCCTTCCCTTTCCAAACCTAAGAGCCTATCTATAGCATGAGATGTGATATCCAAGTCCTTCCCATTCCAACCCTTAGACCCTTCCAACAGCATGCAATATGATATCTCAATGATTCTAATAACAAACCTGAGACCCGTCCTATAACATGAGATGGGATATCCAACTCCTTCCCATTCCAATCCTGAGACACTTCCGATAGCAGAGATGTGATATCTCAATGCTTATACCAAACCTGAGAACCTTCCTATGGCCTGAGATGTCATATACAACTCCTTCCCATTCCAATCCTGAGACCCTTCCTTTAGCATGAGATGTGATATCTCAATGCTTATACCAAATCTGAGACCCTTCCTATAGCATGATGTGATATCCAATTCCTTCCCATTCCAATCCTGAGACCCTTCCTATAGCATGAGATGTGATATCTCAATGCTTATACCAAACCTGAGAGCCTACCTATAGCATGAGATGTGATATCCAAGTCCATCCCATTCCAATCCTTAGACCCTTCCTACAGCATGCGATGTGATATCTCAATGATTCTAATACCAAACCAGAGACTCTTCCTATAACATTAGATGGGATATCCAACTCCTTCCCATTCCAATCCTGAGCCGCTTCCGATAGCAGAGATGTGATATCTCAATGCTTATACCAAACCTGAGACCCTTCCTATAACATGAGATGTGATATCCAACTCCTTCCCGTTCCAAACCTGAGACACTAACTATAGCATATGTGATATCCAACTCCTTCCCATTCCAAACATGAGACCCTTCCAATAGCAAGAAAGTAATATCCAACTCCTACCCATTCCAATCCTGAGACCCTTCCTATAGCAAGGGATGTGATATCCAAATCCTTCCCATTCCAATCCTGAGACCCTTCCTATAACATGAGATGTGATATCCAACTCCTTCCCATTCCAACCTGAGACACTTCCTATAGCATGAGAAGGGATATCCAACTCCTTCCCAATCCAATCCTGAGACCCTTCCGATAGCAGAGATGTGTTATCTCAATGCTTATAACAAACCTGAGACCCTTCCTATGGCATGAGATGTGATATCCAACTCCTTGCCATTCAAATCCTGAGACTCTTCCTATAGCATGAGAAGGGATATCCAACTCCTTCCCAATCCAATCCTGAGACCCTTCCGATAGCAGAGACGTGATATCTCAATGCTTCTACCAAACCTGAGACCCTTCCTTTAGCATGAGATGTGATATCCAAATCCTTCACATTCCAATCCTGAGACCCTTCCTATAGCATGAGATGTGATATCTCAATGCTTCTAATACCAAACCTGAGATCCTTCCTATAACATGAGATGTGATATCCAATTCCTTCCCATTCCAAACCTGAGACCCTTCCTATTGGATGAGATGTGATATCCAACTCCTTCCCATTCCAACCCTGAGACCCTTCCGATAGCATGAGATGTGATGTCTCAATGCTTCTAATACCAAACCTGAGATCCTTCCTTATAACATGAGATGTGATATCCAACTCCTTCCATTCCAATCCTGAGACCCGTACTATAGCATGAGATGTGATATCTCAATGCTTATACCAAACCTGAGACCCTTCCTATAGCATGAGATGTGATATCCAACTGCTTCCCATTCCAATCCTGAGACCCTTCCTATAGCATGAGATGTGATATCTCAATGCTTCTAATACCAAACCTGAGATCCTTCCTCTAGCATGAAATGTGATATCCAATTCCTTCCCTTTCCAAACCTAAGAGCCTATCTATAGCATGAGATGTGATATCCAAGTCCTTCACATTCCAACCCTTAGACCCTTCCTACAGCATGCAATATGATATCTCAATGATTCTAATAACAAACCTGAGACCCGTCCTATAACATGAGATGGGATATCCAACTCCTTCCCATTCCAATCCTGAGACACTTCCGATAGCAGAGATGTGATATCTCAATGCTTATACCAAACCTGAGACCCTTCCTATAACATGAGATGTGATATCCAAATCCTTCCCGTTCCAAACCTGAGACCCTTCCTTTAGCATGAGATGTGATATCCAGCTCCTTCCCATTCCAATCCTGAGACACTTCCGATAGCATGAGATGTGATATCTCAATGCTTCTAATATCAAAACTGAGACCCTCCCTATAGCATGATATGTGATATCTAAGTCCTTCCCATTCCAATCCTGAGACCCTCCCTATAGCATGAGATGTGATATCCAACTCCTTCCCATTCCAATCCTGAGACCCTTCCTATAGCATGAGATATGATATCTCAATACTTCTAATACCAAACGTGAGATCCTTCCGATAACATGAGATGTGATATCCAAATCCTTCCCCTTCCAAACCTGAGACCCTCCCTTTAGCATGAGATGTGATATCCAACTCCTTCCTATTCCAATCCTGAGACTCTTCTGATAGCATGAGATGTGATATCTCAATGCTTCTAATACCAAACCTGAGATCCTTCCGATAGCATGAGATGTGATATCTCAATGCTTCTAATACCAAACCTGAGATCCTTCCTATAACATGAGATGTGATATCCAAATCCTTCCCCTTCCAAACCTGAGACCCTCCCTTTAGCATGAGATGTGATATCCAACTCCTTCCCATTCCAATCCTGAGACCCTTCCGATATCATGAGATGTGATATCTCAAAGCTTCTAATATCAATCTTGAGACCCTCCCTATAGCGTGAGATGTGATATCCAAGTCCTTCCCATTCCAATCCTGAGACCCTTCCTATAGCATGAGATGTGATATCTCAATGCTTCTAATACCAAACCTGAGACCCTTCCTATAACATGAGATGGGCATATCCAACTCCTTCCCATTCCAATCCTGAGACCCTTCCGATAGCAGAGATGTGATATCTCAATGCTTATACCAAACCTGAGATCCTTCCTATAACATGAGATGTCCTGAGACACTTCCTATAGCATGAGATGTGATATCTCACTGCTTATACCAAACCTGAGACCCTTCCTATAACATGAGATGGGGAATCCAACTCCTTCCCATTCCAATCCTGAGACCCTTTTGATAGCAGAGATGTGATATCTCAATGTTTATACCAAACCTGAGACCCTTCCTACGGCATGAGTTGTCATATTCAACTCCTTCCCATTCCAATCCTGAGACCCTTCCTATAGCATGAGATGTGATATCCAACTCCTTCCCATTCCAATCCTGAGACCCTTCCTATAGCATGAGATGTGATGTCTCAATGCTTCTAATACCAAACCTGATATCCTTCCTATAACATGAGATGTGATATCCAACTCCTTCCATTCCAATCCCGAGACCCTTCCTATAGCATGAGATTTGATATCTCAATGGTTCTACCAAACCTGAGACCCTTCCTATAGCATGAGATGTGATATCCAACTCCTTCCCATTCCAATCCTGAGACCCTTCCTATAGCCTGAGATGTGATATCTCAATGCCCCTAATACCAAACCTGAGATCCTTCCTCTAACATGAAATGTGATATCCAACTCCTTCACTTTCCAAACCTGAGAGCCTATCTATAGCATGAGATGTGAGATCTAAGTCCTTCCCATTCCAATCCTTAGACCCTTCCTACATCATGCAATATGATATCTCAATGATTCTAATAAAAAACCTGAGACCCGTCCTATAACATGAGATGGGATATTCAACTCCTTCCCATTCCAATCCTGAGACACTTCCGATAGCAGAGATGTGATATCTCAATGTTTATACCAAACCTGAGACCCTTCCTATAACATGAGATGTGATATCCAACTCCTTCCCGTTCCAAACCTGAGACCCTTCCTTTAGCATGAGATGTTATATCCAGCTCCTTCCCATTCCAATCCTGAGACACTTCCGATAGCATGAGATGTGATATCTCAATGCTTCTAATATCAAAACCGAGACCCTCCCTATAGCATGATATGTGATATCCAAATCCTTCCCCTTCCAAACCTGAGACCCTCCCTTTAGCATGAGATGTGATATCCAACTCCTTCCCATTCCAATCCTGAGACCCTTCTGATAGCATAAGATATATCTCAATGCTTCTATACCAAACCTGAGATCCTTCCGATAGCATGAGATGTGATATCTCAATACTTCTAATACCAAACCTGAGATCCTTCCTATAACATGAGATGTGATATCCAAATCCTTATCTTCCAAACCTGAGACCCTTCCTTTACCATGAGATGTGATATCCAACTCCTTCCCATTCCAATCCTGAGACTCTTCTGATAGCATAAGATATGATATCTCAATGCTTTTATACCAAACCTGAGATCCTTCTGATAGCATGAGATGTGATATCTCAATACTTCTAATACCAAACCTGAGATCCTACCTCTAACATGAAATGTGATATCCAACTCTTTCCCCTTGCAAACCTGAGAGCCTTCCTATAGCATGAGATGTGATATCCAAGTCCTTCCCATTCCAATCCTGAGACCCGTCCTATAACATGAGATGTGATATCCAACTCCTTCCCATTCCAACCTGAGACCCTTCCTATAGCATGAGATGGGATATCCAACTCCTTCCAAATCCAATCCTGATAACCTTCCGATAGCATGAGATGTGATATCCCAATGCTTCTACCAAACCTGAGACCCATACTATGGCATGAGATGTGATATCAAACTCCTTCCCATTCTAATCCTGAGACCCTTCCTATAGCTTGAGATGTGATATCCAACTCCTTCCCATTCCAATTCTGAGACCCTTCCTATACCATGAGACTTGATATCTCAATGCTTCTAATACCAAACCTGAGACCCGTCCTATAACATGAGATGTGATATCCAAATCCTTCCCCTTCCAAACCTTAGACCCTTCCTTTGTCATGAGATGTGATATCCAACTCCTTCCCATTCCAATCTTGAGACCCTTCCGATATCATGAAATGTGATATCTCAATGCTTCTAATATCAAACTTGAGACCCTCCTTATAGCATGAGATGTGATATCCAAGTCCTTCCCATTCCAATCCTGAGACCCTTCCTATAGCATGAGATGTGATATCCAACTCCTTCCCATTCCAATCCTGAGACCCTTCCTATAGCCTGAGATGTGATATCTCAATGTTTATACCAAACCTGAGACCCTTCCTATAACATGAGATGTGATATCCAACTCCTTCCCGTTCCAAACCTGAGACCCTTCCTTTAGCATGAGATGTGATATCCAGCTCCTTCCCATTCCAATCCTGAGACACTTCCGATAGCATGAGATGTGATATCTCAATGCTTCTAATATCTAAACTGAGACCCTCCCTATAGCATGATATGTGATATCTAAGTCCTTCCCATTCCAATCCTGAGACCCTTCCTATAGCATGAGATGTGATATCTCAATGCTTAGCCTTGATTCCTGTAGTAAATTGATTTCCTTTGCAGGCCGACTCCTGTCACGAATGCCTTGTCTGCATGCATTCTCTCCTGGCCATTCTCTCACCGTGGCTATTTGCCTACCCCCTTCCACTCTCAGTGGATGGACTTCTCCGTCCTAGCCTCCTACCACTCAACTCCGCCTACTTGGAGAATTCAACATGAACCTGTATGCTTCCTGACCTGGACTTTTACGAGATCTGCAACACTTCATGTCGCTGGCCCTACACACTGCAGGGAATACTCAGGATTTTCTGATCTCAGACCTCCCCCTCTGTAACCCTCTCAACAATCCTCTCCCGTGGTGATCAAGTTCTCATCTTCAAAGAAGGCTAACTGCCAGCTGTTCCTCCTCAGAGGAGTTCTCCCTTTCTCTCCCTGCTCCCTGCACCGTTTCGCGTTGCAAACACTCGCTTCCCTGCTCTCTTGTTTAGACGCTTTTCCTTCTCAGAGGCCTTCTTGCTTTCTGCCCTTTTCGCGTTGCAAGTACTCGCTTCCCAGCTCTCTGGTTTAGACGCGTGTTCCCTGCCTTCTCTCCTCTTCCCGCTGCCTTCAAATCAAAAAATGAGCTCCAAAAGATACACAGTGCTCAGAATGCTCTATAACACCCATTATTCAACATATAGCCGTAACCCGCTAGACGTATTGATACGTGCTGTAAACTAGCAAAAACAGCTAGAAAATGTACTTTCCTCGCGTTTTTGTAAATGCTAATTCTGATGGGTTCCCATGTATACTGTCCGTGCGTTTGTTGTCGAATGCTGAAGTTTTTAACCACTGTTCTCCCATACAAGGGGGGGGGGGGGGTCAACGTCTACTGCTGTTCATAGGCTGAATGTATACGGCTGAAATCTTCAAGGCATTATCAGCTTTCCTGACTGTTTTGGAACGTGTATTTGCCATCTGTTAATGCAGTCGCCCTGTGTTCATAGTCCCTTCTACTTTACAGTCTGCACTCCCCTGGTGATCACATTCTCCTCTCCAGAGCAGGCTGACTACCAGATGCTCCTCCTCATAGGCGTTCATCCTTTCTGTCCCTGCTCCCTGCACCGTTTCGCGTTGCATGTACTCGCCAGTGGCGGCTGGTGAGTTTTAAAGCTGGTGGGGCGTAAATTTGCAAGGGTGAATTTAGTAGCGAGCGCGCAAAGCGCCCAAGCCCACCCCCCCCAAGGAGGGAGCAGGGGGGGGCTCTCCCGCCACGAAATTTTTGGAAAAATGGCCTACAAAATGTTCAATTTACTGTCCAAAAAACCCACCGAAATATGAAAAAAGCATTCGGTTTTACATATTAATGGTGGTACACTATTCTTACGTGTGCAAGTGTGATGGTGTATTTTACAGCAGCTTGTATTGAGAATAACTGGTACTATGGTGTAATGCATAACTTTTGCTGGCTGCTGGGATTATTATTACCTATTTTATGTGTATCAAGAAGCAAATGTAGTATTCCGACGAATATCTAACAGTGTGTCAATCATACGGCTGAAGCCAAACAAAGCCGAATGCTTGCTTCATTTATTAAATCCACGTTTAAAATTGAAATGTCACACTTCCTTAAAAAAAAAACACTGTTTTAAATGTGTTCCTATGATTTTTATTTCTTTACATTTTCATCAAACTATCATCCTGATTTAAAGTATATAAGCCATAGAAGAAAATAGTAACATACACACAGGGTCCACCTGTCTAAAAGCATGTTCATGTGCAAACCCAATGCTATTTAAAGTAGCAGGCTTCACAGACGCAAATTGCCAGATTGCAATAAACAGCACGGCAGTCGGGCATTGATATTTTCAATTGCCCTTGAGTATCACACACATACCAATAGCGGCAAAATGAGTTTCCCTCCTTCCTTTGAGCTCACATAACAGTGCAAATGGTTTCTCTGGGTGCCCTGTTGGTAAGAACTAGCCGTTTCGTTGCGTGGCTATCAGGCCAGTTCAGTTCTGAAAATGATGGGTCTTGAACATTAGAGTTTGAGCACAGATTGAGCACTCTCAGTGGATATGATCATACGAGCAATATGATTTTAAATGATTAGTGTCCATTCACCTCCTAATAATAATAATAAAATTAAAAGCCCGGCCGTGTGGATTTGTGTACAACCACAACACCCTGCCGTATCTTAAGATTTCAGTGAATGCTGTTTCAGCAGCCATACCCCAGCAACATGCGCATGGGTTTACAGAGTAGCACACTCACCCTTGCCCTCTGTTCATTATAATATTTTTGGGAATTTATAAACACATGATTTTGCTGTGATCCCAGTGTCTGTTGCAGGTGGGCCCAGGCCTTGCTTTAACTACCACCGCTAAGCAGTAGTTTTCACCCCACTGCTTGAAGGTTAACTTGTAATTAGCCCACTTCTCAAGTTGGTTGAGAGTTTATGCAGAAATACTGCTGCTACTTGGTGAACATGCTCTGTTTAATGATTAGCCGCTCCCCGTCACATGCAGGTGAACTTAGTAGTTGGAGCGAGCGAAGGGGTTTGTAATCGGGTTGGTTTGATTGAACAATCGCTATGACTGTTTTCTGTCCCATAATGTGCTGGTCCCGTTTTTAAGAGCAGATCGCCATCACGCTCTTTGCCAGGAGTTTTTTTTCCCCCCATTTCAAATCCAACGCATGATGTGGTATGTATAGGAAGGGTCTCAGAATTGGAATGGGAAGGATTTTGATATTAGAAGCATTGAGATAACAAATCTCATGATATCGGAAGGGTCTCAGGATTGGAATGGGAAGGAGTTGGATATCACATCTCATGATAAAGGAAGGGTCTAAGGTTTGGAAGGGGAAAGATTTGGATATCACATCTCATGTTATAGGACGGGTCTCAGGTTTGGTATTAGAAGCATTGAGATATCAAGTCTCATGGTATAGGAAGGGTCTCAGAATTGGAATGGGAAGGATTTCGGATATCACATCTCAAGCTATAGGAAGAGTCTCAGGATTGGAATGGGAAGGAGTTTGATATCACATCTCATGCCATAGTATGGTTCTCTGGTTTGGTAGAAGCATTGGGATATCACATCTCATGCTATTGGAAGGGTATCAGTATTGGATTTGGAAGGAGTTGGATATCCCATCTCATGCTATAGGAAGGGTCTCAGGTTGGAATGGGAAGGAGTTGGATATCACATTTCATGTTATAGGAAGGGTCTCAGGATTGGAATGGGAAAGAGTTGGATATCACATCTCAAGCTTTAGGAAGGGTCTCAGGTTTGGTATAAGCATTGAGATAGCACATCTCATGCTATAGGAAGGGTCTCAGGATTGGAATGGGAAGGAGTTGGATATCACATCTCATGTTATAGGAAAGATCTCAGGTGTGGTATTAGAAGCATTGAGACATCACATCTCATGTTATAGGAAGGGTCTCAGGATTGGAATGGGAAGAAGTTGGATATCACATCTCATGCTATAGGAAGGGTCTCAGGTTTGGAAGGGGAAGGAGTTGGATATCCAATCTCATGTTATAGGACTGGTCTCAGGTTTGGTATTAGAAGCATTGAGATATCACATCGCATGCTGTAGGAAGGTTCTCAGGTTTGGAATGGGGAGGAATTGGATATCACATCTCATGTCATAGGAAGGATCTCAGTTTTGGTATTAGAAGCATTGAGATATCACATCTCATGCTATAGGAAGGGTCTCAGGATTGGAATGGGAAGGAGTTGGATATTACATTCTTGCTATAGGAAGGGTCTCATGTTTGGAATGGGAAGGAGTTGGATATCACATATGCTATAGGAAAGGTCTCAGGTTTGAAAAGGGAAGGAGTTTGATATCACATCTCATGTTATAGGAAGGGTCTCAGGTTTGTTATAAGCATTGAGATATCACATCTCTGCTATTGGAAGGGTATCAGTATTGGATTTGGAAGGAGTTGGATATCCCATCTCATGCTATAGGAAGGGTCTCAGGTTGGAATGGGAAGGAGTTGGATATCACATTTCATGTTATAGGAAGGGTCTCAGGATTGGAATGGGAAAGAGTTGGATATCACATCTCAAGCTTTAGGAAGGGTCTCAGGTTTGGTATAAGCATTGAGATAGCACATCTCATGCTATAGGAAGGGTCTCAGGATTGGAATGGGTAGGAGTTGGATATCACATCTCATGTTATAGGAAAGATCTCAGGTGTGGTATTAGAAGCATTGAGACATCACATCTCATGTTATAGGAAGGGTCTCAGGATTGGAATGGGAAGAAGTTGGATATCACATCTCATGCTATAGGAAGGGTCTCAGGTTTGGAAGGGGAAGGAGTTGGATATCCAATCTCATGTTATAGGACTGGTCTCAGGTTTGGTATTAGAAGCATTGAGATATCACATCGCATGCTGTAGGAAGGTTCTCAGGTTTGGAATGGGGAGGAATTGGATATCACATCTCATGTCATAGGAAGGATCTCAGTTTTGGTATTAGAAGCATTGAGATATCACATCTCATGCTATAGGAATGGTCTCAGGATTGGAATGGGAAGGAGTTGGATATTACATTCTTGCTATAGGAAGGGTCTCATGTTTGGAATGGGAAGGAGTTGGATATCACATATGCTATAGGAAGGGTCTCAGGTTTGAAAAGGGAAGGAGTTGGATATCACATCTCATGTTATAGGAAGGGTCTCAGGTTTGTTATAAGCATTGAGATATCACATCTCTGCTATCGGAAGTGTCTCAGAATTGGAATGGGAAGGTGTTGGATATCCCATCTCATGTTATAGGACGAGTCTCAGGTTTGTTATTAGAATCATTGAGATATCATATTGCATGCTGTAGGAAGGGTCTAAGGATTGGAATGGGAAGGACTTGGATATCACATCTCATGCTATAGGTAGGCTCTCAGGTTTGGAAAGGGAAGGAGTTTGATATCACATTTCATGTTAGAGGAAGGATCTCAGGTTTGGTATTAGAGGCATTGAGATATCACATATCATGCTATAGGAAGGGTCTCAGGATTGGAATGGGAAGGAGTTGGATATCACATCTCAAGCTTTAGGAAGGGTCTCAGGTTTGGTATAAGCATTGCGATAGCACATCTCATGCTATAGGAAGGGTCTCAGGATTGGAATGGGAAGGAGTTGGATATTACATCTCATGCTATAGGAAGGGTCTCAGGTTTGGAAGGGGAAGGAGTTGGATATCCAATCTCATGTTATAGGACTGGTCTCAGGTTTGGTATTAGAAGCATTGAGATATCACATCGCATGCTGTAGGAAGGTTCTCAGGTTTGGTATTAGAAGCATTGAGACATCACATCTCATGCTATAGGAAGGGTCTCAGGATTGGAATGGGAAGGAGTTGGATATCACATCTCAAGTTATAGGAAGGATCTCAGGTTTGGTATTAGAAGCATTGAGACATCACATCTCATGCTATAGGAAGGGGCTCAGGATTGGAATTTGAAGGAGTTGGATATCACATCTCATGCTATAGGAAGGGTCTCAGATTTGGAATAAGCATTGAGATATCACATCTCATGATATAGGAAGGGTCTCAGGATTGGATTGGGAAGGAGTTGTATATGACATCTCAGGCCATAGGAAGGGTCTCAGGATTGGTATAAGCATTGAGATATCACATCTCTGCTATCGGAAGGGTCTCAGGATTGGAATGGGAAGGAGTTGGATATCCCATCTCATGATAAAGGAAGGGTCTAAGGTTTGGAAGGGGAAAGATTTGGATATCACATCTCATGTTATAGGACGGGTCTCAATTTTGATATTAGAAGCATTGAGATAACAAATCTCATGATATCGGAAGGGTCTCAGGATTGGAATGGGAAGGAGTTGGATATCACATCTCATGATAAAGGAAGGGTCTAAGGTTTGGAAGGGGAAAGATTTGGATATCACATCTCATGTTATAGGACGGGTCTCAGGTTTGGTATTAGAAGCATTGAGATATCAAGTCTCATGGTATAGGAAGGGTCTCAGAATTGGAATGGGAAGGATTTGGATATCACATCTCAAGCTATAGGAAGAGTCTCAGGATTGGAATGGGAAGGAGTTTGATATCACATCTCATGCCATAGTATGGTTCTCAGGTTTGGTAGAAGCATTGGGATATCACATCTCATGCTATTGGAAGGGTGTCAGTATTGGATTTGGAAGGAGTTGGATATCCCATCTCATGCTATAGGAAGGGTCTCAGGTTGGAATGGGAAGGAGTTGGATATCACATTTCATGTTACAGGAAGGGTCTCAGGATTGGAATGGGAAGGAGTTGGATATCACATCTCAAGCTTTAGGAAGGGTCTCAGGTTTGGTATAAGCATTGAGATAGCACATCTCATGCTATAGGAAGGGTCTCAGGATTGGAATGGGAAGGAGTTGGATATCACATCTCATGTTATAGGAAAGATCTCAGGTTTGGTATTAGAAGCATTGAGACATCACATCTCATGTTATAGGAAGGGTCTCAGGATTGGAATGGGAAGAAGTTGGATATCACATCTCATGCTATAGGAAGGGTCTCAGGTTTGGAAGGGGAAGGAGTTGGATATCCAATCTCATGTTATAGGACTGGTCTCAGGTTTGGTATTAGAAGCATTGAGATATCACATCGCATGCTGTAGGAAGGTTCTCAGGTTTGGAATGGGGAGGAATTGGATATCACATCTCATGTCATAGGAAGGATCTCAGGTTTGGTATTACAAGCATTGAGATATTACATCTCATGCTATAGGAATGGTCTCAGGATTGGAATTGGAAGGAGTTGGATATTACATTCTTGCTATAGGAAGGGTCTCATGTTTGGAATGGGAAGGAGTTGGATATCACATATGCTAAAGGAAGGGTCTCAGGTTTGAAACGGGAAGGAGTTGGATATCACATCTCATGTTATAGGAAGGGTCTCAGGTTTGGTATTAGAAGCATTGAGACATCACATCTCATGTTATAGGAAGGGTCTCAGGATTGGAATGGGAAGAAGTTGGATATCACATCTCATGCTATAGGAAGGGTCTCAGGTTTGGAAGGGGAAGGAGTTGGATATCCAATCTCATGTTTTAGGACTGGTCTCAGGTTTGGTATAAGAAGCATTGAGATATCACATCTCATGCTAAAGGAAGGGTCTCAAGATTGGAATGGGAAGGACTTGGATATCACATCTCATGCTATAGATAGGCTCTCAGGTTTGGAAAGGGAAGGAGTTGGATATCACATTTCATGTTAGAGGAAGGATCTCAGGTTTGGTATTAGAGGCATTGAGATATCACATCTCAGGCTATAGGAAGGGTCTCAGGATTGGAATGGGAAGGAGTTGGATATCACATCTCATGCTATAGGCAGGGTCTCAGGATTGGAATGGGAAGGAGTTGGATATCACATCTCATGCTATAGGAAGGGTCTCAGGTTTGGTATAAGCATTGAGATATCACATCTCGTGCTATAGGAAGGGTCTCAGGATTGGAATGGGAAGGAGTTGTATATGACATCTCATGCTATAGACAGGGTCTCAGGTTTGGAAAGGGAAGGAGATGGATATCACATTTCATGTTAGAGGTAGGATCTCAGGTTTGGTATTAGAGGCATTGAGATATCACATCTCATGCTATCAGAAGGGTCTCAGGATTGTAATGGGAAGGAGTTGGATATCACATCTCATGCTAAAGGGAGGGTCTCAGGTTTGGAAGGGGAAGGATTTGGAAATCACATCTCATGTTATAGGAAGGATCTCAGGTTTGGTATTAGAAGCATTGAGACATCACATCTCATGCTATAGGAAGGGTCTCAGGATTGGAATGGGAAGGAGTTGGATATCACATCTCATGCTATAGGAAGGGTCTCAGATTTGGTATAAGCATTGAGATATCACATCTCATGCTATAGGAAGGGTCTCAGGATTGGAATGGGAAGCAGTTGGATATCACATCTCAGGCCATAGGAAGGGTCTCAGGTTTGGTATAAGCATTGAGATATCACATCTCTGCTATCGGAAGGGTCTCAGGATTGGAATGGGCAGGAGTTGGATATCCCATCTCATGTTATAGGAAGAGTCTCAGGTTTGGTATTAGAAGCATTGAGATATCCCATCTCATGCTATAGGAATGGTCTCAGGTTGGAATGGGAAGGAGTTGGATATCACATTTCATGTTATAGGAAGGGTCTCAGGATTGGAATTGGAAGGACTTGGCTATCATATCTCATGCTATAGGAAGGCTGTCAGGTTTGGAAGTGGAAGGAGTTGGATATCACATTTCATGTTAGAGGAACGATCTCAGGTTTGGTATTAGAGGCCTTGAGATATCACATCTCATGCTATAGGAAGGGTCTCAGGATTGGAATGGGAAGGAGTTGTATATGACATCTCAGGCCTTAGGAAGGGTCTCAGGTTTGGTATAAGCATTGAGATATCACATCTCATGCTATAGGAAGGGTCTCAGGATTGGAATGGGAAGGAGTTGGATATCACATCTCATGTTATAGGAAAGATCTCAGGTTTGGTATTAGAAGCATTGAGACATCACATCTCATGTTATAGGAAGGGTCTCAGGATTGGAATGGGAAGAAGTTGGATATCACATCTCATGCTATAGGAAGGGTCTCAGATTTGGTATAAGCATTGAGATATCACATCTCATGCTATAGGAAGGGTCTCAGGATTGGAATGGGAAGCAGTTGGATATCACATCTCAGGCCATAGGAAGGGTCTCAGGTTTGGTATAAGCATTGAGATATCACATCTCTGCTATCGGAAGGGTCTCAGGATTGGAATGGGAAGGAGTTGGATATCCCATCTCATGTTATAGGAAGAGTCTCAGGTTTGGTATTAGAAGCATTGAGATATCCCATCTCATGCTATAGGTAGGGTCTCAGGTTGGAATGGGAAGGAGTTGGATATCACATTTCATGTTATAGGAAGGGTCTCAGGATTGGAATTGGAAGGACTTGGCTATCATATCTCATGCTATAGGAAGGATCTCAGGTTTGGAAGGGGAAGGAGTTGGATATCACATTTCATGTTAGAGGAACGATCTCAGGTTTGGTATTAGAGGCCTTGAGATATCACATCTCATGCTATAGGAAGGGTCTCAGGATTGGAATGGGAAGGAGTTGGATATCACATCTCAAGCTATAGGAACGGTCTCAGGTTTGGTATAAGCATTGTGATATCACATCTCATGCTATAGGAAGGGTCTCAGGATTGGAATGGGAAGAAGTTGGATATCACATCTCATGTTATAGGAAGGGTCTCAGGTTTGGTATAAGCATTGAGATATCACATCTCATGCTATAGGAAGGGTCTCAGGATTGGAATGGGAAGGAGTTGTATATGGCATCTCATGCCATAGGAAGGGTCTCAGGTTTGGTATAAGCTTTGAGATATCACATCACATGCTATAGGAAGGGTCTCAGCATTGTAATGGGAAGGACTTGGATATCACATCTCATGCTATAAGCAGGGTCTCAGGTTTGGAAAGGGAAGGAGATGGATATCACATTTCATGTTAGAGGTAGGATCTCAGGTTTGGTATTAGAGGCACTGAAATATCACATCTCATGCTATCAGAAGGGTCTCAGGATTGGAATGGGAAGGAGTTGGATATCACATCTCATGCTAAAGGGAGGGTCTCAGGTTTGGAAGGGGAAGGATTTGGAAATCACATCTCATGTTATAGGAAGGATCTCAGGTTTGGTATTAGAAGCATTGAGATATCACATCTCATGCTATCGGAAGTATCTCAGGTTTGGTATTAGAGGCATTGAGATATCACATCTCATGCTATCATAAGGGTCTCAGGATTGGAATGGGAAGGAGTTGGATATCACATCTCATGTTATAGGAAGGATCTCAGGTTTGGTATTAGAAGCATTGAGACATCGCATCTCATGCTATAGGAAGGGTCTCAGGATTGGAATGGGAAGGAGTTGGATATCACATCTCATGCTATAGGAAGGGTCTCAGATTTGGTATAAGCATTGAGATATCACATCTCATGCTATAGGAACGGTCTCAGGATTGGAATGGGAAGGAGTTGTATATGACATCTCAGGCCATAGGAAGGGTCTCAGGTTTGGTATAAGCATTGAGATATCACATCTCTACTATCGGAAGGGTCTCAGGATTGGAATGGGAAGGAGTTGGATATCCCATCTCATGTTATAGGAAGGGTCTCAGGTTTGGTATTAGAAGCATTGAGACATCACATCTCATGTTATAGGAAGAGTCTCAGGATTGGAATGGGAAGAAGTTGGATATCACATCTCATGCTATAGGAAGGGTCTCAGGTTTGGTATAAGCATTGAGATATCACATCTCATGCTATAGGAAGGGTCTCAGGATTGGAATGGGAAGGAGTTGTATATGACATCTCATGCCATAGGAAGGGTCTCAGGTTTGGTATAAGCATTGAGATATCACATCACATGCTATAGGAAGGGTCTCAGGATTGGAATGGGAAGGACCTTTGATATCACATCTCATGCTATAGGCAGGGTCTCAGGTTTTGAAAGGGAAGGAGATGGATATCACATTTCATGTTAGAGGTAGGATCTCAGGTTTGGTATTAGAGGCATTGAAATATCACATCTCATGCTATCAGAAGGGTCTCAGGATTGGAATGGGAAGGAGTTGGATATCACATCTCATGCTAAAGGGAGGGTCTCAGGTTTGGAAGTGGAAGGATTTGGAAATCACATCTGATGTTATAGGAAGGATCTCAGGTTTGGTACTAGAAGCATTGAGATATCACATCTCATGCTATCAGAAGTATCTCAGGTTTGGTATTAGAGGCATTGAGATATCACATCTCATGCTATCATAAGGGTCTCAGGATTTGAATGGGAAGGGGTTGGATATCACATCTCATGTTATAGGAAGGATCTCAGGTTTGGTATTAGAAGCATTGAGACATCACATCTCATGCTATAGGAAGGGTCTCAGGATTGGAATGGGAAGGAGTTGGATATCACATCTCATGCTATAGGAAGGGTCTCGGATTTGGTATAAGCATTGAGATATCACATCTCATGCTATAGGAAGGGTCTCAGGATTGGAATGGGAAGGAGTTGTATATGACAAATCAGGCCATAGGAAGGGTCTCAGGTTTGGTATAAGCATTGAGATATCACATCTCTGCTATCGGAAGGGTCTCAGGATTGGAATGGGAAGGAGTTGGATATCCCATCTCATGTTATAGGAAGGGTCTCAGGTTTGGTATTAGAAGCATTGAGATATCACATCTCATGCTATAGGAAGAGTCTCAGGATTGGAATGGGGAGGACTTGGATGTCACATCTCATGCTATAGGGAGGGTCTCAAGTTTGATATTAGAAGTATTGAGATAACAAATCTCATGATATCGGAAGGGTCTCAGGATTGGAATGGGAAGGAATTGGATATCACATCTCATGATAAAGGAAGGGTCTAAGGTTTGGAAGGGGAAGGATTTGGATATCACATCTCATGTTATAGGACGGGTCTCAGGTTTTGTATTAGAAGCATTGAGATATCAAGTCTCATGGTATAGGAAGGGTCTCAGAATTGCAATGGGAAGGAGTTGGATATCACATCTCAAGCTATAGGTAGGGTCTCAGGATTGGAATGGGAAGGGGTTTGATATCACATCTCATGCCATAGTATGGGTCTCAGGTTTGGTAGAAGCATTGGGATATCACATCTCATGCTATCGGAAGGGTATCAGTATTGGATTTGGAAGGAGTTGGATATCCCATCTCATGCTATAGTAAGGGTCTCAGGTTGGAATGGGAAGGAGTTGGATATCACATTTCATGTTATAGGAAGGGTCTCAGGATTGGATGGGAAGGACTTGGATATCATATCTCATGCTATAGGAAGGCTCTCAGGTTTGGAAGGGGAAGGAGTTGGATATCACATTTCATGTTAGAGGAAGGATCTCAGGTTTGGTATTAGAGGCCTTGAGATATCACATCTCATGCTATAGGAAGGGTCTCAGGATTGGAATGGGAAGGAGTTGGATATCACATCTCAAGCTATAGGAAGGGTCTCAGGTTTGGTATACGCATTGAGATATCACATCTCATGCTATAGGAAGGGTCTCAGGATTGGAATGGGAAGGAGTTGGATATTACATCTCATGTTATAGGAAAGATCTCATGTTTGGTATTAGAAGCATTGAGACATCACATCTCATGTTATAGGAAGGGTCTCAGGTTTGTTAAAAGCATTGAGATATCACATCTCTGCTATAGGAAGAGTCTCAGGATTGGAATGGGGAGGACTTGGATGTCACATCTCATGCTATAGGGAGGGTCTCAAGTTTGATATTAGAAGTATTGAGATAACAAATCTCATGATATCGGAAGGGTCTCAGGATTGGAATGGGAAGGAATTGGATATCACATCTCATGATAAAGGAAGGGTCTAAGGTTTGGAAGGGGAAGGATTTGGATATCACATCTCATGTTATAGGACGGGTCTCAGGTTTTGTATTAGAAGCATTGAGATATCAAGTCTCATGGTATAGGAAGGGTCTCAGAATTGCAATGGGAAGGAGTTGGATATCACATCTCAAGCTATAGGTAGGGTCTCAGGATTGGAATGGGAAGGGGTTTGATATCACATCTCATGCCATAGTATGGGTCTCAGGTTTGGTAGAAGCATTGGGATATCACATCTCATGCTATCGGAAGGGTATCAGTATTGGATTTGGAAGGAGTTGGATATCCCATCTCATGCTATAGTAAGGGTCTCAGGTTGGAATGGGAAGGAGTTGGATATCACATTTCATGTTATAGGAAGGGTCTCAGGATTGGATGGGAAGGACTTGGATATCATATCTCATGCTATAGGAAGGCTCTCAGGTTTGGAAGGGGAAGGAGTTGGATATCACATTTCATGTTAGAGGAAGGATCTCAGGTTTGGTATTTAGAGGCCTTGAGATATCACATCTCATGCTATAGGAAGGGTCTCAGGATTGGAATGGGAAGGAGTTGGATATCACATCTCAAGCTATAGGAAGGGTCTCAGGTTTGGTATACGCATTGAGATATCACATCTCATGCTATAGGAAGGGTCTCAGGATTGGAATGGGAAGGAGTTGGATATTACATCTCATGTTATAGGAAAGATCTCATGTTTGGTATTAGAAGCATTGAGACATCACATCTCATGTTATAGGAAGGGTCTCAGGTTTGTTAAAAGCATTGAGATATCACATCTCTGCTATCGGACGTGTCTCAGGATTGGAATGGGAAGGTGTTGGATATCCCATCTCATGTTATAGGACGAGTCTCAGGTTTGTTATTAGAATCATTGAGATATCATATTGCATGCTGTAGGAAGGGTCTAAGGATTGGAATGTGAAGGACTTGGATATCACATCTCATGCTATAGGTAGGCTCTCAGGTTTGGAAAGGGAAGGAGTTCGATATCACATTTCATGTTAGAGGAAGGATCTCAGGTTTGGTATTAGAGGCATTGAGATATCACATATCATGCTATAGGAAGGGTCTCAGGATTGGAATGGGAAGGAGTTGGATATCACATCTCAAGCTTTAGGAAGTGTCTCAGGTTTGGTATAAGCATTGCGATAGCACATCTCATGCTATAGGAAGGGTCTCAGGATTGGAATGGGAAGGAGTTGGATATCCAATCTCATGTTATAGGACTGGTCTCAGGTTTGGTATTAGAAGCATTGAGATATCACATCGCATGCTGTAGGAAGGTTCTCAGGTTTGGTATTAGAAGCATTGAGACATCACATCTCATGCTATAGGAAGGGTCTCAGGATTGGAATGGGAAGGAGTTGGATATCACATCTCATGTTATAGGAAGGATCTCAGGATTGGATTGGGAAGGAGTTGTATATCACATCTCATGTTATAGGAAGGGTCTCAGGATTGGATTGGGAAGGAGTTGTATATGACATCTCAGGCCATAGGAAGGGTCTCAGGATTGGTATAAGCATTGAGATATCACATCTCTGCTATCGGAAGGGTCTCAGGATTGGAATGGAAATGAGTTGGATATCCCATCTCATGATAAAGGAAGGGTCTAAGGTTTGGAAGGGGAAAGATTTGGATATCACATCTCATGTTATAGGACGGGTCTCAATTTTGATATTAGAAGCATTGAGATAACAAATCTCATGATATCGGAAGGGTCTCAGGATTGGAATGGGAAGGAGTTGGATATCACATCTCATGATAAAGGAAGGGTCTAAGGTTTGGAAGGGGAAAGATTTGGATATCACATCTCATGTTATAGGACGGGTCTCAGGTTTGGTATTAGAAGCATTGAGATATCAAGTCTCATGGTATAGGAAGGGTCTCAGAATTGGAATGGGAAGGATTTGGATATCACATCTCAAGCTATAGGAAGAGTCTCAGGATTGGAATGGGAAGGAGTTTGATATCACATCTCATGCCATAGTATGGTTCTCAGGTTTGGTAGAAGCATTGGGATATCACATCTCATGCTATTGGAAGGGTATCAGTATTGGATTTGGAAGGAGTTGGATATCCCATCTCATGCTATAGGAAGGGTCTCAGGTTGGAATGGGAAGGAGTTGGATATCACATTTCATGTTATAGGAAGGGTCTCAGGATTGGAATGGGAAGGAGTTGGATATCACATCTCAAGCTTTAGGAAGGGTCTCAGGTTTGGTATAAGCATTGAGATAGCACATCTCATGCTATAGGAAGGGTCTCAGGATTGGAATGAGAAGGAGTTGGATATCACATCTCATGTTATAGGAAAGATCTCAGGTTTGGTATTAGAAGCATTGAGACATCACATCTCATGTTATAGGAAGGGTCTCAGGATTGGAATGGGAAGAAGTTGTATATGACATCTCATGCTATAGACAGGGTCTCAGGTTTGGAAAGGGAAGGAGATGGATATCACATTTCATGTTAGAGGTAGGATCTCAGGTTTGGTATTAGAGGCATTGAGATATCACATCTCATGCTATCAGAAGGGTCTCAGGATTGGAATGGGAAGGAGTTGGATATCACATCTCATGCTAAAGGGAGGGTCTCAGGTTTGGAAGGGGAAGGATTTGGAAATCACATCTCATGTTATAGGAAGGATCTCAGGTTTGGTATTAGAAGCATTGAGACATCACATCTCATGCTATAGGAAGGGTCTCAGGATTGGAATGGGAAGGAGTTGGATATCACATCTCATGCTATAGGAAGGGTCTCAGATTTGGTATAAGCATTGAGATATCACATCTCATGCTATAGGAAGGGTCTCAGGATTGGAATGGGAAGCAGTTGGATATCACATCTCAGGCCATAGGAAGGGTCTCAGGTTTGGTATAAGCATTGAGATATCACATCTCTGTTATCGGAAGGGTCTCAGGATTGGAATGGGAAGGAGTTGGATATCCCATCTCATGTTATAGGAAGAGTCTCAGGTTTGGTATTAGAAGCATTGAGATATCCCATCTCATGCTATAGGAAGGGTCTCAGGTTGGAATGGGAAGGAGTTGGATATCACATTTCATGTTATAGGAAGGGTCTCAGGATTGGAATTGGAAGGACTTGGCTATCATATCTCATGCTATAGGAAGGCTCTCAGGTTTGGAAGGGGAAGGAGTTGGATATCACATTTCATGTTAGAGGAACGATCTCAGGTTTGGTATTAGAGGCCTTGAGATATCACATCTCATGCTATAGGAAGGGTCTCAGGATTGGAATGGGAAGGAGTTGTATATGACATCTCAGGCCTTAGGAAGGGTCTCAGGTTTGGTATAAGCATTGAGATATCACATCTCATGCTATAGGAAGGGTCTCAGGATTGGAATGGGAAGGAGTTGGATATCACATCTCATGTTATAGGAAAGATCTCAGGTTTGGTATTAGAAGCATTGAGACATCACATCTCATGTTATAGGAAGGGTCTCAGGATTGGAATGGGAAGAAGTTGGATATCACATCTCATGCTATAGGAAGGGTCTCAGATTTGGTATAAGCATTGAGATATCACATCTCATGCTATAGGAAGGGTCTCAGGATTGGAATGGGAAGCAGTTGGATATCACATCTCAGGCCATAGGAAGGGTCTCAGGTTTGGTATAAGCATTGAGATATCACATCTCTGCTATCGGAAGGGTCTCAGGATTGGAATGGGAAGGAGTTGGATATCCCATCTCATGTTATAGGAAGAGTCTCAGGTTTGGTATTAGAAGCATTGAGATATCCCATCTCATGCTATAGGAAGGGTCTCAGGTTGGAATGGGAAGGAGTTGGATATCACATTTCATGTTATAGGAAGGGTCTCAGGATTGGAATTGGAAGGACTTGGCTATCATATCTCATGCTATAGGAAGGCTCTCAGGTTTGGAAGGGGAAGGAGTTGGATATCACATTTCATGTTAGAGGAACGATCTCAGGTTTGGTATTAGAGGCCTTGAGATATCACATCTCATGCTATAGGAAGGGTCTCAGGATTGGAATGGGAAGGAGTTGGATATCACATCTCAAGCTATAGGAACGGTCTCAGGTTTGGTATAAGCATTGTGATATCACATCTCATGCTATAGGAAGGGTCTCAGGATTGGAATGGGAAGGAGTTGGATATCACATCTCATGTTATAGGAAAGATCTCAGGTTTGGTATTAGAAGCATTGAGACATCACATCTCATGTTATAGGAAGGGTCTCAGGATTGGAATGGGAAGAAGTTGGATATCACATCTCATGCTATAGGAAGGGTCTCAGGTTTGGTATAAGCATTGAGATATCACATCTCATGCTATAGGAAGGGTCTCAGGATTGGAATGGGAAGGAGTTGTATATGACATCTCATGCCATAGGAAGGGTCTCAGGTTTGGTATAAGCATTGAGATATCACATCACATGCTATAGGAAGGGTCTGAGGATTGTAATGGGAAGGACTTGGATATCACATCTCATGCTGTAAGCAGGGTCTCAGGTTTGGAAAGGGAAGGAGATGGATATCACATTTCATGTTAGAGGTAGGATCTCAGGTTTGGTATTAGAGGCACTGAAATATCACATCTCATGCTATCAGAAGGGTCTCAGGATTGGAATGGGAAGGAGTTGGATATCACATCTCATGCTAAAGGGAGGGTCTCAGGTTTGGTATAAGCATTGCGATAGCACATCTCATGCTATAGGAAGGGTCTCAGGATTGGAATGGGAAGGAGTTGGATATTACATCTCATGTTATAGGAAAGATCTCAGGTTTGGTATTAGAAGCATTGAGACATCACATCTCATGTTATAGGAAGGGTCTCAGGATTGGAATGGGAAGAAGTTGGATATCACATCTCATGCTATAGGAAGGGTCTCAGGTTTGGAAGGGGAAGGAGTTGGATATCCAATCTCATGTTATAGGACTGGTCTCAGGTTTGGTATTAGAAGCATTGAGATATCACATCGCATGCTGTAGGAAGGTTCTCAGGTTTGGTATTAGAAGCATTGAGACATCACATCTCATGCTATAGGAAGGGTCTCAGGATTGGAATGGGAAGGAGTTGGATATCACATCTCATGTTATAGGAAGGATCTCAGGTTCGGTATTAGAAGCATTGAGACATCACATCTCATGCTATAGGAAGGGTCTCAGGATTGGAATTTGAAGGAGTTGGATATCACATCTCATGCTATAGGAAGGGTCTCAGATTTGGTATAAGCATTGAGATATCACATCTCATGATATAGGAAGGGTCTCAGGATTGGATTGGGAAGGAGTTGTATATGACATCTCAGGCAATAGGAAGGGTCTCAGGATTGGTATAAACATTGAGATATCACATCTCTGCTATCGGAAGGGTCTCAGGATTGGAATGGAAAGGAGTTGGATATCCCATCTCATGATAAAGGAAGGGTCTAAGGTTTGGAAGGGGAAAGATTTGGATATCACATCTCATGTTATAGGACGGGTCTCAGGTTTGGTATTAGAAGCATTGAGATATCAAGTCTCATGGTATAGGAAGGGTCTCAGAATTGGAATGGGAAGGATTTGGATATCACATCTCAAGCTATAGGAAGAGTCTCAGGATTGGAATGGGAAGGAGTTTGATATCACATCTCATGCCATAGTATGGTTCTCAGGTTTGGTAGAAGCATTGGGATATCACATCTCATGCTATTGGAAGGGTATCAGTATTGGATTTGGAAGGAGTTGGATATCCCATCTCATGCTATAGGAAGGGTCTCAGGTTGGAATGGGAAGGAGTTGGATATCACATTTCATGTTATAGGAAGGGTCTCAGGATTGGAATGGGAAGGAGTTGGATATCACATCTCAAGCTTTAGGAAGGGTCTCAGGTTTGGTATAAGCATTGAGATAGCACATCTCATGCTATAGGAAGGGTCTCAGGATTGGAATGGGAAGGAGTTGGATATCACATCTCATGTTATAGGAAAGATCTCAGGTTTGGTATTAGAAGCATTGAGACATCACATCTCATGTTATAGGAAGGGTCTCAGGATTGGAATGGGAAGAAGTTGGATATCACATCTCATGCTATAGGAAGGGTCTCAGGTTTGGAAGGGGAAGGAGTTGGATATCCAATCTCATGTTATAGGACTGGTCTCAGGTTTGGTATTAGAAGCATTGAGATATCACATCGCATGCTGTAGGAAGGTTCTCAGGTTTGGAATGGGGAGGAATTGGATATCACATCTCATGTCATAGGAAGGATCTCAGGTTTGGTATTACAAGCATTGAGATATCACATCTCATGCTATAGGAATGGTCTCAGGATTGGAATTAGAAGGAGTTGGATATTACATTCTTGCTATAGAAAGGGTCTCATGTGTGGAATGGGAAGGAGTTGGATATCACATATGCTATAGGAAGGGTCTCAGGTTTGAAACGGGAAGGAGTTGGATATCACATCTCATGTTATAGGAAGGGTCTCAGGTTTGGTATTAGAAGCATTGAGACATCACATCTCATGCTAAAGGAAGGGGCTCAGGTTTGGAACGGGAAGGAGTTGGATATCACATCTCATGTTATAGGAAGGGTCTCAGGTTTGGTATAAGCATTGAGATATCACATCTCTGCTATCGGAAGTGTCTCAAGATTGGAATGGGAAGGACTTGGATATCACATCTCATGCTATAGATAGGCTCTCAGGTTTGGAAAGGGAAGGAGTTGGATATCACATTTCATGTTAGAGGAAGGATCTCAGGTTTGGTATTAGAGGCATTGAGATATCACATCTCAGGCTATAGGAAGGGTCTCAGGATTGGAATGGGAAGGAGTTGAATATCACATCTCATGCTATAGGCAGGGTCTCAGGATTGGAATGGGAAGGAGTTGGATATCACATCTCATGCTATAGGAAGGGTCTCAGGTTTGGTATAAGCATTGAGATATCACATCTCGTGCTATAGGAAGGGTCTCAGGATTGGAATGGGAAGGAGTTGTATATGACATCTCATGCTATAGACAGGGTCTCAGGTTTGGAAAGGGAAGGAGATGGATATCACATTTCATGTTAGAGGTAGGATCTCAGGTTTGGTATTAGAGGCATTGAGATATCACATCTCATGCTATCAGAAGGGTCTCAGGATTGGAATGGGAAGGAGTTGGATATCACATCTCATGCTAAAGGGAGGGTCTCAGGTTTGGAAGGGGAAGGATTTGGAAATCACATCTCATGTTATAGGAAGGATCTCAGGTTTGGTATTAGAAGCATTGAGACATCACATCTCATGCTATAGGAAGGGTCTCAGGATTGGAATGGGAAGGAGTTGGATATCACATCTCATGCTATAGGAAGGGTCTCAGATTTGGTATAAGCATTGAGATATCACATCTCATGCTATAGGAAGGGTCTCAGGATTGGAATGGGAAGCAGTTGGATATCACATCTCAGGCCATAGGAAGGGTCTCAGGTTTGGTATAAGCATTGAGATATCACATCTCTGCTATCGGAAGGGTCTCAGGATTGGAATGGGAAGGAGTTGGATATCCCATCTCATGTTATAGGAAGAGTCTCAGGTTTGGTATTAGAAGCATTGAGATATCCCATCTCATGCTATAGGAAGGGTCTCAGGTTGGAATGGGAAGGAGTTGGATATCACATTTCATGTTATAGGAAGGGTCTCAGGATTGGAATTGGAAGGACTTGGCTATCATATCTCATGCTATAGGAAGGCTCTCAGGTTTGGAAGGGGAAGGAGTTGGATATCACATTTCATGTTAGAGGAACGATCTCAGGTTTGGTATTAGAGGCCTTGAGATATCACATCTCATGCTATAGGAAGGGTCTCAGGATTGGAATGGGAAGGAGTTGTATATGACATCTCAGGCCTTAGGAAGGGTCTCAGGTTT
Organism: Ambystoma mexicanum; assembly: GCF_040938575.1. Lineage (NCBI taxonomy): Eukaryota > Metazoa > Chordata > Amphibia > Caudata > Ambystomatidae > Ambystoma > Ambystoma mexicanum. The sequence goes on from NW_027182472.1 coordinate 746,023, forward strand.
GGTATAAGCATTGAGATATCACATCTCATGCTATAGGAAGGGTCTCAGGATTGGAATGGGAAGGAGTTGGATATCACATCTCATGTTATAGGAAAGATCTCAGGTTTGGTATTAGAAGCATTGAGACATCACATCTCATGTTATAGGAAGGGTCTCAGGATTGGAATGGGAAGAAGTTGGATATCACATCTCATGCTATAGGAAGGGTCTCAGATTTGGTATAAGCATTGAGATATCACATCTCATGCTATAGGAAGGGTCTCAGGATTGGAATGGGAAGCAGTTGGATATCACATCTCAGGCCATAGGAAGGGTCTCAGGTTTGGTATAAGCATTGAGATATCACATCTCTGCTATCGGAAGGGTCTCAGGATTGGAATGGGAAGGAGTTGGATATCCCATCTCATGTTATAGGAAGAGTCTCAGGTTTGGTATTAGAAGCATTGAGATATCCCATCTCATGCTATAGGAAGGGTCTCAGGTTGGAATGGGAAGAAGTTGGATATCACATCTCATGCTATAGGAACGGTCTCAGGTTTGGTATAAGCATTGTGATATCACATCTCATGCTATAGGAAGGGTCTCAGGATTGGAATTGGAAGGAGTTGGATATCACATCTCATGTTATAGGAAAGATCTCAGGTTTGGTATTAGAAGCATTGAGACATCACATCTCATGTTATAGGAAGGGTCTCAGGATTGGAATGGGAAGAAGTTGGATATCACATCTCATGCTATAGGAAGGGTCTCAGGTTTGGTATAAGCATTGAGATATCACATCTCATGCTATAGGAAGGGTCTCAGGATTGGAATGGGAAGGAGTTGTATATGACATCTCATGCCATAGGAAGGGTCTCAGGTTTGGTATAAGCATTGAGATATCACATCACATGCTATAGGAAGGGTCTCAGGATTGTAATGGGAAGGACTTGGATATCACATCTCATGCTGTAAGCAGGGTCTCAGGTTTGGAAAGGGAAGGAGATGGATATCACATTTCATGTTAGAGGTAGGATCTCAGGTTTGGTATTAGAGGCACTGAAATATCACATCTCATGCTATCAGAAGGGTCTCAGGATTGGAATGGGAAGGAGTTGGATATCACATCTCATGCTAAAGGGAGGGTCTCAGGTTTGGAAGGGGAAGGATTTGGAAATCACATCTCATGTTATAGGAAGGATCTCAGGTTTGGTATTAGAAGCATTGAGATATCACATCTCATGCTATCGGAAGTATCTCAGGTTTGGTATTAGAGGCATTGAGATATCACATCTCATGCTATCATAAGGGTCTCAGGATTGGAATGGGAAGGAGTTGGATATCACATCTCATGTTATAGGAAGGATCTCAGGTTTGGTATTAGAAGCATTGAGACATCGCATCTCATGCTATAGGAAGGGTCTCAGGATTGGAATGGGAAGGAGTTGGATATCACATCTCATGCTATAGGAAGGGTCTCAGATTTGGTATAAGCATTGAGATATCACATCTCATGCTATAGGAACGGTCTCAGGATTGGAATGGGAAGGAGTTGTATATGACATCTCAGGCCATAGGAAGGGTCTCAGGTTTGGTATAAGCATTGAGATATCACATCTCTACTATCGGAAGGGTCTCAGGATTGGAATGGGAAGGAGTTGGATATCCCATCTCATGTTATAGGAAGGGTCTCAGGTTTGGTATTAGAAGCATTGAGACATCACATCTCATGTTATAGGAAGGGTCTCAGGATTGGAATGGGAAGAAGTTGGATATCACATCTCATGCTATAGGAAGGGTCTCAGGATTGGAATGGGAAGGAGTTGTATATGACATCTCATGCCATAGGAAGGGTCTCAGGTTTGGTATAAGCATTGAGATATCACATCACATGCTATAGGAAGGGTCTCAGGATTGGAATGGGAAGGACTTTTGATATCACATCTCATGCTATAGGCAGGGTCTCATGTTTGGAAAGGGAAGGAGATGGATATCACATTTCATGTTAGAGGTAGGATCTCAGGTTTGGTATTAGAGGCATTGAAATATCACATCTCATGCTATCAGAAGGGTCTCAGGATTGGAATGGGAAGGAGTTGGATATCACATCTCATGCTAAAGGGAGGGTCTCAGGTTTGGAAGTGGAAGGATTTGGAAATCACATCTCATGTTATAGGAAGGATCTCAGGTTTGGTACTAGAAGCATTGAGATATCACATCTCATGCTATCAGAAGTATCTCAGGTTTGGTATTAGAGGCATTGAGATATCACATCTCATGCTATCATAAGGGTCTCAGGATTGGAATGGGAAGGGGTTGGATATCACATCTCATGTTATAGGAAGGATCTCAGGTTTGGTATTAGAAGCATTGAGACATCACATCTCATGCTATAGGAAGGGTCTCAGGATTGGAATGGGAAGGAGTTGGATATCACATCTCATGCTATAGGAAGGGTCTCGGATTTGGTATAAGCATTGAGATATCACATCTCATGCTATAGGAAGGGTCTCAGGATTGGAATGGGAAGGAGTTGTATATGACAAATCAGGCCATAGGAAGGGTCTCAGGTTTGGTATAAGCATTGAGATATCACATCTCTGCTATCGGAAGGGTCTCTCAGGATTGGAATGGGAAGGAGTTGGATATCCCATCTCATGTTATAGGAAGGGTCTCAGGTTTGGTATTAGAAGCATTGAGATATCACATCTCATGCTATTGGAAGAGTCTCAGGATTGGAATGGGGAGGACTTGGATGTCACATCTCATGCTATAGGGAGGGTCTCAAGTTTGATATTAGAAGTATTGAGATAACAAATCTCATGATATCGGAAGGGTGTCAGGATTGGAATGGGAAGGAATTGGATATCACATCTCATGATAAAGGAAGGGTCTAAGGTTTGGAAGGGGAAGGATTTGGATATCACATCTCATGTTATAGGACGGGTCTCAGGTTTTGTATTAGAAGCATTGAGATATCAAGTTTCATGGTATAGGAAGGGTCTCAGAATTGGAATGGGAAGGAGTTGGATATCACATCTCAAGCTATAGGTAGGGTCTCAGGATTGGAATGGGAAGGAGTTTGATATCACATCTCATGCCATAGTATGGGTCTCAGGTTTGGTAGAAGCATTGGGATATCACATCTCATGCTATCGGAAGGGTATCAGCATTGGATTTGGAAGGAGTTGGATATCCCATCTCATGCTATAGTAAGGGTCTCAGGTTGGAATGGGAAGGAGTTGGATATCACATTTCATGTTATAGGAAGGGTCTCAGGATTGGATGGGAAGGACTTGGATATCATATCTCATGCTATAGGAAGGCTCTCAGGTTTGGAAGGGGAAGGAGTTGGATATCACATTTCATGTTAGAAGAAGGATCTCAGGTTTGGTATTAGAGGCCTTGAGATATCACATCTCATGCTATAGGAAGGGTCTCAGGATTGGAATGGGAAGGAGTTGGATATCACATCTCACGCTATAGGAAGGGTCTCAGGTTTGGTATAAGCATTGAGATATCACATCTCATGCTATAGGAAGGGTCTCAGGATTGGAATGGGAAGGAGTTGGATATCGCATCTCATGTTATAGGAAAGATCTCAGGTTTGGTATTAGAAGCATTGAGACATCGCATCTCATGTTATAGGAAGGGTCTCAGGAATGGAATGGGAAGAAGTTGGATATCACATCTCATGCTATAGGAAGGGTCTCAGGTTTGGAAGGGGAAGGAGTTGGATATCCAATCTCATGTTATAGGACTGGTCTCGGGTTTGGTATTAGAAGCATTGAGATATCACATCGCATGCTGTAGGAAGGTTCTCAGGTTTGGAATGGGGAGGAATTGGATATCACATCTCATGTCATAGGAAGGATCTCAGGTTTGGTATTAGAAGCATTGAGATATCACATCTCATGCTATAGGAATGGTCTCAGGATTGGAATGGGAAGGAGTTGGATATTACATTCTTGCTATAGGAAGGGTCTCATGTTTGGAATGGGAAGGAGTTGGATATCACATATGCTATAGTAAGGGTCTCAGGTTGGGACCAGGAAGGAGTTGGATATCACATCTCATGTTATAGGAAGGGTCTCAGGTTTGGTATAAGCATTGAGATATCACATCTCTGCTATCGGAAGTGTCTCAGGATTGGAATGGGAAGGAGTTTGATATCCCATCTCATGTTATAGGATGGGTCTCAGGTTTGTTATTAGAATCATTGAGATATCCTATTGCATGCTGTAGGAAGGGTCTAAGGATTGGAATGGGAAGGACTTGGATATCACATCTCATGCTATAGGTAGGCTCTCATGTTTGGAAAGGGAAGGAGTTGGATATCACATCTCATGTTATAGGAAGGATCTCAGGTTTGGTATTAGAAGCATTGAGACATCACATCTCATGCTATAGGAAGTGTCTCAGGATTGGAATGGGAAGGACTTGGGTATCACATCTCATGCTATAGGGAGGGTCTCAAGTTTGATATTAGAAGCATTGAGATATCACATCTCATGCTATAGGAAGGGTCTCAGGATTGGAATGGGAAGGAGTTGGATATCACATCTCAAGCTTTAGGAAGGGTCTCAGGTTTGGTATAAGCATTGAGATAGCACATCTCATGCTATAGGAAGGGTCTCAGGATTGGAATGGGAAGGAGTTGGATATTACATCTCATGTTATAGGAAAGATCTCAGGTTTGGTATTAGAAGCATTGAGAAATCACATCTCATGTTATAGGAAGGGTCTCAGGATTGGAATGGGAAGAAGTTGGATATCACATCTCATGCTATAGGAAGGGTCTCAGGTTTGGAAGGGGAAGGAGTTGGATATCCAATCTCATGTTATAGGACTGGTCTCAGGTTTGGTATTAGAAGCATTGAGATATCACATCGCATGCTGTAGGAAGGTTCTCAGGTTTGGTATTAGAAGCATTGAGACATCACATCTCATGCTATAGGAAGGGTCTCAGGATTGGAATGGGAAGGAGTTGGATATCACATCTCATGTTATAGGAAGGATCTCAGGTTTGGTATTAGAAGCATTGAGACATCACATCTCATGCTATAGGAAGGGTCTCAGGATTGGAATGGGAAGGAGTTGGATATCACATCTCATGCTATAGGAAGGGTCTCAGATTTGGTATAAGCATTGAGATATCACATCTCATGCTATAGGAAGGGTCTCAGGATTGGATTGGGAAGGAGTTGTATATGACATCTCAGGCCATAGGAAGGGTCTCAGGATTGGTATAAGCATTGAGATATCACATCTCTGCTATCGGAAGGGTCTCAGGATTGGAATGGGAAGGAGTTGGATATCCCATCTCATGATAAAGGAAGGGTCTAAGGTTTGGAAGGGGAAAGATTTGGATATCACATCTCATGTTATAGGCGGGTCTCAATTTTGATATAAGAAGCATTGAGATAACAAATCTCATGATATCGGAAGGATCTCAGGATCGGAATGGGAAGGAGTTGGATATCACATCTCATGATAAAGGAAGGGTCTAAGGTTTGGAAGGGGAAAGATTTGGATATCATATCTCATGTTATAGGACGGGTCTCAGGTTTGGTATTAGAAGCATTGAGATATCAAGTCTCATCGTATAGGAAGGGTCTCAGAATTGGAATGGGAAGGATTTCGGATATCACATCTCAAGCTATAGGAAGAGTCTCAGGATTGGAATGGGAAGGAGTTTGATATCACATCTCATGCCATAGTATGGTTCTCAGGTTTGGTAGAAGCATTGGGATATCACATCTCATGCTATTGGAAGGGTATCAGTATTGGATTTGGAAGGAGTTGGATATCCCATCTCATGCTATAGGAAGGGTCTCAGGTTGGAATGGGAAGGAGTTGGATATCACATTTCATGTTATAGGAAGGGTCTCAGGATTGGAATGGGAAGGAGTTGGATATCACATCTCAAGCTTTAGGAAGGGTCTCAGGTTTGGTATAAGCATTGAGATAGCACATCTCATGCTATAGGAAGGGTCTCAGTATTGGAATGGGAAGGAGTTGGATATCACATCTCATGTTATAGGAAAGATCTCAGGTTTGGTATTAGAAGCATTGAGACATCACATCTCATGTTATAGGAAGGGTCTCAGGATTGGAATGGGAAGAAGTTGGATATCACATCTCATGCTATAGGAAGGGTCTCAGGTTTGGAAGGGGAAGGAGTTGGATATCCAATCTCATGTTATAGGACTGGTCTCAGGTTTGGTATTAGAAGCATTGAGATATCACATCGCATGCTTTAGGAAGGTTCTCAGGTTTGGAATGGGGAGGAATTGGATATCACATCTCATGTCATAGGAAGGATCTCAGGTTTGGTATTAGAAGCATTGAGATATCACATCTCATGCTATAGGAATGGTCTCAGGATTGGAATGGGAAGGAGTTGGATATTACATTCTTGCTATAGGAAGGGTCTCATGTTTGGAATGGGAAGGAGTTGGATATCACATATGCTATAGGAAGGGTCTCAGGTTTGAAACGGGAAGGAGTTGGATATCACATCTCATGTTATAGGAAGGGTCTCAGGTTTGAAACGGGAAGGAGTTGGATATCACATCTCATGTTATAGGACGGGTCTCAGGTTTGGTAGAAGAAGCATTGAGATATCACATCGCATGCTGTAGGAAGGTTCTCAGGTTTGGTATTAGAAGCATTGAGACATCACATCTCATGCTATAGGAAGGGTCTCAGGATTGGAATGGGAAGGAGTTGGATATCACATCTCATGTTATAGGAAGGATCTCAGGTTTGGTATTAGAAGCATTGAGACATCACATCTCATGCTATAGGAAGGGCCTCAGGATTGGAATGGGAAAGAGTTGGATATCACATCTCATGCTATAGGAAGGGTCTCAGATTTGGTATATGCATCGAGATATCACATCTCATGCTATAGGAAGGGTCTCGGGATTGGAATGGGAAGGAGTTGGATATCACATCTCATGCCATAGGAAGGGTCTTAGGTTTGGTATAAGCATTGAGATATCACATCTCTGCTATTGGAAGGGTCTCAGGATTGGAATGGGAAGGAGTTGGATATCACATCTCATGTTATAGGAAGGATCTCAGGTTTGGTATTAGAAGCATTGAGACATCACATCTCATGCTATAGGAAGGGTCTCAGGATTGGAATGGGAAGGAGTTGGATATCACATCTCATGCTATAGGAAGGGTCTCAGGTTTGGTATAAGCATTGAGATATCACATCTCATGCTATAGGAAGTGTCTCAGGATTGGAATGGGAAGGACTTGGGTGTCACATCTCATGCTATAGGGAGGGTCTCAAGTTTGATATTAGAAGCATTGAGATATCACATCTCATGCTATAGGAAGGGTCTCAGGATTGGAATGGGAAGGAGTTGGATATCACATCTCAAGCTTTAGGAAGGGTCTCAGGTTTGGTATAAGCATTGAGATAGCACATCTCATGCTATAGGAAGGGTCTCAGGATTGGAATGGGAAGGAGTTGGATATTACATCTCATGTTATAGGAAAGATCTCAGGTTTGGTATTAGAAGCATTGAGACATCACATCTCATGTTATAGGAAGGGTCTCAGGATTGGAATGGGAAGAAGTTGGATATCACATCTCATGCTATAGGAAGGGTCTCAGGTTTGGAAGGGGAAGGAGTTGGATATCCAATCTCATGTTATAGGACTGGTCTCAGGTTTGGTATTAGAAGCATTGAGATATCACATCACATGCTGTAGGAAGGTTCTCAGGTTTGGTATTAGAAGCATTGAGACATCACATCTCATGCTATAGGAAGGGTCTCAGGATTGGAATGGGAAGGAGTTGGATATCACATCTCATGTTATAGGAAGGATCTCAGGTTTGGTATTAGAAGCATTGAGAAATCACATCTCATGCTATAGGAGTGGTCTCAGGATTGGAATGGGAAGGAGTTGGATATTACATTCTTGCTATAGGAAGGGTCTCATGTTTGGAATGGGAAGGAGTTGGATATCACATATGCTATAGTAAGGGTCTCAGGTTTGGACCGGGAAGGAGTTGGATATCACATCTCATGTTATAGGAAGGGTCTCAGGTTTGGTATAAGCATTGAGATATCACATCTCTGCTATCAGAAGTGTCTTAGGATTGGAATGGGAAGGAGTTGGATATCCCATCTCATGTTATAGGATGGGTCTCAGGTTTGTTATTAGAATCATTGAGATATCATATTGCATGCTGTAGGAAGGGTCTAAGGATTGGAATGGGAAGGACTTGGATATCACATCTCACTATAGGTAGGCTCTCATGTTTGGAAAGGGAAGGAGTTGGATATCACATTTCATGTTAGAGGAAGGATCTCAGGTTTGGTATTAGAGGCCTTGAGATATCACATCTCATGCTATAGGAAGGGTCTCAGGATTGGAATGGGAAGGAGTTGGATATCACATCTCAAGCTATAGGAAGGGTCTCAGGTTTGGTATAAGCATTGAGATATCACATCTCATGCTATAGGAAGGGTCTCAGGATTGGAATGGGAAGGAGTTGGATATCACATCTCATGTTATAGGAAAGATCTCAGGTTTGGTATTAGAAGCATTGAGACATCGCATCTCATGTTATAGGAAGGGTCTCAGGAATGGAATGGGAAGAAGTTGGATATCACATCTCATGCTATAGGAAGGGTCTCAGGTTTGGAAGGGGAAGGAGTTGGATATCCAATCTCATGTTATAGGACTGGTCTCGGGTTTGGTATTAGAAGCATTGAGATATCACATCGCATGCTGTAGGAAGGTTCTCAGGTTTGGAATGGGGAGGAATTGGATATCACATCTCATGTCATAGGAAGGATCTCAGGTTTGGTATTAGAAGCTTTGAGATATCACATCTCATGCTATAGGAATGGTCTCAGGATTGGAATGGGAAGGAGTTGGATATTACATTCTTGCTATACGAAGGGTCTCATGTTTGGAATGGGAAGGAGTTGGATATCACATATGCTATAGTAAGGGTCTCAGGTTGGGACCAGGAAGGAGTTGGATATCACATCTCATGTTATAGGAAGGGTCTCAGGTTTGGTATAAGCATTGAGATATCACATCTCTGCTATCGGAAGTGTCTCAGGATTGGAATGGGAAGGAGTTTGATATCCCATCTCATGTTATAGGATGGGTCTCAGGTTTGTTATTAGAATCATTGAGATATCATAATGCATGCTGTAGGAAGGGTCTAAGGATTGGAATGGGATGGACTTGGATATCACATCTCATGCTATAGGTAGGCTCTCATGTTTGGAAAGGGAAGGAGTTGGATATCACATTTCATGTTAGAGGAAGGATCTCAGGTTTGGTATTAGAGGCATTGAGATATCACATCTCATGCTATAGGAAGGGTCTCAGGATTGGAATGGGAAGGAGTTGGATATCACATCGCATGCTATAGGAAGGGTCTCAGGTTTGGTATAAACATCGAGATATCACATCTCATGCTATAGGAAGGGTCCCGGGATTGGAATGGGAAGGAGTTGGATATCACATCTCATGTTATAGGAAGGATCTCAGGTTTGGTATTAGAAGCATTGAGACATCACATCTCATGCTATAGGAAGTGTCTCAGGATTGGAATGGGAAGGACTTGGGTATCACATCTCATGCTATAGGGAGGGTCTCAAGTTTGATATTAGAAGCATTGAGATATCACATCTCATGCTATAGGAAGGGTCTCAGGATTGGAATGGGAAGGAGTTGGATATCACATCTCAAGCTTTAGGAAGGGTCTCAGTTTTGGTATAAGCATTGAGATAGCACATCTCATGCTATAGGAAGGGTCTCAGGATTGGAATGGGAAGGAGTTGGATATTATATCTCATGTTATAGGAAAGATCTCAGGTTTGGTATTAGAAGCATTGAGACATCACATCTCACGTTATAGGAAGGGTCTCAGGATTGGAATGGGAAGAAGTTGGATATCACATCTCATGCTATAGGAAGGGTCTCAGGTTTGGAAGGGGAAGGAGTTGGATATCCAATCTCATGTTATAGGACTGGTCTCAGGTTTGGTATTAGAAGCATTGAGATATCACATCGCATGCTGTAGGAAGGTTCTCAGGTTTGGTATTAGAAGCACTGAGACATCACATCTCATGCTATAGGAAGGGTCTCAGGATTGGAATGGGAAGGAGTTGGATATCACATCTCATGTTATAGGAAGGATCTCAGGTTTGGTATTAGAAGCATTGAGACATCACATCTCATGCTATAGGAAGGGTCTCAGGATTGGAATGGGAAGGAGTTGGATATCACATCTCATGCTATAGGAAGGGTCTCAGATTTGGTATAAGCATTGAGATATCACATCTCATGCTATAGGAAGGGTCTCAGGATTGGATTGGGAAGGAGTTGTATATGACATCTCAGGCCATAGGAAGGGTCTCAGGATTGGTATAAGCATTGAGATATCACATCTCTGCTATCGGAAGGGTCTCAGGATTGGAATGGGAAGGAGTTGGATATCCCATCTCATGATAAAGGAAGGGTCTAAGATTTGGAAGGGGAAAGATTTGGATATCACATCTCATGTTATAGGCGGGTCTCAATTTTGATATAAGAAGCATTGAGATAACAAATCTCATGCTATAGGAAGTGTCTCAGGATTGGAATGGGAAGGAGTTGGATATCACATCTCATGCTATAGGAAGGGTCTCAGGTTTGGTATAAGCATTGAGATATCACATCTCATGCTATAGGAAGTGTCTCAGGATTGGAATGGGAAGGACTTGGGTGTCACATCTCATGCTATAGGGAGGGTCTCAAGTTTGATATTAGAAGCATTGAGATATCACATCTCATGCTATAGGAAGGGTCTCAGGATTGGAATGGGAAGGAGTTGGATATCACATCTCAAGCTTTAGGAAGGGTCTCAGGTTTGGTATAAGCATTGAGATAGCACATCTCATGCTATAGGAAGGGTCTCAGGATTGGAATGGGAAGGAGTTGGATATTACATCTCATGTTATAGGAAAGATCTCAGGTTTGGTATTAGAAGCATTGAGACATCACATCTCATGTTATAGGAAGGGTCTCAGGATTGGAATGGGAAGAAGTTGGATATCACATCTCATGCTATAGGAAGGGTCTCAGGTTTGGAAGGGGAAGGAGTTGGATATCCAATCTCATGTTATAGGACTGGTCTCAGGTTTGGTATTAGAAGCATTGAGATATCACATCACATGCTGTAGGAAGGTTCTCAGGTTTGGTATTAGAAGCATTGAGACATCACATCTCATGCTATAGGAAGGGTCTCAGGATTGGAATGGGAAGGAGTTGGATATCACATCTCATGTTATAGGAAGGATCTCAGGTTTGGTATTAGAAGCATTGAGAAATCACATCTCATGCTATAGGAGTGGTCTCAGGATTGGAATGGGAAGGAGTTGGATATTACATTCTTGCTATAGGAAGGGTCTCATGTTTGGAATGGGAAGGAGTTGGATATCACATATGCTATAGTAAGGGTCTCAGGTTTGGACCGGGAAGGAGTTGGATATCACATCTCATGTTATAGGAAGGGTCTCAGGTTTGGTATAAGCATTGAGATATCACATCTCTGCTATCAGAAGTGTCTTAGGATTGGAATGGGAAGGAGTTGGATATCCCATCTCATGTTATAGGATGGGTCTCAGGTTTGTTATTAGAATCATTGAGATATCATATTGCATGCTGTAGGAAGGGTCTAAGGATTGGAATGGGAAGGACTTGGATATCACATCTCACTATAGGTAGGCTCTCATGTTTGGAAAGGGAAGGAGTTGGATATCACATTTCATGTTAGAGGAAGGATCTCAGGTTTGGTATTAGAGGCCTTGAGATATCACATCTCATGCTATAGGAAGGGTCTCAGGATTGGAATGGGAAGGAGTTGGATATCACATCTCAAGCTATAGGAAGGGTCTCAGGTTTGGTATAAGCATTGAGATATCACATCTCATGCTATAGGAAGGGTCTCAGGATTGGAATGGGAAGGAGTTGGATATCACATCTCATGTTATAGGAAAGATCTCAGGTTCGGTATTAGAAGCATTGAGACATCGCATCTCATGTTATAGGAAGGGTCTCAGGAATGGAATGGGAAGAAGTTGGATATCACATCTCATGCTATAGGAAGGGTCTCAGGTTTGGAAGGGGAAGGAGTTGGATATCCAATCTCATGTTATAGGACTGGTCTCGGGTTTGGTATTAGAAGCATTGAGATATCACATCGCATGCTGTAGGAAGGTTCTCAGGTTTGGAATGGGGAGGAATTGGATATCACATCTCATGTCATAGGAAGGATCTCAGGTTTGGTATTAGAAGCTTTGAGATATCACATCTCATGCTATAGGAATGGTCTCAGGATTGGAATGGGAAGGAGTTGGATATTACATTCTTGCTATACGAAGGGTCTCATGTTTGGAATGGGAAGGAGTTGGATATCACATATGCTATAGTAAGGGTCTCAGGTTGGGACCAGGAAGGAGTTGGATATCACATCTCATGTTATAGGAATGGTCTCAGGTTTGGTATAAGCATTGAGATATCACATCTCTGCTATCGGAAGTGTCTCAGGATTGGAATGGGAAGGAGTTTGATATCCCATCTCATGTTATAGGATGGGTCTCAGGTTTGTTATTAGAATCATTGAGATATCATAATGCATGCTGTAGGAAGGGTCTAAGGATTGGAATGGGATGGACTTGGATATCACATCTCATGCTATAGGTAGGCTCTCATGTTTGGAAAGGGAAGGAGTTGGATATCACATTTCATGTTAGAGGAAGGATCTCAGGTTTGGTATTAGAGGCATTGAGATATCACATCTCATGCTATAGGAAGGGTCTCAGGATTGGAATGGGAAGGAGTTGGATATCACATCGCATGCTATAGGAATTGTCTCAGGTTTGGTATAAACATCGAGATATCACATCTCATGCTATAGGAAGGGTCCCGGGATTGGAATGGGAAGGAGTTGGATATCACATCTCATGTTATAGGAAGGATCTCAGGTTTGGTATTAGAAGCATTGAGACATCACATCTCATGCTATAGGAAGTGTCTCAGGATTGGAATGGGAAGGACTTGGGTATCACATCTCATGCTATAGGGAGGGTCTCAAGTTTGATATTAGAAGCATTGAGATATCACATCTCATGCTATAGGAAGGGTCTCAGGATTGGAATGGGAAGGAGTTGGATATCACATCTCAAGCTTTAGGAAGGGTCTCAGTTTTGGTATAAGCATTGAGATAGCACATCTCATGCTATAGGAAGGGTCTCAGGATTGGAATGGGAAGGAGTTGGATATTATATCTCATGTTATAGGAAAGATCTCAGGTTTGGTATTAGAAGCATTGAGACATCACATCTCACGTTATAGGAAGGGTCTCAGGATTGGAATGGGAAGAAGTTGGATATCACATCTCATGCTATAGGAAGGGTCTCAGGTTTGGAAGGGGAAGGAGTTGGATATCCAATCTCATGTTATAGGACTGGTCTCAGGTTTGGTATTAGAAGCATTGAGATATCACATCGCATGCTGTAGGAAGGTTCTCAGGTTTGGTATTAGAAGCACTGAGACATCACATCTCATGCTATAGGAAGGGTCTCAGGATTGGAATGGGAAGGAGTTGGATATCACATCTCATGTTATAGGAAGGATCTCAGGTTTGGTATTAGAAGCATTGAGACATCACATCTCATGCTATAGGAAGGGTCTCAGGATTGGAATGGGAAGGAGTTGGATATCACATCTCATGCTATAGGAAGGGTCTCAGATTTGGTATAAGCATTGAGATATCACATCTCATGCTATAGGAAGGGTCTCAGGATTGGATTGGGAAGGAGTTGTATATGACATCTCAGGCCATAGGAAGGGTCTCAGGATTGGTATAAGCATTGAGATATCACATCTCTGCTATCGGAAGGGTCTCAGGATTGGAATGGGAAGGAGTTGGATATCCCATCTCATGATAAAGGAAGGGTCTAAGGTTTGGAAGGGGAAAGATTTGGATATCACATCTCATGTTATAGGCGGGTCTCAATTTTGATATAAGAAGCATTGAGATAACAAATCTCATGATATCGGAAGTGTCTCAGGATCGGAATGGGAAGGAGTTGGATATCACATCTCATGATAAAGGAAGGGTCTAAGGTTTGGAAGGGGAAAGATTTGGATATCACATCTCATGTTATAGGACGGGTCTCAGGTTTGGTATTAGAAGCATTGAGATATCAAGTCTCATCGTATAGGAAGGGTCTCAGAATTGGAATGGGAAGGATTTCGGATATCACATCTCAAGCTATAGGAAGAGTCTCAGGATTGGAATGGGAAGGAGTTTGATATCACATCTCATGCCATAGTATGGTTGTCAGGTTTGGTAGAACCATTGGGATATCACATCTCATGCTATTGGAAGGGTATCAGTATTGGATTTGGAAGGAGTTGGATATCCCATCTCATGCTATAGGAAGGGTCTCAGGTTGGAATGGGAAGGAGTTGGATATCACATTTCATGTTATAGGAAGGGTCTCAGGATTGGAATGGGAAGGAGTTGGATATCACATCTCAAGCTTTAGGAAGGGTCTCAGGTTTGGTATAAGCATTGAGATAGCACATCTCATGCTATAGGAAGGGTCTCAGGATTGGAATGGGAAGGAGTCGGATATCACATCTCATGTTATAGGAAAGATCTCAGGTTTGGTATTAGAAGCATTGAGACATCACATCTCATGTTATAGGAAGGGTCTCAGGATTGGAATGGGAAGAAGTTGGATATCACATCTCATGCTATAGGAAGGGTCTCAGGTTTGGAAGGGGAAGGAGTTGGATATCCAATCTCATGTTATAGGACTGGTCTCAGGTTTGGTATTAGAAGCATTGAGATATCACATCGCATGCTGTAGGAAGGTTCTCAGGTTTGGAATGGGGAGGAATTGGATATCACATCTCATGTCATAGGAAGGATCTCAGGTTTGGTATTAGAAGCATTGAGATATCACATCTCATGCTATAGGAATGGTCTCAGGATTGGAATGGGAAGGAGTTGGATATTACATTCTTGCTATAGGAAGGGTCTCATGTTTGGAATGGGAAGGAGTTGGATATCACATATGCTATAGGAAGGGTCTCAGGTTTGAAACGGGAAGGAGTTGGATATCACATCTCATGTTATAGGAAGGGTCTCAGGTTTGAAACGGGAAGGAGTTGGATATCACATCTCATGTTATAGGACGGGTCTCAGGTTTGGTATTAGAAGCATTGAGATATCACATCGCATGCTGTAGGAAGGTTCTCAGGTTTGGTATTAGAAGCATTGAGACATCACATCTCATGTTATAGGAAGGGTCTCAGGATTGGAATGGGAAGAAGTTGGATATCACATCTCATGCTATAGGAAGGGTCTCAGGTTTGGAAGGGGAAGGAGTTGGATATCCAATCTCATGTTATAGGACTGGTCTCAGGTTTGGTATTAGAAGCATTGAGATATCACATTCCATGCTGTAGGAAGGTTCTCAGGTTTGGTATTAGAAGCATTGAGACATCACATCTCATGCTATAGGAAGGGTCTCAGGATTGGAATGGGAAGGAGTTGGATATCACATCTCATGTTATAGGAAGGATCTCAGGTTTGGTATTAGAAGCATTGAGACATCACATCTCATGCTATAGGAAGGGTCTCAGGATTGGAATGGGAAGGAGTTGGATATCACATCTCATGCTATAGGAAGGGTCTCAGATTTGGTATAAGCATTGAGATATCACATCTCATGCTATAGGAAGGGTCTCAGGATTGGATTGGGAAGGAGTTGTATATGACATCTCAGGCCATAGGAAGGGTCTCAGGATTGGTATAAGCATTGAGATATCACATCTCTGCTATCGGAAGGGTCTCAGGATTGGAATGGGAAGGAGTTGGATATCCCATCTCATGATAAAGGAAGGGTCTAAGGTTTGGAAGGGGAAAGATTTGGATATCACATCTCATGTTATAGGCGGGTCTCAATTTTGATATAAGAAGCATTGAGATAACAAATCTCATGATATCGGAAGGGTCTCAGGATCGGAATGGGAAGGAGTTGGATATCACATCTCATGATAAAGGAAGGGTCTAAGGTTTGGAAGGGGAAAGATTTGGATATCACATCTCATGTTATAGGACGGGTCTCAGGTTTGGTATTAGAAGCATTGAGATATCAAGTCTCATCGTATAGGAAGGGTCTCAGAATTGGAATGGGAAGGATTTCGGATATCACATCTCAAGCTATAGGAAGAGTCTCAGGATTGGAATGGGAAGGAGTTTGATATCACATCTCATGCCATAGTATGGTTCTCAGGTTTGGTAGAAGCATTGGGATATCACATCTCATGCTATTGGAAGGGTATCAGTATTGGATTTGGAAGGAGTTGGATATCCCATCTCATGCTATAGGAAGGGTCTCAGGTTGGAATGGGAAGGAGTTGGATATCACATTTCATGTTATAGGAAGGGTCTCAGGATTGGAATGGGAAGGAGTTGGATATCACATCTCAAGCTTTAGGAAGGGTCTCAGGTTTGGTATAAGCATTGAGATAGCACATCTCATGCTATAGGAAGGGACTCAGGATTGGAATGGGAAGGAGTCGGATATCACATCTCATGTTATAGGAAAGATCTCAGGTTTGGTATTAGAAGCATTGAGACATCACATCTCATGTTATAGGAAGGGTCTCAGGATTGGAATGGGAAGAAGTTGGATATCACATCTCATGCTATAGGAAGGGTCTCAGGTTTGGAAGGGGAAGGAGTTGGATATCCAATCTCATGTTATAGGACTGGCAGGTTTGGTATTAGAAGCATTGAGATATCACATCGCATGCTGTAGGAAGGTTCTCAGGTTTGGAATGGGGAGGAATTGGATATCACATCTCATGTCATAGGAAGGATCTCAGGTTTGGTATTAGAAGCATTGAGATATCACATCTCATGCTATAGGAATGGTCTCAGGATTGGAATGGGAAGGAGTTGGATATTACATTCTTGCTATAGGAAGGGTCTCATGTTTGGAATGGGAAGGAGTTGGATATCACATATGTTATAGGAAGGGTCTCAGGTTTGAAACGGGAAGGAGTTGGATATCACATCTCATGTTATAGGACGGGTCTCAGGTTTGGTATTAGAAGCATTGAGATATCACATCGCATGCTGTAGGAAGGTTCTCAGGTTTGGTATTAGAAGCATTGAGACATCACATCTCATGCTATAGGAAGGGTCTCAGGATTGGAATGGGAAGGAGTTGGATATCACATCTCATGTTATAGGAAGGATCTCAGGTTTGGTATTAGAAGCATTGAGACATCACATCTCATGCTATAGGAAGGGCCTCAGGATTGGAATGGGAAGGAGTTGGATATCACATCTCATGCTATAGGAAGGGTCTCAGATTTGGTATATGCATCGAGATATCACATCTCATGCTATAGGAAGGGTCTCGGGATTGGAATGGGAAGGAGTTGGATATCACATCTCATGCCATAGGAAGGGTCTTAGGTTTGGTATAAGCATTGAGATATCACATCTCTGCTATTGGAAGGGTCTCAGGATTGGAATGGGAAGGAGTTGGATATCACATCTCATGTTATAGGAAGGATCTCAGGTTTGGTATTAGAAGCATTGAGACATCACATCTCATGCTATAGGAAGGGTCTCAGGATTGGAATGGGAAGGAGTTGGATATCACATCTCAAGCTTTAGGAAGGGTCTCAGGTTTGGTATAAGCATTGAGATAGCACATCTCATGCTATAGGAAGGGTCTCAGGATTGGAATGGGAAGGAGTTGGATATTACATCTCATGTTATAGGAAAGATCTCAGGTTTGGTATTAGAAGCATTGAGACATCACATCTCATGTTATAGGAAGGGTCTCAGGATTGGAATGGGAAGAAGTTGGATATCACATCTCATGCTATAGGAAGGGTCTCAGGTTTGGAAGGGGAAGGAGTTGGATATCCAATCTCATGTTATAGGACTGGTCTCAGGTTTGGTATTAGAAGCATTGAGACATCACATCTCATGTTATAGGAAGGGTCTCAGGATTGGAATGGGAAGAAGTTGGATATCACATCTCATGCTATAGGAAGGGTCTCAGGTTTGGAAGGGGAAGGAGTTGGATATCCAATCTCATGTTATAGGACTGGCAGGTTTGGTATTAGAAGCATTGAGATATCACATCGCATGCTGTAGGAAGGTTCTCAGGTTTGGAATGGGGAGGAATTGGATATCACATCTCATGTCATAGGAAGGATCTCAGGTTTGGTATTAGAAGCATTGAGATATCACATCTCATGCTATAGGAATGGTCTCAGGATTGGAATGGGAAGGAGTTGGATATTACATTCTTGCTATAGGAAGGGTCTCATGTTTGGAATGGGAAGGAGTTGGATATCACATATGCTATAGGAAGGGTCTCAGGTTTGAAACGGGAAGGAGTTGGATATCACATCTCATGTTATAGGAAGGGTCTCAGGTTTGAAACGGGAAGGAGTTGGATATCACATCTCATGTTATAGGACGGGTCTCAGGTTTGGTATTAGAAGCATTGAGATATCACATCGCATGCTGTAGGAAGGTTCTCAGGTTTGGTATTAGAAGCATTGAGACATCACATCTCATGCTATAGGAAGGGTCTCAGGATTGGAATGGGAAGGAGTTGGATATCACATCTCATGTTATAGGAAGGATCTCAGGTTTGGTATTAGAAGCATTGAGACATCACATCTCATGCTATAGGAAGGGCCTCAGGATTGGAATGGGAAGGAGTTGGATATCACATCTCATGCTATAGGAAGGGTCTCAGATTTGGTATATGCATCGAGATATCACATCTCATGCTATAGGAAGGGTCTCGGGATTGGAATGGGAAGGAGTTGGATATCACATCTCATGCCATAGGAAGGGTCTTAGGTTTGGTATAAGCATTGAGATATCACATCTCTGCTATTGGAAGGGTCTCAGGATTGGAATGGGAAGGAGTTGGATATCACATCTCATGTTATAGGAAGGATCTCAGGTTTGGTATTAGAAGCATTGAGACATCACATCTCATGCTATAGGAAGGGTCTCAGGATTGGAATGGGAAGGAGTTGGATATCACATCTCAAGCTTTAGGAAGGGTCTCAGGTTTGGTATAAGCATTGAGATAGCACATCTCATGCTATAGGAAGGGTCTCAGGATTGGAATGGGAAGGAGTTGGATATTACATCTCATGTTATAGGAAAGATCTCAGGTTTGGTATTAGAAGCATTGAGACATCACATCTCATGTTATAGGAAGGGTCTCAGGATTGGAATGGGAAGAAGTTGGATATCACATCTCATGCTATAGGAAGGGTCTCAGGTTTGGAAGGGGAAGGAGTTGGATATCCAATCTCATGTTATAGGACTGGTCTCAGGTTTGGTATTAGAAGCATTGAGATATCACATCGCATGCTGTAGGAAGGTTCTCAGGTTTGGTATTAGAAGCATTGAGACATCACATCTCATGCTATAGGAAGGGTCTCAGGATTGGAATGGGAAGGAGTTGGATATCACATCTCATGTTATAGGAAGGATCTCAGGTTTGGTATTAGAAGCTTTGAGATATCACATCTCATGCTATAGGAATGGTCTCAGGATTGGAATGGGAAGGAGTTGGATATTACATTCTTGCTATACGAAGGGTCTCATGTTTGGAATGGGAAGGAGTTGGATATCACATATGCTATAGTAAGGGTCTCAGGTTGGGACCAGGAAGGAGTTGGATATCACATCTCATGTTATAGGAAGGGTCTCAGGTTTGGTATAAGCATTGAGATATCACATCTCTGCTATCGGAAGTGTCTCAGGATTGGAATGGGAAGGAGTTTGATATCCCATCTCATGTTATAGGATGGGTCTCAGGTTTGTTATTAGAATCATTGAGATATCATAATGCATGCTGTAGGAAGGGTCTAAGGATTGGAATGGGATGGACTTGGATATCACATCTCATGCTATAGGTAGGCTCTCATGTTTGGAAAGGGAAGGAGTTGGATATCACATTTCATGTTAGAGGAAGGATCTCAGGTTTGGTATTAGAGGCATTGAGATATCACATCTCATGCTATAGGAAGGGTCTCAGGATTGGAATGGGAAGGAGTTGGATATCACATCGCATGCTATAGGAAGGGTCTCAGGTTTGGTATAAACATCGAGATATCACATCTCATGCTATAGGAAGGGTCCCGGGATTGGAATGGGAAGGAGTTGGATATCACATCTCATGTTATAGGAAGGATCTCAGGTTTGGTATTAGAAGCATTGAGACATCACATCTCATGCTATAGGAAGTGTCTCAGGATTGGAATGGGAAGGACTTGGGTATCACATCTCATGCTATAGGGAGGGTCTCAAGTTTGATATTAGAAGCATTGAGATATCACATCTCATGCTATAGGAAGGGTCTCAGGATTGGAATGGGAAGGAGTTGGATATCACATCTCAAGCTTTAGGAAGGGTCTCAGTTTTGGTATAAGCATTGAGATAGCACATCTCATGCTATAGGAAGGGTCTCAGGATTGGAATGGGAAGGAGTTGGATATTATATCTCATGTTATAGGAAAGATCTCAGGTTTGGTATTAGAAGCATTGAGACATCACATCTCACGTTATAGGAAGGGTCTCAGGATTGGAATGGGAAGAAGTTGGATATCACATCTCATGCTATAGGAAGGGTCTCAGGTTTGGAAGGGGAAGGAGTTGGATATCCAATCTCATGTTATAGGACTGGTCTCAGGTTTGGTATTAGAAGCATTGAGATATCACATCGCATGCTGTAGGAAGGTTCTCAGGTTTGGTATTAGAAGCACTGAGACATCACATCTCATGCTATAGGAAGGGTCTCAGGATTGGAATGGGAAGGAGTTGGATATCACATCTCATGTTATAGGAAGGATCTCAGGTTTGGTATTAGAAGCATTGAGACATCACATCTCATGCTATAGGAAGGGTCTCAGGATTGGAATGGGAAGGAGTTGGATATCACATATCATGCTATAGGAAGGGTCTCAGATTTGGTATAAGCATTGAGATATCACATCTCATGCTATAGGAAGGGTCTCAGGATTGGATTGGGAAGGAGTTGTATATGACATCTCAGGCCATAGGAAGGGTCTCAGGATTGGTATAAGCATTGAGATATCACATCTCTGCTATCGGAAGGGTCTCAGGATTGGAATGGGAAGGAGTTGGATATCCCATCTCATGATAAAGGAAGGGTCTAAGGTTTGGAAGGGGAAAGATTTGGATATCACATCTCATGTTATAGGCGGGTCTCAATTTTGATATAAGAAGCATTGAGATAACAAATCTCATGATATCGGAAGTGTCTCAGGATCGGAATGGGAAGGAGTTGGATATCACATCTCATGATAAAGGAAGGGTCTAAGGTTTGGAAGGGGAAAGATTTGGATATCACATCTCATGTTATAGGACGGGTCTCAGGTTTGGTATTAGAAGCATTGAGATATCAAGTCTCATCGTATAGGAAGGGTCTCAGAATTGGAATGGGAAGGATTTCGGATATCACATCTCAAGCTATAGGAAGAGTCTCAGGATTGGAATGGGAAGGAGTTTGATATCACATCTCATGCCATAGTATGGTTGTCAGGTTTGGTAGAAGCATTGGGATATCACATCTCATGCTATTGGAAGGGTATCAGTATTGGATTTGGAAGGAGTTGGATATCCCATCTCATGCTATAGGAAGGGTCTCAGGTTGGAATGGGAAGGAGTTGGATATCACATTTCATGTTATAGGAAGGGTCTCAGGATTGGAATGGGAAGGAGTTGGATATCACATCTCAAGCTTTAGGAAGGGTCTCAGGTTTGGTATAAGCATTGAGATAGCACATCTCATGCTATAGGAAGGGTCTCAGGATTGGAATGGGAAGGAGTCGGATATCACATCTCATGTTATAGGAAAGATCTCAGGTTTGGTATTAGAAGCATTGAGACATCACATCTCATGTTATAGGAAGGGTCTCAGGATTGGAATGGGAAGAAGTTGGATATCACATCTCATGCTATAGGAAGGGTCTCAGGTTTGGAAGGGGAAGGAGTTGGATATCCAATCTCATGTTATAGGACTGGTCTCAGGTTTGGTATTAGAAGCATTGAGATATCACATCGCATGCTGTAGGAAGGTTCTCAGGTTTGGAATGGGGAGGAATTGGATATCACATCTCATGTCATAGGAAGGATCTCAGGTTTGGTATTAGAAGCATTGAGATATCACATCTCATGCTATAGGAATGGTCTCAGGATTGGAATGGGAAGGAGTTGGATATTACATTCTTGCTATAGGAAGGGTCTCATGTTTGGAATGGGAAGGAGTTGGATATCACATATGCTATAGGAAGGGTCTCAGGTTTGAAACGGGAAGGAGTTGGATATCACATCTCATGTTATAGGAAGGGTCTCAGGTTTGAAACGGGAAGGAGTTGGATATCACATCTCATGTTATAGGACGGGTCTCAGGTTTGGTATTAGAAGCATTGAGATATCACATCGCATGCTGTAGGAAGGTTCTCAGGTTTGGTATTAGAAGCATTGAGACATCACATCTCATGTTATAGGAAGGGTCTCAGGATTGGAATGGGAAGAAGTTGGATATCACATCTCATGCTATAGGAAGGGTCTCAGGTTTGGAAGGGGAAGGAGTTGGATATCCAATCTCATGTTATAGGACTGGTCTCAGGTTTGGTATTAGAAGCATTGAGATATCACATTCCATGCTGTAGGAAGGTTCTCAGGTTTGGTATTAGAAGCATTGAGACATCACATCTCATGCTATAGGAAGGGTCTCAGGATTGGAATGTGAAGGAGTTGGATATCACATCTCATGTTATAGGAAGGATCTCAGGTTTGGTATTAGAAGCATTGAGACATCACATCTCATGCTATAGGAAGGGTCTCAGGATTGGAATGGGAAGGAGTTGGATATCACATCTCATGCTATAGGAAGGGTCTCAGATTTGGTATAAGCATTGAGATATCACATCTCATGCTATAGGAAGGGTCTCAGGATTGGATTGGGAAGGAGTTGTATATGACATCTCAGGCCATAGGAAGGGTCTCAGGATTGGTATAAGCATTGAGATATCACATCTCTGCTATCGGAAGGGTCTCAGGATTGGAATGGGAAGGAGTTGGATATCCCATCTCATGATAAAGGAAGGGTCTAAGGTTTGGAAGGGGAAAGATTTGGATATCACATCTCATGTTATAGGCGGGTCTCAATTTTGATATAAGAAGCATTGAGATAACAAATCTCATGATATCGGAAGGGTCTCAGGATCGGAATGGGAAGGAGTTGGATATCACATCTCATGATAAAGGAAGGGTCTAAGGTTTGGAAGGGGAAAGATTTGGATATCACATCTCATGTTATAGGACGGGTCTCAGGTTTGGTATTAGAAGCATTGAGATATCAAGTCTCATCGTATAGGAAGGGTCTCAGAATTGGAATGGGAAGGATTTCGGATATCACATCTCAAGCTATAGGAAGAGTCTCAGGATTGGAATGGGAAGGAGTTTGATATCACATCTCATGCCATAGTATGGTTCTCAGGTTTGGTAGAAGCATTGGGATATCACATCTCATGCTATTGGAAGGGTATCAGTATTGGATTTGGAAGGAGTTGGATATCCCATCTCATGCTATAGGAAGGGTCTCAGGTTGGAATGGGAAGGAGTTGGATATCACATTTCATGTTATAGGAAGGGTCTCAGGATTGGAATGGGAAGGAGTTGGATATCACATCTCAAGCTTTAGGAAGGGTCTCAGGTTTGGTATAAGCATTGAGATAGCACATCTCATGCTATAGGAAGGGACTCAGGATTGGAATGGGAAGGAGTCGGATATCACATCTCATGTTATAGGAAAGATCTCAGGTTTGGTATTAGAAGCATTGAGACATCACATCTCATGTTATAGGAAGGGTCTCAGGATTGGAATGGGAAGAAGTTGGATATCACATCTCATGCTATAGGAAGGGTCTCAGGTTTGGAAGGGGAAGGAGTTGGATATCCAATCTCATGTTATAGGACTGGCAGGTTTGGTATTAGAAGCATTGAGATATCACATCGCATGCTGTAGGAAGGTTCTCAGGTTTGGAATGGGGAGGAATTGGATATCACATCTCATGTCATAGGAAGGATCTCAGGTTTGGTATTAGAAGCATTGAGATATCACATCTCATGCTATAGGAATGGTCTCAGGATTGGAATGGGAAGGAGTTGGATATTACATTCTTGCTATAGGAAGGGTCTCATGTTTGGAATGGGAAGGAGTTGGATATCACATATGCTATAGGAAGGGTCTCAGGTTTGAAACGGGAAGGAGTTGGATATCACATCTCATGTTATAGGAAAGGTCTCAGGTTTGAAACGGGAAGGAGTTGGATATCACATCTCATGTTATAGGACGGGTCTCAGGTTTGGTATTAGAAGCATTGAGATATCACATCGCATGCTGTAGGAAGGTTCTCAGGTTTGGTATTAGAAGCATTGAGACATCACATCTCATGCTATAGGAAGGGTCTCAGGATTGGAATGGGAAGGAGTTGGATATCACATCTCATGTTATAGGAAGGATCTCAGGTTTGGTATTAGAAGCATTGAGACATCACATCTCATGCTATAGGAAGGGCCTCAGGATTGGAATGGGAAGGAGTTGGATATCACATCTCATGCTATAGGAAGGGTCTCAGATTTGGTATATGCATCGAGATATCACATCTCATGCTATAGGAAGGGTCTCGGGATTGGAATGGGAAGGAGTTGGATATCACATCTCATGCCATAGGAAGGGTCTTAGGTTTGGTATAAGCATTGAGATATCACATCTCTGCTATTGGAAGGGTCTCAGGATTGGAATGGGAAGGAGTTGGATATCACATCTCATGTTATAGGAAGGATCTCAGGTTTGGTATTAGAAGCATTGAGACATCACATCTCATGCTATAGGAAGGGTCTCAGGATTGGAATGGGAAGGAGTTGGATATCACATCTCAAGCTTTAGGAAGGGTCTCAGGTTTGGTATAAGCATTGAGATAGCACATCTCATGCTATAGGAAGGGTCACAGGATTGGAATGGGAAGGAGTTGGATATTACATCTCATGTTATAGGAAAGATCTCAGGTTTGGTATTAGAAGCATTGAGACATCACATCTCATGTTATAGGAAGGGTCTCAGGATTGGAATGGGAAGAAGTTGGATATCACATCTCATGCTATAGGAAGGGTCTCAGGTTTGGAAGGGGAAGGAGTTGGATATCCAATCTCATGTTATAGGACTGGTCTCAGGTTTGGTATTAGAAGCATTGAGATATCACATCGCATGCTGTAGGAAGGTTCTCAGGTTTGGTATTAGAAGCATTGAGACATCACATCTCATGCTATAGGAAGGGTCTCAGGATTGGAATGGGAAGGAGTTGGATATCACATCTCATGTTATAGGAAGGATCTCAGGTTTGGTATTAGAAGCATTGAGATATAACATCTCATGCTATAGGAATGGTCTCAGGATTGGAATGGGAAGGAGTTGGATATTACATTCTTGCTATAGGAAGGGTCTCATGTTTGGAATGGGAAGGAGTTGGATATCACATATGCTATAGTAAGGGTCTCAGGTTTGGACCGGGAAGGAGTTGGACATCACATCTCATGTTATAGGAAGGGTCTCAGGTTTGGTATAAGCATTGAGATATCACATCTCTGCTATCGGAAGTGTCTCAGGATTGGAATGGGAAGGAGTTGGATATCCCATCTCATGTTATAGGATGGGTCTCAGGTTTGTTATTAGAATCATTGAGATATCATATTGCATGCTGTAGGAAGGGTCTAAGGATTGGAATGGGAAGGACTTGGATATCACATCTCATGCTATAGGTAGGCTCTCATGTTTGGAAAGGGAAGGAGTTGGATATCACATTTCATGTTAGAGGAAGGATCTCAGGTTTGGTATTAGAGGCATTGAGATATCACATCTCATGCTATAGGAAGGGTCTCAGGATTGGAATGGGAAGGAGTTGGATATCACATCTCAAGCTTTAGGAAGGGTCTCAGGTTTGGTATAAGCATTGAGATAGCACATCTCATGCTATAGGAAGGGTCTCAGGATTGGAATGGGAAGGAGTTGGATATCACATCTCATGTTATAGGAAAGATCTCAGGTTTGGTATTAGAAGCATTGAGACATCACATCTCATGTTATAGGAAGGGTCTCAGGATTGGAATGGGAAGAAGTTGGATATCACATCTCATGCTATAGGAAGGGTCTCAGGTTTGGAAGGGGAAGGAGTTGGATATCCAATCTCATGTTATAGGACTGGTCTCAGGTTTGGTATTAGAAGCATTGAGATATCACATCGCATGCTGTAGGAAGGTTCTCAGGTTTGGAATGGGGAGGAATTGGATATCACATCTCATGTCATAGGAAGGATCTCAGGTTTGGTATTAGAAGCATTGAGATATCACATCTCATGCTATAGGAATGGTCTCAGGATTGGAATGGGAAGGAGTTGGATATTACATTCTTGCTATAGGAAGGGTCTCATGTTTAGAATGGGAAGGAGTTGGATATCACATATGCTATAGGAAGGGTCTCAGGTTTGAAACGGGAAGGAGTTGGATATCACATCTCATGTTATAGGAAGGGTCTCAGGTTTGAAACGGGAAGGAGTTGGATATCACATCTCATGTTATAGGACGGGTCTCAGGTTTGGTATTAGAAGCATTGAGATATCACATCGCATGCTGTAGGAAGGTTCTCGGGTTTGGTATTAGAAGCATTGAGACATCACATCTCATGCTATAGGAAGGGTCTCAGGATTGGAATGGGAAGGAGTTGGATATCACATCTCATGTTATAGGAAGGATCTCAGGTTTGGTATTAGAAGCATTGAGACATCACATCTCATGCTATAGGAAGGGCCTCAGGATTGGAATGGGAAGGAGTTGGATATCACATCTCATGCTATAGGAAGGGTCTCAGGTTTGGAAGGGGAAGGAGTTGGATATCCAATCTCATGTTATAGGACTGGTCTCAGGTTTGGTATTAGAAGCATTGAGATATCACATCTCATGCTATAGGAAGGGTCTCAGGATTGGAATGGGAAGGAGTTGGATATCACATCTCATGTTATAGGAAGGATCTCAGGTTTGGTATTAGAGGCATTGAGATATCACATCTCATGCTATAGGAAGGGTCTCAGGATTGGAATGGGAAGGGGTTGGATATCACATCTCAAGCTTTAGGAAGGGTCTCAGGTTTGGTATAAACATTGAGATAGCACATCTCATGCTTTAGGAAGGGTCTCAGGATTGGAATGGGAAGGAGTTGGATATCACATCTCATGTTATAGGAAAGATCTCAGGTTTGGTATTAGAAGCATTGAGACATCACATCTCATGTTATAGGAAGGGTCTCAGGATTGGAATGGCAAGAAGTTGGATATCACATCTCATGCTATAGGAAGGGTCTCAGGTTTGGAAGGGGAAGGAGTTGGATATCCAATCTCATGTTATAGGACTGGTCTCAGGTTTGGTATTAGAAGCATTGAGATATCACATCGCATGCTGTAGGAAGGTTCTCAGGTTTGGAATGGGGAGGAATTGGATATCACATCTCATGTCATAGGAAGGATCTCAGGTTTGGTATTAGAAGCATTGAGATATCACATCTCATGCTATAGGAATGGTCTCAGGATTGGAATGGGAAGGAGTTGGATATTACATTCTTGCTATAGGAAGGGTCTCATGTTTAGAATGGGAAGGAGTTGGATATCACATATGCTATAGGAAGGGTCTCAGGTTTGAAACGGGAAGGAGTTGGATATCACATCTCATGTTATAGGAAGGGTCTCAGGTTTGAAACGGGAAGGAGTTGGATATCACATCTCATGTTATAGGACGGGTCTCAGGTTTGGTATTAGAAGCATTGAGATATCACATCGCATGCTGTAGGAAGGTTCTCAGGTTTGGTATTAGAAGCATTGAGACATCACATCTCATGCTATAGGAAGGGTCTCAGGATTGGAATGGGAAGGAGTTGGATATCACATCTCATGTTATAGGAAGGATCTCAGGTTTGGTATTAGAAGCATTGAGACATCACATCTCATGCTATAGGAAGGGCCTCAGGATTGGAATGGGAAGGAGTTGGATATCACATCTCATGCTATAGGAAGGGTCTCAGATTTGGTATAAGCATCGAGATATCACATCTCATGCTATAGCAAGGGTCTCGGGATTGGAATGGGAAGGAGTTGGATATCACATCTCATGCCATAGGAAGGGTCTTAGGTTTGGTATAAGCATTGAGATATCACATCTCTGCTATTGGAAGGGTCTCAGGATTGGAATGGGAAGGAGTTGGATATCACATCTCATGTTATAGGAAGGATCTCAGGTTTGGTATTAGAAGCATTGAGACATCACATCTCATGCTATAGGAAGGGTCTCAGGATTGGAATGGGAAGGAGTTGGATATCACATCTCATGCTATAGGAAGGGTCTCAGGTTTGGTATAAGCATTGAGATATCACATCTCATGCTATAGGAAGTGTCTCAGGATTGGAATGGGAAGGACTTGGGTGTCACATCTCATGCTATAGGGAGGGTCTCAAGTTTGATATTAGAAGCATTGAGATATCACATCTCATGCTATAGGAAGGGTCTCAGGATTGGAATGGGAAGGAGTTGGATATCACATCTCAAGCTTTAGGAAGGGTCTCAGGTTTGGTATAAGCATTGAGATAGCACATCTCATGCTATAGGAAGGGTCTCAGGATTGGAATGGGAAGGAGTTGGATATTACATCTCATGTTATAGGAAAGATCTCAGGTTTGGTAATAGAAGCATTGAAACATCACATCTCATGTTATAGGAAGGGTCTCAGGATTGGAATGGGAAGAAGTTGGATATCACATCTCATGCTATAGGAAGGGTCTCAGGTTTGGAAGGGGAAGGAGTTGGATATCCAATCTCATGTTATAGGACTGGTCTCAGGTTTGGTATTAGAAGCATTGAGATATCACATCGCATGCTGTAGGAAGGTTCTCAGGTTTGGTATTAGAAGCATTGAGACATCACATCTCATGCTATAGGAAGGGTCTCAGGATTGGAATGGGAAGGAGTTGGATATCACATCTCATGTTATAGGAAGGATCTCAGGTTTGGTATTAGAAGCATTGAGATATCACATCTCATGCTATAGGAATGGTCTCAGGATTGGAATGGGAAGGAGTTGGATATTACATTCTTGCTATAGGAAGGGTCTCATGTTTGGAATGGGAAGGAGTTGGATATCACATATGCTATAGTAAGGGTCTCAGGTTTGGACCGGGAAGGAGTTGGATATCACATCTCATGTTATAGGAAGGGTCTCAGGTTTGGTATAAGCATTGAGATATCACATCTCTGCTATCGGAAGTGTCTCAGGATTGGAATGGGAAGGAGTTGGATATCCCATCTCATGTTATAGGATGGGTCTCAGGTTTGTTATTAGAATCATTGAGATATCATATTGCATGCTGTAGGAAGGGTCTAAGGATTGGAATGGGAAGGACTTGGATATCACATCTCATGCTATAGGTAGGCTCTCATGTTTGGAAAGGGAAGGAGTTGGATATCACATTTCATGTTAGAGGAAGGATCTCAGGTTTGGTATTAGAGGCATTGAGATATCACATCTCATGCTATAGGAAGGGTCTCAGGATTGGAATGGGAAGGAGTTGGATATCACATCTCATGCTATAGGAAGGGTCTCAGGTTTGGTATAAACATCGAGATATCACATCTCATGCTATAGGAAGGGTCCCGGGATTGGAATGGGAAGGAGTTGGATATCACATCTCATGTTATAGGAAGGATCTCAGGTTTGGTATTAGAAGCATTGAGACATCACATCTCATGCTATAGGAAGTGTCTCAGGATTGGAATGGGAAGGACTTGGGTATCACATCTCATGCTATAGGGAGGGTCTCAAGTTTGATATTAGAAGCATTGAGATATCACATCTCATGCTATAGGAAGGGTCTCAGGATTGGAATGGGAAGGAGTTGGATATCACATCTCAAGCTTTAGGAAGGGTCTCAGGTTTGGTATAAGCATTGAGATAGCACATCTCATGCTATAGGAAGGGTCTCAGGATTGGAATGGGAAGGAGTTGGATATTACATCTCATGTTATAGGAAAGATCTCAGGTTTGGTATTAGAAGCATTGAGACATCACATCTCATGTTATAGGAAGGGTCTCAGGATTGGAATGGGAAGAAGTTGGATATCACATCTCATGCTATAGGAAGGGTCTCAGGTTTGAAACGGGAAGGAGTTGGATATCACATCTCATGTTATAGGACGGGTCTCAGGTTTGTTATTAGAATCATTGAGATATCATATTGCATGCTGTAGGAAGGGTCTAATTATTGGAATGGGAAGGACTTGGATATCACATCTCATGCTATAGGTAGGCTCTCAGGTTTGGAAAGGGAAGGAGTTCGATATCACATTTCATGTTAGAGGAAGGATCTCAGGTTTGGTATTAGAGGCATTGAGATATCACATATCATGCTATAGGAAGGGTCTCAGGATTGGAATGGGAAGGAGTTGGATATCACATCTCAAGCTTTAGGAAGGGTCTCAGGTTTGGTATAAGCATTGAGATAGCACATCTCATGCTATAGGAAGGGTCTAAGGATTGGAATGGGATGGAGTTGGATATTACATCTCATGTTATAGGAAAGATCTCAGGTTTGGTATTAGAAGCATTGAGACATCACATCTCATGTTATAGGAAGGGTCTCAGGATTGGAATGGGAAGAAGTTGGATATCACATCTCATGTTATAGGACTGGTCTCAGGTTTGGTATTAGAAGCATTGAGATATCACATCGCATGCTGTAGGAAGGTTCTCAGGTTTGGTATTAGAAGCATTGAGACATCACATCTCATGCTATAGGAAGGGTCTCAGGATTGGAATGGGAAGGAGTTGGATATCACATCTCATGTTATAGGAAGGATCTCAGGTTTGGTATTAGAAGCATTGAGACATCACATCTCATGCTATAGGAAGGGCCTCAGGATTGGAATGGGAAGGAGTTGGATATCACATCTCATGCTATAGGAAGGGTCTCAGATTTGGTATAAGCATCGAGATATCACATCTCATGCTATAGGAAGGGTCTCGGGATTGGAATGGGAAGGAGTTGGATATCACATCTCATGCCATAGGAAGGGTCTTAGGTTTGGTATAAGCATTGAGATATCACATCTCTGCTATTGGAAGGGTCTCAGGATTGGAATGGGAAGGAGTTGGATATCCCATCTCATGTTATAGGAAGAGTCTCAGGTTTGGTATTAGAAGCATTGAGATATCACATCTCATGCTATAGGAAGTGTCTCAGGATTGGAATGGCTAAGGACTTGGGTATCACATCTCATGCTATAGGGAGGGTCTCAAGTTTGATATTAGAAGCATTGAGATATCACATCTCATGCTATAGGAAGGGTCTCAGGATTGGAATGGGAAGGAGTTGGATATCACATCTCATTCTATAGGAAGGGTCTCAGGTTTGGTATAAGCAGTGAGATATCACATCTCATGCTATAGGAAGTGTCTCAGGATTGGAATGGGAAGGAGTTGGATATCACATCTCATGTTATAGGAAGGATCTCAGGTTTGGTATAAGCATTGAGATATCACATCTCTGCTATCGGAAGGGTCTCAGGATTGGAATGGGAAGGAGTTGGATATTCCCATCTCATGTTATAGGAAGGGTCTCAGGTTTGGTATTAGAAGCATTGAGATATCCCATCTCATGATATAGGAAGGGTCTCAGGATTGGAATGGGAAGGACTTGGATATCATATCTCATGCTATAGGAAGGCTCTCAGGTTTGGAAGGGGAAGGAGTTGGATATCACATTTCATATTAGAGGAAGGATCTCAGGTTTGGTATTAGAGGCCTTGAGATATCACATCTCATGCTATAGGAAGGGTCTCAGGATTGGAATGGGAAAGAGTTGGATATCACATCTCAAGCTATAGGAACGGTCTCAGGTTTTGTATAAGCATTGTGATATCACATCTCATACTATAGGAAGGGTCTCAGGATTGGAATGGGAAGGAGTTGGATATCACATCTCATGTTATAGGAAAGATCTCAGGTTTGGTATTAGAAGCATTGAGACATCACATCTCATGTTATAGGAAGGGTCTCAGGATTGGAATGGGAAGAAGTTGGATATCACATCTCATACTATAGGAAGGGTCTCAGGTTTGGTATAAGCATTGAGATATCACATCTCATGCTATAGGAAGGGTCTCAGGATTGGAATGGGAAGGAGTTGTATATGACATCTCATGCCATAGGAAGGGTCTCAGGTTTGGTATAAGCATTGAGATATCACATCACATGCTATAGGAAGGGTCTCAGGATTGGAATGGGAAGGACTTGGATATCACATCTCATGCTAAAGGCAGGGTCTCAGGTTTGGAAAGGGAAGGAGATGGATATCACATTTCATGTTAGAGGTAGGATCTCAGGTTTGGAATTAGAGGCATTGAGATATCACATCTCATGCTATCAGAAGGGTCTCAGGATTGGAATGGGAAGGAGTTGGATATCACATCTCATGCTAAAGGGAGGGTCTCAGGTTTGGAAGCGGGAGGATTTGGAAATCACATCTCATGTTATAGGAAGGATCTCAGGTTTGGTATTCGAAGCATTGAGATATCACATCTCATGCTATCGGAAGTATCTCAGGTTTGGTATTAGAGGCATTGAGATATCACATCTCATGCTATCATAAGGGTCTCAGGATTGGAATGGGAAGGAGTTGGATATCACATCTCATGTTATAGGGAGGATCTCAGGTTTGGTTTTAGAGGCATTGAGACATCACATCTCATGCTATAGGAAGGGTCTCAGGATTGGAATGGGAAGTAGTTGGATATCACATCTCATGCTATAGGAAGGGTCTCAGATTTGGTATAAGCATTGAGATATCACATCTCATGCTATAGGAAGGGTCTCAGGATTGGAATGGGAAGGAGTTGTATATGACATCTCAGGCCATAGGAAGGGTCTCAGGTTTGGTATAAGCATTGAGATATCACATCTCTGCTATCGGAAGGGTCTCAGGATTGGAATGGGAATGAGTTGGATATCCCATCTCATGTTATAGGAAGAGTC
Organism: Ambystoma mexicanum; assembly: GCF_040938575.1. Lineage (NCBI taxonomy): Eukaryota > Metazoa > Chordata > Amphibia > Caudata > Ambystomatidae > Ambystoma > Ambystoma mexicanum. The sequence goes on from NW_027182472.1 coordinate 779,259, forward strand.
TCAGGTTTGTTATTAGAAGCATTGAGATATCCCATCTCATGCTATAGGAAGGGTCTCAGGTTGGAATGGGAAGGAGTTGGATATCACATTTCATGTTATAGGAAGGGTCTCAGGATTGGAATTGGAAGGACTTGGCTATCATATCTCATGCTATAGGAAGGCTCTCAGGTTTGGAAGGGGAAGGAGTTGGATATCACATTTCATGTTAGAGGAACAATCTCAGGTTTGGTATTAGAGGCCTTGAGATATCACATCTCATGCTATAGGAAGGGTCTCAGGATTGGAATGGGAAGGAGTTGGATATCACATCTCAAGCTATAGGAACGGTCTCAGGTTTGGTATAAGCATTGTGATATCACATCTCATGCTATAGGAAGGGTCTCAGGATTGGAATGGGAAGGAGTTGGATATCACATCTCATGTTATAGGAAAGATCTCAGGTTTGGTATTAGAAGCATTGCGACATCACATCTCATGTTATAGGAAGGGTCTCAGGATTGGAATGGGAAGAAGTTGGATATAACATCTCATGCTATAGGAAGGGTCTCAGGTTTGGTATAAGCATTGAGATATCACATCACATGCTATAGGAAGGGTCTCAGGATTGGAATGGAAAGGACTTGGATATCACATCTCATGCTATAGGCAGGGTCTCAGGTTTGGAAAGGGAAGGAGATGGATATCACATTTCATGTTAGAGGTAGGATCTCAGGTTTGGTATTTGAGGCATTGAAATATCACATCTCATGCTATCAGAAGGGTCTCAGGATTGGAATGGGAAGGAGTTGGATATCACATCTCATGCTAAAGGGAGGGTCTCAGGTTTGGAAGGGGAAGGATTTGGAAATCACATCTCATGTTATAGGAAGGATCTCAGGTTTGGTATTAGAAGCATTGAGATATCACATCTCATGCTATCGGAAGTATCTCAGGTTTGGTATTAGAGGCATTGAGATATCACATCTCATGCTATCATAAGGGTCTCAGGATTGGAATGGGAAGGAGTTGGATATCACATCTCATGTTATAGGAAGGCTCTCAGGTTTGGAAGGGGAAGGAGTTTGATATCACATTTCATGTTAGAGGAACGATCTCAGGTTTGGTATTAGAGGCCTTGCGATATCACATCTCATTCTATAGGAAGGGTCTCAGGATTGGAATGGGAAGGAGTTGGATATCACATCTCAAGCTATAGGAACGGTCTCAGGTTTGGTATAAGCATTGTGATATCACATCTCATGCTATAGGAAGGGTCTCAGGATTGGAATGGGAAGGAGTTGGATATCACATCTCATGTTATAGGAAAGACCTCAGGTTTGGTATTAGAAGCATTGCAACATCACATCTCATGTTATAGGAAGGGTCTCAGGATTGGAATGGGAAGAAGTTGGATATCACATCTCATGCTATAGGAAGGGTCTCAGGTTTGGTATAAGCATTGAGATATCACATCTCATGCTATAGGAAGGGTCTCAGGATTGGAATGGGAAGGACTTGGATATCACATCTCATGCTAAAGGCAGGGTCTCAGGTTTGGAAAGGGAAGGAGATGGATATCACATTTCATGTTAGAGGTAGGATCTCAGGTTTGGAATTAGAGGCATTGAGATATCACATCTCATGCTATCAGAAGGGTCTCAGGATTGGAATGGGAAGGAGTTGGATATCACATCTCATGCTAAAGGGAGGGTCTCAGGTTTGGAAGCGGGAGGATTTGGAAATCACATCTCATGTTATAGGAAGGATCTCAGGTTTGGTATTCGAAGCATTGAGATATCACATCTCATGCTATCGGAAGTATCTCAGGTTTGGTATTAGAGGCATTGAGATATCACATCTCATGCTATCATAAGGGTCTCAGGATTGGAATGGGAAGGAGTTGGATATCACATCTCATGTTATAGGAAGGATCTCAGGTTTGGTATTAGAGGCATTGAGACATCACATCTCATGCTATAGGAAGGGTCTCAGGATTGGAATGGGAAGTAGTTGGATATCACATCTCATGCTATAGGAAGGGTCTCAGATTTGGTATAAGCATTGAGATATCACATCTCATGCTATAGGAAGGGTCTCAGGATTGGAATGGGAAGGAGTTGTATATGACATCTCAGGCCATAGGAAGGGTCTCAGGTTTGGTATAAGCATTGAGATATCACATCTCTGCTATCGGAAGGGTCTCAGGATTGGAATGGGAATGAGTTGGATATCCCATCTCATGTTATAGGAAGAGTCTCAGGTTTGTTATTAGAAGCATTGAGATATCCCATCTCATGCTATAGGAAGGGTCTCAGGTTGGAATGGGAAGGAGTTGGATATCACATTTCATGTTATAGGAAGGGTCTCAGGATTGGAATTGGAAGGACTTGGCTATCATATCTCATGCTATAGGAAGGCTCTCAGGTTTGGAAGGGGAAGGAGTTGGATATCACATTTCATGTTAGAGGAACAATCTCAGGTTTGGTATTAGAGGCCTTGAGATATCACATCTCATGCTATAGGAAGGGTCTCAGGATTGGAATGGGAAGGAGTTGGATATCACATCTCAAGCTATAGGAACGGTCTCAGGTTTGGTATAAGCATTGTGATATCACATCTCATGCTATAGGAAGGGTCTCAGGATTGGAATGGGAAGGAGTTGGATATCACATCTCATGTTATAGGAAAGATCTCAGGTTTGGTATTAGAAGCATTGCGACATCACATCTCATGTTATAGGAAGGGTCTCAGGATTGGAATGGGAAGAAGTTGGATATAACATCTCATGCTATAGGAAGGGTCTCAGGTTTGGTATAAGCATTGAGATATCACATCTCATGCTATAGGAAGGGTCTCAGGTTTGGAATGGGAAGGAGTTGTATATGACATCTCATGCCATAGGAAGGGTCTCAGGTTTGGTATAAGCATTGAGATATCACATCACATGCTATAGGAAGGGTCTCAGGATTGGAATGGAAAGGACTTGGATATCACATCTCATGCTATAGGCAGGGTCTCAGGTTTGGAAAGGGAAGGAGATGGATATCACATTTCATGTTAGAGGTAGGATCTCAGGTTTGGTATTTGAGGCATTGAAATATCACATCTCATGCTATCAGAAGGGTCTCAGGATTGGAATGGGAAGGAGTTGGATATCACATCTCATGCTAAAGGGAGGGTCTCAGGTTTGGAAGGGGAAGGATTTGGAAATCACATCTCATGTTATAGGAAGGATCTCAGGTTTGGTATTAGAAGCATTGAGATATCACATCTCATGCTATCGGAAGTATCTCAGGTTTGGTATTAGAGGCATTGAGATATCACATCTCATGCTATCATAAGGGTCTCAGGATTGGAATGGGAAGGAGTTGGATATCACATCTCATGTTATAGGAAGGCTCTCAGGTTTGGAAGGGGAAGGAGTTTGATATCACATTTCATGTTAGAGGAACGATCTCAGGTTTGGTATTAGAGGCCTTGCGATATCACATCTCATTCTATAGGAAGGGTCTCAGGATTGGAATGGGAAGGAGTTGGATATCACATCTCAAGCTATAGGAACGGTCTCAGGTTTGGTATAAGCATTGTGATATCACATCTCATGCTATAGGAAGGGTCTCAGGATTGGAATGGGAAGGAGTTGGATATCACATCTCATGTTATAGGAAAGATCTCAGGTTTGGTATTAGAAGCATTGCAACATCACATCTCATGTTATAGGAAGGGTCTCAGGATTGGAATGGGAAGAAGTTGGATATCACATCTCATGCTATAGGAAGGGTCTCAGGTTTGGTATAAGCATTGAGATATCACATCTCATGCTATAGGAAGGGTCTCAGGATTGGAATGGGAAGGAGTTGTATATGACATCTCATGCCATAGGAAGGGTCTCAGGTTTGGTATAAGAATTGAGATATCACATCACATGCTATAGGAAGGGTCTCAGGATTGGAATGGAAAGGACTTGGATATCACATCTCATGCTATAGGCAGGGTCTCAGGTTTGAAAAGGGAAGGAGATGGATATCACATTTCATGTTAGAGGTAGGATCTCAGGTTTGGTATTAGAGGCATTGAAATATCACATCTCATGCTATCAGATGGGTCTCAGGACTGGAATGGGAAGGAGTTTGATATCACATCTCATGCTAAAGGGAGGGTCTCAGGTTTGGAAGGGGAAGGATTTGGAAATCACATCTCATGTTATAGGAAGGATCTCAGGTTTGGTATTAGAAGCATTGAGATATCACATCTCATGCTATCGGAAGTATCTCAGGTTTGGTATTAGAGGCATTGAGATATCACATCTCATGCTATCATAAGGGTCTCAGGATTGGAATGGGAAGGAGTTGGATATCACATCTCATGTTATAGGAAGGATCTCAGGTTTGGTATTAGAAGCATTGAGACATCACATCTCATGCTATAGGAAGGGTCTCAGGATTGGAATGGGAAGGAGTTGGATATCACATCTCATGCTATAGGAAGGGTCTCAGATTTGGTATAAGCATTGAGATATCACATCTCATGCTATAGGAAGGGTCTCAGGGTTGGAATGGGAAGGACTTGGGTATCACATCTCATGCTATAGGGAGGGTCTCAAGTTTGATATTAGAAGCATTGAGATATCACATCTCATGCTATAGGAAGGGTCTCAGGATTGGAATGGGAAGGAGTTGGATATCACATCTCAAGCTTTAGGAAGGGTCTCAGGTTTGGTATAAGCATTGAGATAGCACATCTCATGCTATAGGAAGGGTCTCAGGATTGGAATGGGAAGGAGTTGGATATTACATCTCATGTTATAGGAAAGATCTCAGGTTTGGTATTAGAAGCATTGAGACATCACATCTCATGTTATAGGAAGGGTCTCAGGATTGGAATGGGAAGAAGTTGGATATCACATCTCATGCTATAGGAAGGGTCTCAGGTTTGAAACGGGAAGGAGTTGGATATCACATCTCATGTTATAGGACGGGTCTCAGGTTTGTTATTAGAATCATTGAGATATCATATTGCATGCTGTAGGAAGGGTCTAAGGATTGGAATGGGAAGGACTTGGATATCACATCTCATGCTATAGGTAGGCTCTCAGGTTTGGAAAGGGAAGGAGTTCGATATCACATTTCATGTTAGAGGAAGGATCTCAGGTTTGGTATTAGAGGCATTGAGATATCACATATCATGCTATAGGAAGGGTCTCAGGATTGGAATGGGAAGGAGTTGGATATCACATCTCAAGCTTTAGGAAGGGTCTCAGGTTTGGTATAAGCATTGAGATAGCACATCTCATGCTATAGGAAGGGTCTAAGGATTGGAATGGGATGGAGTTGGATATTACATCTCATGTTATAGGAAAGATCTCAGGTTTGGTATTAGAAGCATTGAGACATCACATCTCATGTTATAGGAAGGGTCTCAGGATTGGAATGGGAAGAAGTTGGATATCACATCTCATGTTATAGGACTGGTCTCAGGTTTGGTATTAGAAGCATTGAGATATCACATCGCATGCTGTAGGAAGGTTCTCAGGTTTGGTATTAGAAGCATTGAGACATCACATCTCATGCTATAGGAAGGGTCTCAGGATTGGAATGGGAAGGAGTTGGATATCACATCTCATGTTATAGGAAGGATCTCAGGTTTGGTATTAGAAGCATTGAGACATCACATCTCATGCTATAGGAAGGGCCTCAGGATTGGAATGGGAAGGAGTTGGATATCACATCTCATGCTATAGGAAGGGTCTCAGATTTGGTATAAGCATCGAGATATCACATCTCATGCTATAGGAAGGGTCTCGGGATTGGAATGGGAAGGAGTTGGATATCACATCTCATGCCATAGGAAGGGTCTTAGGTTTGGTATAAGCATTGAGATATCACATCTCTGCTATTGGAAGGGTCTCAGGATTGGAATGGGAAGGAGTTGGATATCCCATCTCATGTTATAGGAAGAGTCTCAGGTTTGGTATTAGAAGCATTGAGATATCACATCTCATGCTATAGGAAGTGTCTCAGGATTGGAATGGCTAAGGACTTGGGTATCACATCTCATGCTATAGGGAGGGTCTCAAGTTTGATATTAGAAGCATTGAGATATCACATCTCATGCTATAGGAAGGGTCTCAGGATTGGAATGGGAAGGAGTTGGATATCACATCTCATTCTATAGGAAGGGTCTCAGGTTTGGTATAAGCAGTGAGATATCACATCTCATGCTATAGGAAGTGTCTCAGGATTGGAATGGGAAGGAGTTGGATATCACATCTCATGTTATAGGAAGGATCTCAGGTTTGGTATAAGCATTGAGATATCACATCTCTGCTATCGGAAGGGTCTCAGGATTGGAATGGGAAGGAGTTGGATATTCCCATCTCATGTTATAGGAAGGGTCTCAGGTTTGGTATTAGAAGCATTGAGATATCCCATCTCATGATATAGGAAGGGTCTCAGGATTGGAATGGGAAGGACTTGGATATCATATCTCATGCTATAGGAAGGCTCTCAGGTTTGGAAGGGGAAGGAGTTGGATATCACATTTCATATTAGAGGAAGGATCTCAGGTTTGGTATTAGAGGCCTTGAGATATCACATCTCATGCTATAGGAAGGGTCTCAGGATTGGAATGGGAAGGAGTTGGATATCACATCTCAAGCTATAGGAACGGTCTCAGGTTTTGTATAAGCATTGTGATATCACATCTCATACTATAGGAAGGGTCTCAGGATTGGAATGGGAAGGAGTTGGATATCACATCTCATGTTATAGGAAAGATCTCAGGTTTGGTATTAGAAGCATTGAGACATCACATCTCATGTTATAGGAAGGGTCTCAGGATTGGAATGGGAAGAAGTTGGATATCACATCTCATACTATAGGAAGGGTCTCAGGTTTGGTATAAGCATTGAGATATCACATCTCATGCTATAGGAAGGGTCTCAGGATTGGAATGGGAAGGAGTTGTATATGACATCTCATGCCATAGGAAGGGTCTCAGGTTTGGTATAAGCATTGAGATATCACATCACATGCTATAGGAAGGGTCTCAGGATTGGAATGGGAAGGACTTGGATATCACATCTCATGCTAAAGGCAGGGTCTCAGGTTTGGAAAGGGAAGGAGATGGATATCACATTTCATGTTAGAGGTAGGATCTCAGGTTTGGAATTAGAGGCATTGAGATATCACATCTCATGCTATCAGAAGGGTCTCAGGATTGGAATGGGAAGGAGTTGGATATCACATCTCATGCTAAAGGGAGGGTCTCAGGTTTGGAAGCGGGAGGATTTGGAAATCACATCTCATGTTATAGGAAGGATCTCAGGTTTGGTATTCGAAGCATTGAGATATCACATCTCATGCTATCGGAAGTATCTCAGGTTTGGTATTAGAGGCATTGAGATATCACATCTCATGCTATCATAAGGGTCTCAGGATTGGAATGGGAAGGAGTTGGATATCACATCTCATGTTATAGGAAGGATCTCAGGTTTGGTATTAGAAGCATTGAGACATCACATCTCATGCTATAGGAAGGGTCTCAGGATTGGAATGGGAAGGAGTTGGATATCACATCTCATGCTATAGGAAGGGTCTCAGATTTGGTATAAGCATTGAGATATCACATCTCATGCTATAGGAAGGGTCTCAGGATTGGAATGGGAAGGAGTTGTATATGACATCTCAGGCCATAGGAAGGGTCTCAGGTTTGGTATAAGCATTGAGATATCACATCTCTGCTATCGGAAGGGTCTCAGGATTGGAATGGGAATGAGTTGGATATCCCATCTCATGTTATAGGAAGAGTCTCAGGTTTGTTATTAGAAGCATTGAGATATCCCATCTCATGCTATAGGAAGGGTCTCAGGTTGGAATGGGAAGGAGTTGGATATCACATTTCATGTTATAGGAAGGGTCTCAGGATTGGAATTGGAAGGACTTGGCTATCATATCTCATGCTATAGGAAGGCTCTCAGGTTTGGAAGGGGAAGGAGTTGGATATCACATTTCATGTTAGAGGAACAATCTCAGGTTTGGTATTAGAGGCCTTGAGATATCACATCTCATGCTATAGGAAGGGTCTCAGGATTGGAATGGGAAGGAGTTGGATATCACATCTCAAGCTATAGGAACGGTCTCAGGTTTGGTATAAGCATTGTGATATCACATCTCATGCTATAGGAAGGGTCTCAGGATTGGAATGGGAAGGAGTTGGATATCACATCTCATGTTATAGGAAAGATCTCAGGTTTGGTATTAGAAGCATTGCGACATCACATCTCATGTTATAGGAAGGGTCTCAGGATTGGAATGGGAAGAAGTTGGATATAACATCTCATGCTATAGGAAGGGTCTCAGGTTTGGTATAAGCATTGAGATATCACATCTCATGCTATAGGAAGGGTCTCAGGTTTGGAATGGGAAGGAGTTGTATATGACATCTCATGCCATAGGAAGGGTCTCAGGTTTGGTATAAGCATTGAGATATCACATCACATGCTATAGGAAGGGTCTCAGGATTGGAATGGAAAGGACTTGGATATCACATCTCATGCTATAGGCAGGGTCTCAGGTTTGGAAAGGGAAGGAGATGGATATCACATTTCATGTTAGAGGTAGGATCTCAGGTTTGGTATTTGAGGCATTGAAATATCACATCTCATGCTATCAGAAGGGTCTCAGGATTGGAATGGGAAGGAGTTGGATATCACATCTCATGCTAAAGGGAGGGTCTCAGGTTTGGAAGGGGAAGGATTTGGAAATCACATCTCATGTTATAGGAAGGATCTCAGGTTTGGTATTAGAAGCATTGAGATATCACATCTCATGCTATCGGAAGTATCTCAGGTTTGGTATTAGAGGCATTGAGATATCACATCTCATGCTATCATAAGGGTCTCAGGATTGGAATGGGAAGGAGTTGGATATCACATCTCATGTTATAGGAAGGCTCTCAGGTTTGGAAGGGGAAGGAGTTGGATATCACATTTCATGTTAGAGGAACGATCTCAGGTTTGGTATTAGAGGCCTTGCGATATCACATCTCATTCTATAGGAAGGGTTTCAGGATTGGAATGGGAAGGAGTTGGATATCACATCTCAAGCTATAGGAACGGTCTCAGGTTTGGTATAAGCATTGTGATATCACATCTCATGCTATAGGAAGGGTCTCAGGATTGGAATGGGAAGGAGTTGGATATCACATCTCATGTTATAGGAAAGATCTCAGGTTTGGTATTAGAAGCATTGCAACATCACATCTCATGTTATAGGAAGGGTCTCAGGATTGGAATGGGAAGAAGTTGGATATCACATCTCATGCTATAGGAAGGGTCTCAGGTTTGGTATAAGCATTGAGATATCACATCTCATGCTATAGGAAGGGTCTCAGGATTGGAATGGGAAGGAGTTGTATATGACATCTCATGCCATAGGAAGGGTCTCAGGTTTGGTATAAGAATTGAGATATCACATCACATGCTATAGGAAGGGTCTCAGGATTGGAATGGAAAGGACTTGGATATCACATCTCATGCTATAGGCAGGGTCTCAGGTTTGAAAAGGGAAGGAGATGGATATCACATTTCATGTTAGAGGTAGGATCTCAGGTTTGGTATTAGAGGCATTGAAATATCACATCTCATGCTATCAGATGGGTCTCAGGACTGGAATGGGAAGGAGTTTGATATCACATCTCATGCTAAAGGGAGGGTCTCAGGTTTGGAAGGGGAAGGATTTGGAAATCACATCTCATGTTATAGGAAGGATCTCAGGTTTGGTATTAGAAGCATTGAGATATCACATCTCATGCTATCGGAAGTATCTCAGGTTTGGTATTAGAGGCATTGAGATATCACATCTCATGCTATCATAAGGGTCTCAGGATTGGAATGGGAAGGAGTTGGATATCACATCTCATGTTATAGGAAGGATCTCAGGTTTGGTATTAGAAGCATTGAGACATCACATCTCATGCTATAGGAAGGGTCTCAGGATTGGAATGGGAAGGAGTTGGATATCACATCTCATGCTATAGGAAGGGTCTCAGATTTGGTATAAGCATTGAGATATCACATCTCATGCTATAGGAAGGGTCTCAGGGTTGGAATGGGAAGGACTTGGGTATCACATCTCATGCTATAGGGAGGGTCTCAAGTTTGATATTAGAAGCATTGAGATATCACATCTCATGCTATAGGAAGGGTCTCAGGATTGGAATGGGAAGGAGTTGGATATCACATCTCAAGCTTTAGGAAGGGTCTCAGGTTTGGTATAAGCATTGAGATAGCACATCTCATGCTATAGGAAGGGTCTCAGGATTGGAATGGGAAGGAGTTGGATATTACATCTCATGTTATAGGAAAGATCTCAGGTTTGGTATTAGAAGCATTGAGACATCACATCTCATGTTATAGGAAGGGTCTCAGGATTGGAATGGGAAGAAGTTGGATATCACATCTCATGCTATAGGAAGGGTCTCAGGTTTGAAACGGGAAGGAGTTGGATATCACATCTCATGTTATAGGACGGGTCTCAGGTTTGTTATTAGAATCATTGAGATATCATATTGCATGCTGTAGGAAGGGTCTAAGGATTGGAATGGGAAGGACTTGGATATCACATCTCATGCTATAGGTAGGCTCTCAGGTTTGGAAAGGGAAGGAGTTCGATATCACATTTCATGTTAGAGGAAGGATCTCAGGTTTGGTATTAGAGGCATTGAGATATCACATATCATGCTATAGGAAGGGTCTCAGGATTGGAATGGGAAGGAGTTGGATATCACATCTCAAGCTTTAGGAAGGGTCTCAGGTTTGGTATAAGCATTGAGATAGCACATCTCATGCTATAGGAAGGGTCTCAGGATTGGAATGGGATGGAGTTGGATATTACATCTCATGTTATAGGAAAGATCTCAGGTTTGGTATTAGAAGCATTGAGACATCACATCTCATGTTATAGGAAGGGTCTCAGGATTGGAATGGGAAGAAGTTGGATATCACATCTCATGCTATAGGAAGGGTCTCAGGTTTGGAAGGGGAAGGAGTTGGATATCCAATCTCATGTTATAGGACTGGTCTCAGGTTTGGTATTAGAAGCATTGAGATATCACATCGCATGCTGTAGGAAGGTTCTCAGGTTTGGTATTAGAAGCATTGAGACATCACATCTCATGCTATAGGAAGGGTCTCAGGATTGGAATGGGAAGGAGTTGGATATCACATCTCATGTTATAGGAAGGATCTCAGGTTTGGTATTAGAAGCATTGAGACATCACATCTCATGCTATAGGAAGGGCCTCAGGATTGGAATGGGAAGGAGTTGGATATCACATCTCATGCTATAGGAAGGGTCTCAGATTTGGTATAAGCATCGAGATATCACATCTCATGCTATAGGAAGGGTCTCGGGATTGGAATGGGAAGGAGTTGGATATCACATCTCATGCCATAGGAAGGGTCTTAGGTTTGGTATAAGCATTGAGATATCACATCTCTGCTATTGGAAGGGTCTCAGGATTGGAATGGGAAGGAGTTGGATATCCCATCTCATGTTATAGGAAGAGTCTCAGTTTTGGTATTAGAAGCATTGAGATATCACATCTCATGCTATAGGAAGTGTCTCAGGATTGGAATGGGAAGGACTTGGGTATCACATCTCATGCTATAGGGAGGGTCTCAAGTTTGATATTAGAAGCATTGAGATATCACATCTCATGCTATAGGAAGGGTCTCAGGATTGGAATGGGAAGGAGTTGGATATCACATCTCATTCTATAGGAAGGGTCTCAGGTTTGGTATAAGCAGTGAGATATCACATCTCATGCTATAGGAAGTGTCTCAGGGTTGGAATGGGAAGGAGTTGGATATCACATCTCATGTTATAGGAAGGATCTCAGGTTTGGTATAAGCATTGAGATATCACATCTCTGCTATCGGAAGGGTCTCAGGATTGGAATGGGAAGGAGTTGGATATTCCCATCTCATGTTATAGGAAGGGTCTCAGGTTTGGTATTAGAAGCATTGAGATATCCCATCTCATGATATAGGAAAGGTCTCAGGATTGGAATGGGAAGGACTTGGATATCATATCTCATGCTATAGGAAGGCTCTCAGGTTTGGAAGGGTAAGGAGTTGGATATCACATTTCATATTAGAGGAAGGATCTCAGGTTTGGTATTAGAGGCCTTGAGATATCACATCTCATGCTATAGGAAGGGTCTCAGGATTGGAATGGGAAGGAGTTGGATATCACATCTCAAGCTATAGGAACGGTCTCAGGTTTTGTATAAGCATTGTGATATCACATCTCATACTATAGGAAGGGTCTCAGGATTGGAATGGGAAGGAGTTGGATATCACATCTCATGTTATAGGAAAGATCTCAGGTTTGGTATTAGAAGCATTGAGACATCACATCTCATGTTATAGGAAGGGTCTCAGGATTGGAATGGGAAGAAGTTGGATATCACATCTCATGCTATAGGAAGGGTCTCAGGTTTGGTATAAGCATTGAGATATCACATCTCATGCTATAGGAAGGGTCTCAGGATTGGAATGGGAAGGAGTTGTATATGACATCTCATGCCATAGGAAGGGTCTCAGGTTTGGTATAAGCATTGAGATATCACATCACATGCTATAGGAAGGGTCTCAGGATTGGAATGGGAAGGAGTTGGATATCACATCTCATGCTAAAGGGAGGGTCTCAGGTTTGGAAGCGGGAGGATTTGGAAATCACATCTCATGTTATAGGAAGGATCTCAGGTTTGGTATTCGAAGCATTGAGATATCACATCTCATGCTATCGGAAGTATCTCAGGTTTGGTATTAGAGGCATTGAGATATCACATCTCATGCTATCATAAGGGTCTCAGGATTGGAATGGGAAGGAGTTGGATATCACATCTCATGTTATAGGAAGGATCTCAGGTTTGGTATTAGAAGCATTGAGACATCACATCTCATGCTATAGGAAGGGTCTCAGGATTGGAATGGGAAGGAGTTGGATATCACATCTCATGCTATAGGAAGGGTCTCAGATTTGGTATAAGCATTGAGATATCACATCTCATGCTATAGGAAGGGTCTCAGGATTGGAATGGGAAGGAGTTGTATATGACATCTCAGGCCATAGGAAGGGTCTCAGGTTTGGTATAAGCATTGAGATATCACATCTCTGCTATCGGAAGGGTCTCAGGATTGGAATGGGAATGAGTTGGATATCCCATCTCATGTTATAGGAAGAGTCTCAGGTTTGTTATTAGAAGCATTGAGATATCCCATCTCATGCTATAGGAAGGGTCTCAGGTTGGAATGGGAAGGAGTTGGATATCACATTTCATGTTATAGGAAGGGTCTCAGGATTGGAATTGGAAGGACTTGGCTATCATATCTCATGCTATAGGAAGGCTCTCAGGTTTGGAAGGGGAAGGAGTTGGATATCACATTTCATGTTAGAGGAACAATCTCAGGTTTGGTATTAGAGGCCTTGAGATATCACATCTCATGCTATAGGAAGGGTCTCAGGATTGGAATGGGAAGGAGTTGGATATCACATCTCAAGCTATAGGAACGGTCTCAGGTTTGGTATAAGCATTGTGATATCACATCTCATGCTATAGGAAGGGTCTCAGGATTGGAATGGGAAGGAGTTGGATATCACATCTCATGTTATAGGAAAGATCTCAGGTTTGGTATTAGAAGCATTGCGACATCACATCTCATGTTATAGGAAGGGTCTCAGGATTGGAATGGGAAGAAGTTGGATATAACATCTCATGCTATAGGAAGGGTCTCAGGTTTGGTATAAGCATTGAGATATCACATCTCATGCTATAGGAAGGGTCTCAGGTTTGGAATGGGAAGGAGTTGTATATGACATCTCATGCCATAGGAAGGGTCTCAGGTTTGGTATAAGCATTGAGATATCACATCACATGCTATAGGAAGGGTCTCAGGATTGGAATGGAAAGGACTTGGATATCACATCTCATGCTATAGGCAGGGTCTCAGGTTTGGAAAGGGAAGGAGATGGATATCACATTTCATGTTAGAGGTAGGATCTCAGGTTTGGTATTTGAGGCATTGAAATATCACATCTCATGCTATCAGAAGGGTCTCAGGATTGGAATGGGAAGGAGTTGGATATCACATCTCATGCTAAAGGGAGGGTCTCAGGTTTGGAAGGGGAAGGATTTGGAAATCACATCTCATGTTATAGGAAGGATCTCAGGTTTGGTATTAGAAGCATTGAGATATCACATCTCATGCTATCGGAAGTATCTCAGGTTTGGTATTAGAGGCATTGAGATATCACATCTCATGCTATCATAAGGGTCTCAGGATTGGAATGGGAAGGAGTTGGATATCACATCTCATGTTATAGGAAGGCTCTCAGGTTTGGAAGGGGAAGGAGTTGGATATCACATTTCATGTTAGAGGAACGATCTCAGGTTTGGTATTAGAGGCCTTGCGATATCACATCTCATTCTATAGGAAGGGTTTCAGGATTGGAATGGGAAGGAGTTGGATATCACATCTCAAGCTATAGGAACGGTCTCAGGTTTGGTATAAGCATTGTGATATCACATCTCATGCTATAGGAAGGGTCTCAGGATTGGAATGGGAAGGAGTTGGATATCACATCTCATGTTATAGGAAAGATCTCAGGTTTGGTATTAGAAGCATTGCAACATCACATCTCATGTTATAGGAAGGGTCTCAGGATTGGAATGGGAAGAAGTTGGATATCACATCTCATGCTATAGGAAGGGTCTCAGGTTTGGTATAAGCATTGAGATATCACATCTCATGCTATAGGAAGGGTCTCAGGATTGGAATGGGAAGGAGTTGTATATGACATCTCATGCCATAGGAAGGGTCTCAGGTTTGGTATAAGAATTGAGATATCACATCACATGCTATAGGAAGGGTCTCAGGATTGGAATGGAAAGGACTTGGATATCACATCTCATGCTATAGGCAGGGTCTCAGGTTTGAAAAGGGAAGGAGATGGATATCACATTTCATGTTAGAGGTAGGATCTCAGGTTTGGTATTAGAGGCATTGAAATATCACATCTCATGCTATCAGATGGGTCTCAGGACTGGAATGGGAAGGAGTTTGATATCACATCTCATGCTAAAGGGAGGGTCTCAGGTTTGGAAGGGGAAGGATTTGGAAATCACATCTCATGTTATAGGAAGGATCTCAGGTTTGGTATTAGAAGCATTGAGATATCACATCTCATGCTATCGGAAGTATCTCAGGTTTGGTATTAGAGGCATTGAGATATCACATCTCATGCTATCATAAGGGTCTCAGGATTGGAATGGGAAGGAGTTGGATATCACATCTCATGTTATAGGAAGGATCTCAGGTTTGGTATTAGAAGCATTGAGACATCACATCTCATGCTATAGGAAGGGTCTCAGGATTGGAATGGGAAGGAGTTGGATATCACATCTCATGCTATAGGAAGGGTCTCAGATTTGGTATAAGCATTGAGATATCACATCTCATGCTATAGGAAGGGTCTCAGGGTTGGAATGGGAAGGACTTGGGTATCACATCTCATGCTATAGGGAGGGTCTCAAGTTTGATATTAGAAGCATTGAGATATCACATCTCATGCTATAGGAAGGGTCTCAGGATTGGAATGGGAAGGAGTTGGATATCACATCTCAAGCTTTAGGAAGGGTCTCAGGTTTGGTATAAGCATTGAGATAGCACATCTCATGCTATAGGAAGGGTCTCAGGATTGGAATGGGAAGGAGTTGGATATTACATCTCATGTTATAGGAAAGATCTCAGGTTTGGTATTAGAAGCATTGAGACATCACATCTCATGTTATAGGAAGGGTCTCAGGATTGGAATGGGAAGAAGTTGGATATCACATCTCATGCTATAGGAAGGGTCTCAGGTTTGAAACGGGAAGGAGTTGGATATCACATCTCATGTTATAGGACGGGTCTCAGGTTTGTTATTAGAATCATTGAGATATCATATTGCATGCTGTAGGAAGGGTCTAAGGATTGGAATGGGAAGGACTTGGATATCACATCTCATGCTATAGGTAGGCTCTCAGGTTTGGAAAGGGAAGGAGTTCGATATCACATTTCATGTTAGAGGAAGGATCTCAGGTTTGGTATTAGAGGCATTGAGATATCACATATCATGCTATAGGAAGGGTCTCAGGATTGGAATGGGAAGGAGTTGGATATCACATCTCAAGCTTTAGGAAGGGTCTCAGGTTTGGTATAAGCATTGAGATAGCACATCTCATGCTATAGGAAGGGTCTCAGGATTGGAATGGGATGGAGTTGGATATTACATCTCATGTTATAGGAAAGATCTCAGGTTTGGTATTAGAAGCATTGAGACATCACATCTCATGTTATAGGAAGGGTCTCAGGATTGGAATGGGAAGAAGTTGGATATCACATCTCATGCTATAGGAAGGGTCTCAGGTTTGGAAGGGGAAGGAGTTGGATATCCAATCTCATGTTATAGGACTGGTCTCAGGTTTGGTATTAGAAGCATTGAGATATCACATCGCATGCTGTAGGAAGGTTCTCAGGTTTGGTATTAGAAGCATTGAGACATCACATCTCATGCTATAGGAAGGGTCTCAGGATTGGAATGGGAAGGAGTTGGATATCACATCTCATGTTATAGGAAGGATCTCAGGTTTGGTATTAGAAGCATTGAGACATCACATCTCATGCTATAGGAAGGGCCTCAGGATTGGAATGGGAAGGAGTTGGATATCACATCTCATGCTATAGGAAGGGTCTCAGATTTGGTATAAGCATCGAGATATCACATCTCATGCTATAGGAAGGGTCTCGGGATTGGAATGGGAAGGAGTTGGATATCACATCTCATGCCATAGGAAGGGTCTTAGGTTTGGTATAAGCATTGAGATATCACATCTCTGCTATTGGAAGGGTCTCAGGATTGGAATGGGAAGGAGTTGGATATCCCATCTCATGTTATAGGAAGAGTCTCAGTTTTGGTATTAGAAGCATTGAGATATCACATCTCATGCTATAGGAAGTGTCTCAGGATTGGAATGGGAAGGACTTGGGTATCACATCTCATGCTATAGGGAGGGTCTCAAGTTTGATATTAGAAGCATTGAGATATCACATCTCATGCTATAGGAAGGGTCTCAGGATTGGAATGGGAAGGAGTTGGATATCACATCTCATTCTATAGGAAGGGTCTCAGGTTTGGTATAAGCAGTGAGATATCACATCTCATGCTATAGGAAGTGTCTCAGGGTTGGAATGGGAAGGAGTTGGATATCACATCTCATGTTATAGGAAGGATCTCAGGTTTGGTATAAGCATTGAGATATCACATCTCTGCTATCGGAAGGGTCTCAGGATTGGAATGGGAAGGAGTTGGATATTCCCATCTCATGTTATAGGAAGGGTCTCAGGTTTGGTATTAGAAGCATTGAGATATCCCATCTCATGATATAGGAAAGGTCTCAGGATTGGAATGGGAAGGACTTGGATATCATATCTCATGCTATAGGAAGGCTCTCAGGTTTGGAAGGGTAAGGAGTTGGATATCACATTTCATATTAGAGGAAGGATCTCAGGTTTGGTATTAGAGGCCTTGAGATATCACATCTCATGCTATAGGAAGGGTCTCAGGATTGGAATGGGAAGGAGTTGGATATCACATCTCAAGCTATAGGAACGGTCTCAGGTTTTGTATAAGCATTGTGATATCACATCTCATACTATAGGAAGGGTCTCAGGATTGGAATGGGAAGGAGTTGGATATCACATCTCATGTTATAGGAAAGATCTCAGGTTTGGTATTAGAAGCATTGAGACATCACATCTCATGTTATAGGAAGGGTCTCAGGATTGGAATGGGAAGAAGTTGGATATCACATCTCATGCTATAGGAAGGGTCTCAGGTTTGGTATAAGCATTGAGATATCACATCTCATGCTATAGGAAGGGTCTCAGGATTGGAATGGGAAGGAGTTGTATATGACATCTCATGCCATAGGAAGGGTCTCAGGTTTGGTATAAGCATTGAGATATCACATCACATGCTATAGGAAGGGTCTCAGGATTGGAATGGGAAGGACTTGGATATCACATCTCATGTTAGAGGTAGGATCTCAGGTTTGGAATTAGAGGCATTGAGATATCACATCTCATGCTATCAGAAGGGTCTCAGGATTGGAATGGGAAGGAGTTGGATATCACATCTCATGCTAAAGGGAGGGTCTCAGGTTTGGAAGCGGGAGGATTTGGAAATCACATCTCATGTTATAGGAAGGATCTCAGGTTTGGTATTCGAAGCATTGAGATATCACATCTCATGCTATCGGAAGTATCTCAGGTTTGGTATTAGAGGCATTGAGATATCACATCTCATGCTATCATAAGGGTCTCAGGATTGGAATGGGAAGGAGTTGGATATCACATCTCATGTTATAGGAAGGATCTCAGGTTTGGTATTAGAAGCATTGAGACATCACATCTCATGCTATAGGAAGGGTCTCAGGATTGGAATGGGAAGGAGTTGGATATCACATCTCATGCTATAGGAAGGGTCTCAGATTTGGTATAAGCATTGAGATATCACATCTCATGCTATAGGAAGGGTCTCAGGATTGGAATGGGAAGGAGTTGTATATGACATCTCAGGCCATAGGAAGGGTCTCAGGTTTGGTATAAGCATTGAGATATCACATCTCTGCTATCGGAAGGGTCTCAGGATTGGAATGGGAATGAGTTGGATATCCCATCTCATGTTATAGGAAGAGTCTCAGGTTTGTTATTAGAAGCATTGAGATATCCCATCTCATGCTATAGGA
This sequence comes from Ambystoma mexicanum, assembly GCF_040938575.1. Lineage (NCBI taxonomy): Eukaryota > Metazoa > Chordata > Amphibia > Caudata > Ambystomatidae > Ambystoma > Ambystoma mexicanum. The sequence goes on from NW_027182472.1 coordinate 798,093, forward strand.
AGGGTCTCAGGTTGGAATGGGAAGGAGTTGGATATCACATTTCATGTTATAGGAAGGGTCTCAGGATTGGAATTGGAAGGACTTGGCTATCATATCTCATGCTATAGGAAGGCTCTCAGGTTTGGAAGGGGAAGGAGTTGGATATCACATTTCATGTTAGAGGAACGATCTCAGGTTTGGTATTAGAGGCCTTGAGATATCACATCTCATGCTATAGGAAGGGTCTCAGGATTGGAATGGGAAGGAGTTGGATATCACATCTCAAGCTATAGGAACGGTCTCAGGTTTGGTATAAGCATTGTGATATCACATCTCATGCTATAGGAAGGGTCTCAGGATTGGAATGGGAAGGAGTTGGATATCACATCTCATGTTATAGGAAAGATCTCAGGTTTGGTATTAGAAGCATTGCGACATCACATCTCATGTTATAGGAAGGGTCTCAGGATTGGAATGGGAAGAAGTTGGATATCACATCTCATGCTATAGGAAGGGTCTCAGGTTTGGTATAAGCATTGAGATATCACATCTCATGCTATAGGAAGGGTCTCAGGTTTGGAATGGGAAGGAGTTGTATATGACATCTCATGCCATAGGAAGGGTCTCAGGTTTGGTATAAGCATTGAGATATCACATCACATGCTATAGGAAGGGTCTCAGGATTGGAATGGAAAGGACTTGGATATCACATCTCATGCTATAGGCAGGGTCTCAGGTTTGGAAAGGGAAGGAGATGGATATCACATTTCATGTTAGAGGAACGATCTCAGGTTTGGTATTAGAGGCCTTGCGATATCACATCTCATGCTATAGAAAGGGTCTCAGGATTGGAATGGGAAGGAGTTGGATATCACATCTCAAGCTATAGGAACGGTCTCAGGTTTGGTATAAGCATTGTGATATCACATCTCATGCTATAGGAAGGGTCTCAGGATTGGAATGGGAAGGAGTTGGATATCACATCTCATGTTATAGGAAAGATCTCAGGTTTGGTATTAGAAGCATTGCGACATCACATCTCATGTTATAGGAAGGGTCTCAGGATTGGAATGGGAAGAAGTTGGATATCACATCTCATGCTATAGGAAGGGTCTCAGGTTTGGTATAAGCATTGAGATATCACATCTCATGCTATAGGAAGGGTCTCAGGATTGGAATGGGAAGGAGTTGTATATGACATCTCATGCCATAGGAAGGGTCTCAGGTTTGGTATAAGAATTGAGATCTCACATCACATGCTATAGGAAGGGTCTCAGGATTGGAATGGAAAGGACTTGGATATCACATCTCATGCTATAGGCAGGGTCTCAGGTTTGAAAAGGGAAGGAGATGGATATCACATTTCATGTTAGAGGTAGGATCTCAGGTTTGGTATTAGAGGCATTGAAATATCACATCTCATGCTATCAGATGGGTCTCAGGACTGGAATGGGAAGGAGTTTGATATCACATCTCATGCTAAAGGGAGGGTCTCAGGTTTGGAAGGGGAAGGATTTGGAAATCACATCTCATGTTATAGGAAGGATCTCAGGTTTGGTATTAGAAGCATTGAGATATCACATCTCATGCTATCGGAAGTATCTCAGGTTTGGTATTAGAGGCATTGAGATATCACATCTCATGCAATCATAAGGGTCTCAGGATTGGAATGGGAAGGAGTTGGATATCACATCTCATGTTATAGGAAGGATCTCAGGTTTGGTATTAGAAGCATTGAGACATCACATCTCATGCTATAGGAAGGGTCTCAGGATTGGAATGGGAAGGAGTTGGATATCACATCTCATGCTATAGGAAGGGTCTCAGATTTGGTATAAGCATTGAGATATCACATCTCATGCTATAGGAAGGGTCTCAGGATTGGAATGGGAAGGAGTTGTATATGACATCTCAGGCCATAGGAAGGGTCTCAGGCTTGGTAAAAGCATTGAGATATCACATCTCTGCTATCGGAAGGGTCTCAGGATTGGAATGGGAAGGAGTTGGATATCCCATCTCATGTTATAGGAAGGGTCTCAGGTTTGGTATTAGAAGCATTGAGACATCACATCTCATGTTATAGGAAGGGTCTCAGGATTGGAATGGGAAGAAGTTGGATATCACATCTCATGCTATAGGAAGGGTCTCAGGTTTGGTATAAGCATTGAGATATCACATCTCATGCTATAGGAAGGGTCTCAGGATTGGAATGGGAAGGAGTTGTATATGACATCTCATGCCATAGGAAGGGTCTCAGGTTTGGTATAAGCATTGAGATATCACATCACATGCTATAGGAAGGGTCTCAGGATTGGAATGGGAAGGACTTGGATATCACATCTCATGCTATAGGCAGGGTCTCAGGTTTGGAAAGGGAAGGAGATGGATATCACATTTCATGTTAGAGGTAGGATCTCAGGTTTGGTATTAGAGGCATTGAAATATCACATCTCATGCTATCAGAAGGGTCTCAGGATTGGAATGGGAAGGAGTTGGATATCACATCTCATGCTAAAGGGAGGGTCTCAGGTTTGGAAGTGGAAGGATTTGGAAATCACATCTCATGTTATAGGAAGGATCTCAGGTTTGGTATTAGAAGCATTGAGATATCACATCTCATGCTATCAGAAGTATCTCAGGTTTGGTATTAGAGGCATTGAGATATCACATCTCATGCTATCATAAGGGTCTCAGGATTGGAATGGGAAGAAGTTGGATATCACATCTCATGTTATAGGAAGGATCTCAGGTTTGGTATTAGAAGAATTGAGACATCACATCTCATGCTACAGGAAGGGTCTCAGGATTGGAATGGGAAGAAGTTGGATATCACATCTCATGCTATAGGAAGGGTCTCAGATTTGGTATAAGCATTGAGATATCACATCTAATGCTATAGGAAGGGTCTCAGGATTGGAATGGGAAGGAGTTGCATATGACATCTCAGGCCATAGGAAGGGTCTCAGGTTTGGTATAAGCATTGAGATATCACATCTCTGCTATCGGAAGGGTCTCAGGATTGGAATGGGAAGGAGTTGGATATCCCAAATCATGTTATAGGAAGGGTGTCAGGTTTGGTATTAGAAGCATTGAGATATCACATCTCATGCTATAGGAAGGGTCTCAGGATTGGAATGGGGAGGACTTGGATGTCACATCTCATGTTATAGGAAGGCTCTCAGGTTTGGAAGGGGAAGGAGTTGGATATCACATTTCATGTTAGAGGAACGATCTCAGGTTTGGTATTAGAGGCCTTGAGATATCACATCTCATGCTATAGGGAGGGTCTCAGGATTGGAATGGGAAGGAGTTGGATATCACATCTCATGCTATAGGAAGGGTCTCAGGTTTGGTATAAGCATTGAGATATCACATCTCATGCTATAGGAAGGGTCTCAGGATTGGAATGGGAAGGAGTTGTATATGACATCTCATGCCATAGGAAGGGTCTCAGGTTTGGTATAAGCATTGAGATATCACATCACATGCTATAGGCAGGGTCTCAGGTTTGGAATGTGAAGGAGTTGGATATCCCAAATCATGTTATAGGAAGGGTCTCAGGTTTGGTATTAGAAGCATTGAGATATCACATCTCATGCTATAGGAAGGGTCTCAGGATTGGAATGGGAAGGAGTTGGATATCACATCTCATGCTAAAGGGAGGGTCTCAGGTTTGGAAGGGGAAGGATTTGGAAATCACATCTCATGTTATAGGAAGGATCTCAGGTTTGGTATTAGAAGCATTGAGATATCACATCTCATGCTATCGGAAGTATCTCAGGTTTGGTATTAGAGGCATTGAGATATCACATCTCATGCTATCATAATGGTCTCAGGATTGGAATGGGAAGGAGTTGGATATCACATCTCATGTTATAGGAAGGATCTCAGGTTTGGTATTCGAAGCATTGAGACATCACATCTCATGCTATAGGAAGGGTCTCAGGTTTGGTATTAGAAGCATTGAGACATCACATCTCATGCTATAGGAAGGGTCTCAGGATTGGAATGGGAAGGAGTTGGATATCACATCTCATGCTATAGGAAGGGTCTCAGATTTGGTATAAGCATTGAGATATCACATCTCATGCTATAGGAAGGGTCTCAGGATTGGAATGGGAAGGAGTTGTATATGACATCTCAGGCCATAGGAAGGGTCTCAGGCTTGGTAAAAGCATTGAGATATCACATCTCTGCTATCGGAAGGGTCTCAGGATTGGAATGGGAAGGAGTTGGATATCCCATCTCATGTTATAGGAAGGGTCTCAGGTTTGGTATTAGAAGCATTGAGACATCACATCTCATGTTATAGGAAGGGTCTCAGGATTGGAATGGGAAGAAGTTGGATATCACATCTCATGCTATAGGAAGGGTCTCAGGTTTGGTATAAGCATTGAGATATCACATCTCATGCTATAGGAAGGGTCTCAGGATTGGAATGGGAAGGAGTTGTATATGACATCTCATGCCATAGGAAGGGTCTCAGGTTTGGTATAAGCATTGAGATATCACATCACATGCTATAGGAAGGGTCTCAGGATTGGAATGGGAAGGACTTGGATATCACATCTCATGCTATAGGCAGGGTCTCAGGTTTGGAAAGGGAAGGAGATGGATATCACATTTCATGTTAGAGGTAGGATCTCAGGTTTGGTATTAGAGGCATTGAAATATCACATCTCATGCTATCAGAAGGGTCTCAGGATTGGAATGGGAAGGAGTTGGATATCACATCTCATGCTAAAGGGAGGGTCTCAGGTTTGGAAGTGGAAGGATTTGGAAATCACATCTCATGTTATAGGAAGGATCTCAGGTTTGGTATTAGAAGCATTGAGATATCACATCTCATGCTATCAGAAGTATCTCAGGTTTGGTATTAGAGGCATTGAGATATCACATCTCATGCTATCATAAGGGTCTCAGGATTGGAATGGGAAGGAGTTGGATATCACATCTCATGTTATAGGAAGGATCTCAGGTTTGGTATTAGAAGCATTGAGACATCACATCTCATGCTATAGGAAGGGTCTCAGGATTGGAATGGGAAGGAGTTGGATATCACATCTCATGCTATAGGAAGGGTCTCAGATTTGGTATAAGCATTGAGATATCACATCACATGCTATAGGAAGGGTCTCAGGATTGGAATGGGAAGGACTTGGATATCACATTTCATGCTATAGGCAGGGTCTCAGGTTTGGAAAGGGAAGGAGATGGATATCACATTTCATGTTAGAGGTAGGATCTCAGGTTTGGTATTAGAGGCATTGAAATATCACATCTCATGCTATCAGAAGGGTCTCAGGATTGGAATGGGAAGGAGTTGGATATCACATCTCATGCTAAAGGGAGGGTCTCAGGTTTGGAAGTGGAAGGATTTGGAAATCACATCTCATGTTATAGGAAGGATCTCAGGTTTGGTATTAGAAGCATTGAGATATCACATCTCATGCTATCAGAAGTATCTCAGGTTTGGTATTAGAGGCATTGAGATATCACATCTCATGCTATCATAAGGGTCTCAGGATTGGAATGGGAAGGAGTTGGATATCACATCTCATGTTATAGGAAGGATCTCAGGTTTGGTATTAGAAGAATTGAGACATCACATCTCATGCTATAGGAAGGGTCTCAGGATTGGAATGGGAAGAAGTTGGATATCACATCTCATGCTATAGGAAGGGTCTCAGATTTGGTATAAGCATTGAGATATCACATCTAATGCTATAGGAAGGGTCTCAGGATTGGAATGGGAAGGAGTTGCATATGACATCTCAGGCCATAGGAAGGGTCTCAGGTTTGGTATAAGCATTGAGATATCACATCTCTGCTATCGGAAGGGTCTCAGGATTGGAATGGGAAGGAGTTGGATATCCCAAATCATGTTATAGGAAGGGTCTCAGGTTTGGTATTAGAAGCATTGAGATATCACATCTCATGCTATAGGAAGGGTCTCAGGATTGGAATGGGGAGGACTTGGATGTCACATCTCATGTTATAGGAAGGCTCTCAGGTTTGGAAGGGGAAGGAGTTGGATATCACATTTCATGTTAGAGGAACGATCTCAGGTTTGGTATTAGAGGCCTTGAGATATCACATCTCATGCTATAGGAAGGGTCTCAGGATTGGAATGGGAAGGAGTTGGATATCACATCTCATGCTATAGGAAGGGTCTCAGGTTTGGTATAAGCATTGAGATATCACATCTCATGCTATAGGAAGGGTCTCAGGATTGGAATGGGAAGGAGTTGTATATGACATCTCATGCCATAGGAAGGGTCTCAGGTTTGGTATAAGCATTGAGATATCACATCACATGCTATAGGAAGGGTCTCAGGATTGGAATGGAAAGGACTTGGATATCACATCTCATGCTATAGGCAGGGTCTCAGGTTTGGAAAGGGAAGGAGATGGATATCACATTTCATGTTAGAGGTAGGATCTCAGGTTTGGTATTAGAGGCATTGAAATATCACATCTCATGCTATCAGATGGGTCTCAGGATTGGAATGGGAAGGAGTTGGATATCACATCTCATGCTAAAGGGAGGGTCTCAGGTTTGGAAGGGGAAGGATTTGGAAATCACATCTCATGTTATAGGAAGGATCTCAGGTTTGGTATTAGAAGCATTGAGATATCACATCTCATGCTATCGGAAGTATCTCAGGTTTGGTATTAGAGGCATTGAGATATCACATCTCATGCTATCATAAGGGTCTCAGGATTGGAATGGGAAGGAGTTGGATATCACATCTCATGTTATAGGAAGGATCTCAGGTTTGGTATTAGAAGCATTGAGACATCACATCTCATGCTATAGGAAGGGTCTCAGGATTGGAATGGGAAGGAGTTGGATATCACATCTCATGCTATAGGAAGGGTCTCAGATTTGGTATAAGCATTGAGATATCACATCACATGCTATAGGAAGGGTCTCAGGATTGGAATGGGAAGGACTTGGATATCACATTTCATGCTATAGGCAGGGTCTCAGGTTTGGAAAGGGAAGGAGATGGATATCACATTTCATGTTAGAGGTAGGATCTCAGGTTTGGTATTAGAGGCATTGAAATATCACATCTCATGCTATCAGAAGGGTCTCAGGATTGGAATGGGAAGGAGTTGGATATCACATCTCATGCTGAAGGGAGGGTCTCAGGATTGGAATGGGAAGGAGTTGGATATCACATCTCAAGCTTTAGGAAGGGTCTCAGGTTTGGTATAAGCATTGAGATAGCACATCTCATGCTATAGGAAGGGTCTCAGGATTGGAATGGGAAGGAGTTGGATATCACATCTCATGTTATAGGAACGATCTCAGGTTTGGTATTAGAAGCATTGAGACATCACATCTCATGTTATAGGAAGGGTCTCAGGATTGGAATGGGAAGAAGTTGGATATCACATCTCATGCTATAGGAAGGGTCTCAGGTTTGGAAGGGGAAGGAGTTGGATATCCAATCTCATGTTATAGGACTGGTCTCAGGTTTGGTATTAGAAGCATTGAGATATCACATCGCATGCTGTAGGAAGGTTCTCAGGTTTGGAATGGGGAGGAATTGGATATCACATCTCATGTCATAGGAAGGATCTCAGGTTTGGTATGAGAAGCATTGAGATATCACATCTCATGCTATAGGAATGGTCTCAGGATTGGAATGGGAAGGAGTTGGATATTACATTCTTGCTATAGGAAGGGTCTCATGTTTGGAATGGGAAGGAGTTGGATATCACATATGCTATAGTAAGGGTCTCAGGTTTGGACCGGGAAGGAGTTGGATATCGCATCTCATGTTATAGGAAGGGTCTCAGGTTTGGTATAAGCATTGAGATATCACATCTCTGCTATCGGAAGTGTCTCAGGATTGGAATGGGAAGGAGTTGGATATCCCATCTCATGTTATAGGATGGGTCTCAGGTTTGTTATTAGAATCATTGAGATATCATATTGCATGCTGTAGGAAGGGTCTAAGGATTGGAATGGGAAGGACTTGGATATCACATCTCATGCTATAGGTAGGCTCTCATGTTTGGAAAGGGAAGGAGATGGATATCACATTTCATGTTAGAGGAAGGATCTCAGGTTTGGTATTAGAGGCATTGAGATATCACATCTCATGCTATAGGAAGGGTCTCAGGATTGGAATGGGAAGGAGTTGGATATCTCATCTCATGCTATAGGAAGGGTCTCAGGTTTGGTATAAACATCGAGATATCACATCTCATGCTATAGGAAGGGTCCCGGGATTGGAATGGGAAGGAGTTGGATATCACATCTCATGTTATAGGAAGGATCTCAGGTTTGGTATTAGAAGCATTGAGACATCACATCTCATGCTATAGGAAGTGTCTCAGGATTGGAATGGGAAGGACTTGGGTATCACATCTCATGCTATAGGGAGGGTCTCAAGTTTGATATTAGAAGCATTGAGATATCACATCTCATGCTATAGGAAGGGTCTCAGGATTGGAATGGGAAGGAGTTGGATATCACATCTCAAGCTTTAGGAAGGGTCTCAGGTTTGGTATAAGCATTGAGATAGCACATCTCATGCTATAGGAAGGGTCTCAGGATTGGAATGGGAAGGAGTTGGATATTACATCTCATGTTATAGGAAAGATCTCAGGTTTGGTATTAGAAGCATTGAGACATCACATCTCATGTTATAGGAAGGGTCTCAGGATTGGAATGGGAAGAAGTTGGATATCACATCTCATGCTATAGGAAGGGTCTCAGGTTTGAAACGGGAAGGAGTTGGATATCACATCTCATGTTATAGGACGGGTCTCAGGTTTGTTATTAGAATCATTGAGATATCATATTGCATGCTGTAGGAAGGATCTAAGGATTGGAATGGGAAGGACTTGGATATCACATCTCATGCTATAGGTAGGCTCTCAGGTTTGGAAAGGGAAGGAGTTCGATATCACATTTCATGTTAGAGGAAGGATCTCAGGTTTGATATTAGAGGCATTGAGATATCACATATCATGCTATAGGAAGGGTCTCAGGATTGGAATGGGAAGGAGTTGGATATCACATCTCAAGCTTTAGGAAGGGTCTCAGGTTTGGTATAAGCATTGAGATAGCACATCTCATGCTATAGGAAGGGTCTCAGGATTGGAATGGGAAGGAGTTGGATATTACATCTCATGTTATAGGAAAGATCTCAGGTTTGGTATTAGAAGCATTGAGACATCACATCTCATGTTATAGGAAGGGTCTCAGGATTGGAATGGGAAGAAGTTGGATATCACATCTCATGCTATAGGAAGGGTCTCAGGTTTGGAAGGAGAAGGAGTTGGATATCCAATCTCATGTTATAGGACTGGTCTCAGGTTTGGTATTAGAAGCATTGAGATATCACATTGAATGCTGTAGGAAGGTTCTCAGGTTTGGTATTAGAAGCATTGAGACATCACATCTCATGCTATAGGAAGGGTCTCAGGATTGGAATGGGAAGGAGTTGGATATCACATCTCATGTTATAGGAAGGATCTCAGGTTTGGTATTAGAAGCATTGAGACATTACATCTCATGCTATAGGAAGGGCCTCAGGATTGGAATGGGAAGGAGTTGGATATTACATCTCATGCTATAGGAAGGGTCTCAGATTTGGTATAAGCATCGAGATATCACATCTCATGCTATAGGAAGGGTCTCGGGATTGGAATGGGAAGGAGTTGGATAACACATCTCATGCCATAGGAAGGGTCTTAGGTTTGGTATAAGCATTGAGATATCACATCTCTGCTATTGGAAGGGTCTCAGGATTGGAATGGGAAGGAGTTGGATATCCCATCTCATGTTATAGGAAGAGTCTCAGGTTTGGTATTAGAAGCATTGAGATATCACATCTCATGCTATAGGAAGTGTCTCAGGATTGGAATGGGAAGGACTTGGGTATCACATCTCATGCTATAGGGAGGGTCTCAAGTTTGATATTAGAAGCATTGAGATATCACATCTCATGCTATAGGAAGGGTCTCAGGATTGGAATGGGAAGGAGTTGGATATCACATCTCATTCTAGAGGAAGGGTCTCAGGTTTGGTATAAGCAGTGAGATATCACATCTCATGCTATAGGAAGTGTCTCAGGATTGGAATGGGAAGGAGTTGGATATCACATCTCATGTTATAGGAAGGATCTCAGGTTTGGTATAAGCATTGAGATATCACATCTCTGCTATCGGAAGGGTCTCAGGATTGGAATGGGAAGGAGTTGGATATTCCCATCTCATGTTATAGGAAGGGTCTCAGGTTTGGTATTAGAAGCATTGAGATATCCCATCTCATGATATAGGAAGGGTCTCAGAATTGGAATTGAAGGGAATGGGAATGGGAATGGGAATCATATCTCATGCTATAGGAAGGCTCTCAGGTTTGGAAGGGGAAGGAGTTGAATATCACATTTCATGTTAGAGGAAGGATCTCAGGTTTGGTATTAGAGGCCTTGAGATATCACATCTCATGCTATAGGAAGGGTCTCAGGATTGGAATGGGAAGGAGTTGGATATCACATCTCAAGCTATAGGAACGGTCTCAGGTTTGGTATAAGCATTGTGATATCACATCTCATGCTATAGGAAGGGTCTCAGGATTGGAATGGGAAGGAGTTGGATATCACATCTCATGTTATAGGAAAGATCTCAGGTTTGGTATTAGAAGCATTGAGACATCACATCTCATGTTATAGGAAGGGTCTCAGGATTGGAATGGGAAGAAGTTGGATATCACATCTCATGCTATAGGAAGGGTCTCAGGTTTGGTATAAGCATTGAGATATCACATCTCATGCTATAGGAAGGGTCTCAGGATTGGAATGGGAAGGAGTTGTATATGACATCTCATGCCATAGGAAGGGTCTCAGGTTTGGTATAAGCATTGAGATATCACATCACATGCTATAGGAAGGGTCTCAGGATTGGAATGGGAAGGACTTGGATATCACATCTCATGCTATAGGCAGGGTCTCAGGTTTGGAAAGGGAAGGAGATGGATATCACATTTCATGTTAGAGGTAGGATCTCAGGTTTGGAATTAGAGGCATTGAGATATCACATCTCATGCTATCAGAAGGGTCTCAGGATTGGAATGGGAAGGAGTTGGATATCACATCTCATGCTAAAGGGAGGGTCTCAGGTTTGGAAGCGGGAGGATTTGGAAATCACATCTCATGTTATAGGAAGGATCTCAGGTTTGGTATTAGAAGCATTGAGATATCACATCTCATGCTATCGGAAGTATCTCAGGTTTGGTATTAGAGGCATTGAGATATCACATCTCATGCTATCATAAGGGTCTCAGGATTGGAATGGGAAGGAGTTGGATATCACATCTCATGTTATAGGAAGGATCTCAGGTTTGGTATTAGAAGCATTGAGACATCACATCTCATGCTATAGGAAGGGTCTCAGGATTGGAATGGGAAGGAGGTGGATATCACATCTCATGGTATAGGAAGGCTCTCAGATTTGGTATAAGCATTGAGATATCACATCTCATGCTATAGGAAGGGTCTCAGGATTGGAATGGGAAGGAGTTGGATATCCCATCTCATGTTATAGGAAGAGTCTCAGGTTTGTTATTAGAAGCATTGAGATATCCCATCTCATGCTATAGGAAGGGTCTCAGGTTGGAATGGGAAGGAGTTGGATATCACATTTCATGTTATAGGAAGGGTCTCAGGATTGGAATTGGAAGGACTTGGCTATCATATCTCATGCTATAGGAAGGCTCTCAGGTTTGGAAGGGGAAGGAGTTGGATATCACATTTCATGTTAGAGGAACAATCTCAGGTTTGGTATTAGAGGCCTTGAGATATCACATCTCATGCTATAGGAAGGGTTTCAGGATTGGAATGGGAAGGAGTTGGATATCACATCTCAAGCTATAGGAACGGTCTCAGGTTTGGTATAAGCATTGTGATATCACATCTCATGCTATAGGAAGGGTCTCAGGATTGGAATGGGAAGGAGTTGGATATCACATCTCATGTTATAGGAAAGATCTCAGGTTTGGTATTAGAAGCATTGCGACATCACATCTCATGTTATAGGAAGGGTCTCAGGATTGGAATGGGAAGAAGTTGGATATCACATCTCATGCTATAGGAAGGGTCTCAGGTTTGGTATAAGCATTGAGATATCACATCTCATGCTATAGGAAGGGTCTCAGGTTTGGAATGGGAAGGAGTTGTATATGACATCTCATGCCATAGGAAGGGTCTCAGGTTTGGTATAAGCATTGAGATATCACATCACATGCTATAGGAAGGGTCTCAGGATTGGAATGGAAAGGACTTGGATATCACATCTCATGCTATAGGCAGGGTCTCAGGTTTGGAAAGGGAAGGAGATGGATATCACATTTCATGTTAGAGGTAGGATCTCAGGTTTGGTATTTGAGGCATTGAAATATCACATCTCATGCTATCAGAAGGGTCTCAGGATTGGAATGGGAAGGAGTTGGATATCACATCTCATGCTAAAGGGAGGGTCTCAGGTTTGGAAGGGGAAGGATTTGGAAATCACATCTCATGTTATAGGAAGGATCTCAGGTTTGGTATTAGAAGCATTGAGATATCACATCTCATGCTATCGGAAGTATCTCAGGTTTTGTATTAGAGGCATTGAGATATCACATCTCATGCTATCATAAGGGTCTCAGGATTGGAATGGGAAGGAGTTGGATATCACCTCTCATGTTATAGGAAGGATCTCAGGTTTGGTATTAGAAGCATTGAGACATCACATCTCATGCTATAGGAAGGGTCTACGGATTGGAATGGGAAGGAGTTGGATATCACATCTCATGCTATAGGAAGGGTCTCAGATTTGGTATAAGCATTGAGATATCACATCTCATGCTATAGGAAGGGTCTCAGGATTGGAATGGGAAGGAGTTGTATATGACATCTCAGGCCATAGGAAGGTTCTCAGGTTTGGTAAAAGCATTGAGATATCACATCTCTGCTATCGGAAGGGTCTCAGGATTGGAATGGGAAGGAGTTGGATATCAAATCTCATGTTATAGGAAGGGTCTCAGGTTTGGTATTAGAAGCATTGAGACATCACATCTCATGTTATAGGAAGGGTCTCAGGATTGGAATGGGAAGAAGTTGGATATCACATCTCATGCTATAGGAAGGGTCTCAGGTTTGGTATAAGCATTGAGATATCACATCTCATGCTATAGGAAGGGTCTCAGGATTGGAATGGGAAGGAGTTGTATATGACATCTCATGCCATAGGAAGGGTCTCAGGTTTGGTATAAGCATTGAGATATCACATCACATGCTATAGGAAGGGTCTCAGGATTGGAATGGGAAGGACTTGGATATCACATCTCATGCTATAGGCAGGGTCTCAGGTTTGGAAAGGGAAGGAGATGGATATCACATTTCATGTTAGAGGTAGGATCTCAGGTTTGGTATTAGAGGCATTGAAATATCACATCTCATGCTATCAGAAGGGTCTCAGGATTGGAATGGGAAGGAGTTGGATATCACATCTCATGCTAAAGGGAGGGTCTCAGGTTTGGAAGTGGAAGGATTTGGAAATCACATCTCATGTTATAGGAAGGATCTCAGGTTTGGTATTAGAAGCATTGAGATATCACATCTCATGCTATCAGAAGTATCTCAGGTTTGGTATTAGAGGCATTGAGATATCACATCTCATGCTATCATAAGGGTCTCAGGATTGGAATGGGAAGGAGTTGGATATCACATCTCATGTTATAGGAAGGATCTCAGGTTTGGTATTAGAAGAATTGAGACATCACATCTCATGCTATAGGAAGGGTCTCAGGATTGGAATGGGAAGAAGTTGGATATCACATCTCATGCTATAGGAAGGGTCTCAGATTTGGTATAAGCATTGAGATATCATATCTAATGCTATAGGAAGGGTCTCAGGATTGGAATGGGAAGGAGTTGCATATGACATCTCAGGCCATAGGAAGGGTCTCAGGTTTGGTATAAGCATTGAGATATCACATCTCTGCTATCGGAAGGGTCTCAGGATTGGAATGGGAAGGAGTTGGATATCCCAAATCATGTTATAGGAAGGGTCTCAGGTTTGGTATTAGAAGCATTGAGATATCACATCTCATGCTATAGGAAGGGTCTCAGGATTGGAATGGGGAGGACTTGGATGTCACATCTCATGTTATAGGAAGGCTCTCAGGTTTGGAAGGGGAAGGAGTTGGATATCACATTTCATGTTAGAGGAACGATCTCAGGTTTGGTATTAGAGGCCTTGAGATATCACATCTCATGCTATAGGAAGGGTCTCAGGATTGGAATGGGAAGGAGTTGGATATCACATCTCATGCTATAGGAAGGGTCTCAGGTTTGGTATACGCATTGAGATATCACATCTCATGCTATAGGAAGGGTATCAGGATTGGAATGGGAAGGAGTTGTATATGACATCTCATGCCATAGGAAGGGTCTCAGGTTTGGTATAAGCATTGAGATATCACATCACATGCTATAGGAAGGGTCTCAGGATTGGAATGGAAAGGACTTGGATATCACATCTCATGCTATAGGCAGGGTCTCAGGTTTGGAAAGGGAAGGAGATGGATATCACATTTCATGTTAGAGGTAGGATCTCAGGTTTGGTATTAGAGGTATTGAAATATCACATCTCATGCTATCAGATGGGTCTCAGGATTGGAATGGGAAGGAGTTGGATATCACATCTCATGCTAAAGGGAGGGTCTCAGGTTTGGAAGGGGAAGGATTTGGAAATCACATCTCATGTTATAGGAAGGATCTCAGGTTTGGTATTAGAAGCATTGAGATATCACATCTCATGCTATCGGAAGTATCTCAGGTTTGGTATTAGAGGCATTGAGATATCACATCTCATGCTATCATAAGGGTCTCAGGATTGGAATGGGAAGGGGTTGGATATCACATCTCATGTTATAGGAAGGATCTCAGGTTTGGTATTAGAAGCATTGAGACATCACATCTCATGCTATAGGAAGGGTCTCAGGATTGGAATGGGAAGGAGTTGGATATCACATCTCATGCTATAGGAAGGGTCTCAGATTTGGTATAAGCATTGAGATATCACATCACATGCTATAGGAAGGGTCTCAGGATTGGAATGGGAAGGACTTGGATATCACATTTCATGCTATAGGCAGGGTCTCAGGTTTGGAAAGGGAAGGAGATGGATATCACATTTCATGTTAGAGGTAGGATCTCAGGTTTGGTATTAGAGGCATTGAAATATCACATCTCATGCTATCAGAAGGGTCTCAGGATTGGAAAGGGAAGGAGTTGGATATCACATCTCATGCTAAAGGGAGGGTCTCAGGTTTGGAAGTGGAAGGATTTGGAAATCACATCTCATGTTATAGGAAGGATCTCAGGTTTGGTATTAGAAGCATTGAGATATCACATCTCATGCTATCAGAAGTATCTCAGGTTTGGAATTAGAGGCATTGAGATATCACATCTCATGCTATCATAAGGGTCTCAGGATTGGAATGGGAAGGAGTTGGATATCACATCTCATGTTATAGGAAGGATCTCAGGTTTGGTATTAGAAGCATTGAGATATCACATCTCATGCTATCAGAAGTATCTCAGGTTTGGAATTAGAGGCATTGAGATATCACATCTCATGCTATCATAAGGGTCTCAGGATTGGAATGGGAAGGAGTTGGATATCACATCTCATGTTATAGGAAGGATCTCAGGTTTGGTATTAGAAGAATTGAGACATCACATCTCATGCTATAGGAAGGGTCTCAGGATTGGAATGGGAA
Source organism: Ambystoma mexicanum (assembly GCF_040938575.1). Taxonomy (NCBI): domain Eukaryota; kingdom Metazoa; phylum Chordata; class Amphibia; order Caudata; family Ambystomatidae; genus Ambystoma; species Ambystoma mexicanum. The sequence continues at coordinate 813,862 of NW_027182472.1, forward strand.
GAAGTTGGATATCACATCTCATGCTATAGGAAGGGTCTCAGATTTGGTATAAGCATTGAGATATCACATCTAATGCTATAGGAAGGGTCTCAGGATTGGAATGGGAAGGAGTTGCATATGACATCTCAGGCCATAGGAAGGGTCTCAGGTTTGGTATAAGCATTGAGATATCACATCTCTGCTATCGGAAGGGTCTCAGGATTGGAATGGGAAGGAGTTGGATATCCCAAATCATGTTATAGGAAGGGTCTCAGGTTTGGTATTAGAAGCATTGAGATATCACATCTCATGCTATAGGAAGGGTCTCAGGATTGGAATGGGGAGGACTTGGATGTCACATCTCATGTTATAGGGAGGGTCTCAAGTTTGATATTAGAAGCATTGAGATAACAAATCTCATGATATCGGAAGGGTCTCAGGATTGGAATGGGAAGGAATTGGATATCACATCTCATGATAAAGGAAGGGTCTAAGGTTTGGAAGGGGAAGGATTTGGATATCACATCTCATGTTATAGGACGGGTCTCAGGTTTGGTATTAGAAGCATTGAGATATCAAGTCTCATGGTATAGGAAGGGTCTCAGAATTGGAATGGGAAGGAGTTGGATATCACATCTCAAGCTATAGGTAGGGTCTCAGGATTGGAATGGGAAGAAGTTTGATATCACATCTCATGCATAGTATGGGTCTCAGGTTTGGTAGAAGCATTGGGATATCACATCTCATGCTATCGGAAGGGTATCAGTATTGGATTTGGAAGGAGTTGGATATCCCATCTCATGCTATAGGAAGGGTCTCAGGTTGGAATGGGAAGGAATTGGATATCACATTTCATGTTATAGGAAGGCTCTCAGGTTTGGAAGGGGAAGGAGTTGGATATCACATTTCATGTCAGAGGAAGGATCTCAGGTTTGGTATTAGAGGCCTTGAGATATCACATCTCATGCTATAGGAAGGGTCTCAGGATTGGAATGGGAAAGAGTTGGATATCACATCTCAAGCTATAGGAAGGGTCTCAGGTTTGGTATAAGCATTGAGATATCACATCTCATGCTATATGATTTGTCTCAGGATTGGAATGTGAAGGAGTTGGATATCACATCTCATGTTATAGGAAAGATCTCAGGTTTGGTATTAGAAGCATTGAGACATCACATCTCATGTTATAGGAAGGGTCTCAGGATTGGAATGGGAAGAAGGTGGATATCACATCTCATGCTATAGGAAGAGTCTCAGGTCTGGAAGGGGAAGGAGTTGGATATCCAATCTCATGTTATAGGACTGGTCTCGGGTTTGGTATTAGAAACATTGAGATATCACATCGCATGCTGTGGGAAGGTTCTCAGGTTTGGAATGGGGAGGAATTGGATATCACATCTCATGTTCATAGGAAGGATCTCAGGTTTGGTATTAGAAGCATTGAGATATCACATCTCATGCTATAGGAATGGTCTCAGGATTGGAATGGGAAGGAGTTGGATATTACACTCTTGCTATAGGAAGGGTCTCATGTTTGGAATGGGAAGGAGTTGGATATCACATATGCTATAGGAAGGGTCTCAGGTTTGGACCGGGAAGGAGTTGGATATCACATCTCATGTTATAGGAAGGGTCTCAGGTTTGGTATAAGCATTGAGATATCACATCTCTGCTATCGGAAGTGTCTCAGGATTGGAATGGGAAGGAGTTGGATATCCCATCTCATGTTATAGGACGGGTCTCAGGTTTGTTATTAGAATCATTGAGATATCATATTGCATGCTGTAGGAAGGGTCTAAGGATTGGAATGGGAAGGACTTGGATATCACATCTCATGCTATAGGTAGGCTCTCAGGATTGGAAAGGGAAGGAGTTGGATATCACATTTCACGTTAGAGGAAGGATCTCAGGTTTGGTATTAGAGGCATTGAGATATCACATCTCATGCTATAGGAAGAGTCTCAGGATTGGAATGGGAAGGAGTTGGATATCACATCTCATGCTATAGGAAGGGTCTCAGGTTTGGTATAAGCATTGAGATATCACATCTCATGCTATAGGAAGGGTCTCGGGATTGGAATGGGAAGGAGATGGATATCACATTTCATGTTAGAGGTAGGATCTAAGGTTTGGAATTAGAGGCATTGAGATATCACATCTCATGCTATCAGAAGGGTTTCAGGATTGGAATGGGAAGGAGTTGGATATCACATCTCATGCTAAAGGGAGGGTCTCAGGTTTGGAAGCGGAAGGATTTGGAAATCACATCTCATGTTATAGGATGGATCTCAGGTTTGGTATTAGAAGCATTGAGATATCACATCTCATGCTATCGGAAGTATCTCAGGTTTGGTATTAGAGGCATTGAGATATCACATCTCATGCTATCATAAGGGTCTCAGGATTGGAATGGGAAGGAGTTGGATATCACATCTCATGTTATAGGAAGGATCTCAGGTTTGGTATTAGAAGCATTGAGACATCACATCTCATGCTATAGGAAGGGTCTCAGGATTGGAATGGGAAGGAGTTGGATATCACATCTCATGCTATAGGAAGGGTCTCAGATTTGGTATAAGCATTGAGATATCACATCTCATGCTATAGGAAGGGTCTCAGGATTGGAATGGGAAGGAGTTGTATATGACATCTCAGGCCATAGGAAGGGTCTCAGGTTTGGTATAAGCATTGAGATATCACATCTCTGCTATCGGAAGGGTCTCAGGATTGGAATGGGAATGAGTTGGATATCCCATCTCATGTTATAGGAAGAGTCTCAGGTTTGGTATTAGAAGCATTGAGATATCCCATCTCATGCTATAGGAAGGGTCTCAGGTTGGAATGGGAAGGAGTTGGATATCACATTTCATGTTATAGGAAGGGTCTCAGGATTGGAATTGGAAGGACTTGGCTATCATATCTCATGCTATAGGAAGGCTCTCAGGTTTGGAAGGGGAAGGAGTTGGATATCACATTTCATGTTAGAGGAACGATCTCAGGTTTGGTATTAGAGGCCTTGAGATATCACATCTCATGCTATAGGAAGGGTCTCAGGATTGGAATGGGAAGGAGTTGGATATCACATCTCAAGCTATAGGAACGGTCTCAGGTTTGGTATAAGCATTGTGATATCACATCTCATGCTATAGGAAGGGTCTCAGGATTGGAATGGGAAGGAGTTGGATATCACATCTCATGCTATAGTAAGGGTCTCAGGTTTGGTATAAGCATTGAGATATCACATCTCATGCTATAGGAAGGGCCTCAGGTTTGGAATGGGAAGGAGTTGTATATGACATCTCATGCCATAGGAAGGGTCTCAGGTTTGGTATAAGCATTGAGATATCACATCACATGCTATAGGAAGGGTCTCAGGATTGGAATGGAAAGGACTTGGATATCACATCTCATGCTATAGGCAGGGTCTCAGGTTTGGAAAGGGAAGGAGATGGATATCACATTTCATGTTAGAGGTAGGATCTCAGGTTTGGTATTAGAGGCATTGAAATATCACATCTCATGCTATCAGAAGGGTCTCAGGATTGGAATGGGAAGGAGTTGGATATCACATCTCATGCTAAAGGGAGGGTCTCAGGTTTGGAAGGGGAAGGATTTGGAAATCACATCTCATGTTATAGGAAGGATCTCAGGTTTGGTATTAGAAGCATTGAGATATCACATCTCATGCTATCGGAAGTATCTCAGGTTTGGTATTAGAGGCATTGAGATATCACATCTCATGCTATCATAAGGGTCTCAGGATTGGAATGGGAAGGAGTTGGATATCACATCTCATGTTATAGGAAGGCTCTCAGGTTTGGAAGGGGAAGGAGTTGGATATCACATTTCATGTTAGAGGAACGATCTCAGGTTTGGTATTAGAGGCCTTGAGATATCACATCTCATGCTATAGGAAGGGTCTCAGGATTGGAATGGGAAGGAGTTGGATATCACATCTCAAGCTATAGGAACGGTCTCAGGTTTGCTATAAGCATTGTGATATCACATCTCATGCTATAGGAAGGGTCTCAGGATTGGAATGGGAAGAAGTTGGATATCACATCTCATGTTATAGGAAAGATCTCAGGTTTGGTATTAGAAGCATTGCGACATCACATCTCATGTTATAGGAAGGGTCTCAGGATTGGAATGGGAAGAAGTTGGATATCACATCTCATGCTATAGGAAGGGTCTCAGGTTTGGTATAAGCATTGAGATATCATATCTCATGCTATAGGAAGGGTCTCAGGATTGGAATGGGAAGGAGTTGTATATGACATCTCATGCCATAAGAAGGGTCTCAGGTTTGGTATAAGAATTGAGATATCACATCACATGCTATAGGAAGGGTCTCAGGATTGGAATGGAAAGGACTTGGATATCACATCTCATGCTATAGGCAGGGTCTCAGGTTTGGAAAGGGAAGGAGATGGATATCACAATTCATGTTAGAGGTAGGATCTCAGGTTTGGTATTAGAGGCATTGAAATATCACATCTCATGCTATCAGATGGGTCTCAGGATTGGAATGGGAAGGAGTTTGATATCACATCTCATGCTAAAGGGAGGGTCTCAGGTTTGGAAGGGGAAGGATTTTGAAATCACATCTCATGTTACAGGAAGGATCTCAGGTTTGGTATTAGAAGCATTGAGATATCACATCTCATGCTATCGGAAGTATCTCAGGTTTGGTATTAGAGGCATTGAGATATCACATCTCATGCTATCATAAGGGTCTCAGGATTGGAATGGGAAGGAGTTGGATATCACATCTCATGTTATAGGAAGGATCTCAGGTTTGGTATTAGAAGAATAGAGACATCACATCTCATGCTATAGGAAGGGTCTCAGGATTGGAATGGGAAGAAGTTGGATATCACATCTCATGCTATAGGAAGGGTCTCAGATTTGGTATAAGCATTGAGATATCACATCTAATGCTATAGGAAGGGTCTCAGGATTGGAATGGGAAGGAGTTGGATATCCCAAATCATGTTATAGGAAGGGTCTCAGGTTTGGTATTAGAAGCATTGAGATATCACATCTCATGCTATAGGAAGGGTCTCAGGATTGGAATGGGGAGGACTTGGATGTCACATCTCATGTTATAGGGAGGGTGTCAAGTTTGATATTAGAAGCATTGAGATAACAAATCTCATGATATCGGAAGGGTCTCAGGATTGGAATGGGAAGGAATTGGATATCACATCTCATGATAAAGGAAGGGTCTAAGGTTTGGAAGGGGAAGGATTTGGATATCACATCTCATGTTATAGGACGGGTCTCAGGTTTGGTATTAGAAGCATTGAGATATCAAGTCTCATGGTATAGGAAGGGTCTCAGAATTGGAATGGGAAGGAGTTGGATATCACATCTCAAGCTATAGGTAGGGTCTCAGGATTGGAAAGGGAAGAAGTTTGATATCACATCTCATGCCATAGTATGGGTCTCAGGTTTGGTAGAAGCATTGGGATATCACATCTCATGCTATCGGAAGGGTATCAGTATTGGATTTGGAAGGAGTTGGATATCCCATCTCATGCTATAGGAAGGGTCTCAGGTTGGAATGGGAAGGAATTGGATATCACATTTCATGTTATAGGAAGGCTCTCAGGTTTGGAAGGGGAAGGAGTTGGATATCACATTTCATGTCAGAGGAAGGATCTCAGGTTTGGTATTAGAGGCCTTGAGATATCACATCTCATGCTATAGGAAGGGTCTCAGGATTGGAATGGGAAAGAGTTGGATATCACATCTCAAGCTATAGGAAGGGTCTCAGGTTTGGTATAAGCATTGAGATATCACATCTCATGCTATAGGAAGGGTCTCAGGATTGGAATGTGAAGGAGTTGGATATCACATCTCATGTTATAGGAAAGATCTCAGGTTTGGTATTAGAAGCATTGAGACATCACATCTCATGTTATAGGAAGGGTCTCAGGATTGGAATGGGAAGAAGGTGGATATCACATCTCATGCTATAGGAAGAGTCTCAGGTTTGGAAGGGGAAGGAGTTGGATATCCAATCTCATGTTATAGGACTGGTCTCGGGTTTGGTATTAGAAGCATTGAGATATCACATCGCATGCTGTAGGAAGGTTCTCAGGTTTGGAATGGGGAGGAATTGGATATCACATCTCATGTTCATAGGAAGGATCTCAGGTTTGGTATTAGAAGCATTGAGATATCACATCTCATGCTATAGGAATGGTCTCAGGATTGGAATGGGAAGGAGTTGGATATTACACTCTTGCTATAGGAAGGGTCTCATGTTTGGAATGGGAAGGAGTTGGATATCACATATGCTATAGGAAGGGTCTCAGGTTTGGACCGGGAAGGAGTTGGATATCACATCTCATGTTATAGGAAGGGTCTCAGGTTTGGTATAAGCATTGAGATATCACATCTCTGCTATCGGAAGTGTCTCAGGATTGGAATGGGAAGGAGTTGGATATCCCATCTCATGTTATAGGACGGGTCTCCGGTTTGTTATTAGAATTATTGAGATATCATATTGCATGCTGTAGGAAGGGTCTAAGGATTGGAATGGGAAGGACTTGGATATCACATCTCATGCTATAGGTAGGCTCTTAGGTTTGGAAAGGGAAGGAGTTGGATATCACATTTCACGTTAGAGGAAGGATCTCAGGTTTGGTATTAGAGGCATTGAGATATCACATCTCATGCTATAGGAAGAGTCTCAGGATTGGAATGGGAAGGAGTTGGATATCACATCTCATGCTATAGGAAGGGTCTCAGGTTTGGTATAAGCATTGAGATATCACATCTCATGCTATAGGAAGGGTCTCGGGATTGGAATGGGAAGGAGATGGATATCACATTTCATGTTAGAGGTAGGATCTCAGGTTTGGAATTAGAGGCATTGAGATATCACATCTCATGCTATCAGAAGGGTTTCAGGATTGGAATGGGAAGGAGTTGGATATCACATCTCATGCTAAAGGGAGGGTCTCAGGTTTGGAAGCGGGAGGATTTGGAAATCACATCTCATGTTATAGGAAGGATCTCAGGTTTGGTATTAGAAGCATTGAGATATCACATCTCATGCTATCGGAAGTATCTCAGGTTTGGTATTAGAGGCATTGAGATATCACATCTCATGCTATCATAAGGGTCTCAGGATTGGAATGGGAAGGAGTTGGATATCACATCTCATGTTATAGGAAGGATCTCAGGTTTGGTATTAGAAGCATTGAGACATCACATCTCATGCTATAGGAAGGGTCTCAGGATTGGAATGGGAAGGAGTTGGATATCACATCTCATGCTATAGGAAGGGTCTCAGATTTGGTATAAGCATTGAGATATCACATGTCATGCTATAGGAAGGGTCTCAGGATTGGAATGGGAAGGAGTTGTCTATGACATCTCAGGCCATAGGAAGGGTCTCAGGTTTGGTATAAGCATTGAGATATCACATCTCTGCTATCGGAAGGGTCTCAGGATTGGAATGGGAATGAGTTGGATATCCCATCTCATGTTATAGGAAGAGTCTCAGGTTTGGTATTAGAAGCATTGAGATATCCCATCTCATGCTATAGGAAGGGTCTCAGGTTGGAATGGGAAGGAGTTGGATATCACATTTCATGTTATAAGAAGGGTCTCAGGATTGGAATTGGAAGGACTTGGCTATCATATCTCATGCTATAGGAAGGCTCTCAGGTTTGGAAGGGGAAGGAGTTGGATATCACATTTCATGTTAGAGGAACGATCTCAGGTTTGGTATTAGAGGCCTTGAGATATCACATCTCATGCTATAGGAAGGGTCTCAGGATTGGAATGGGAAGGAGTTGGATATCACATCTCAAGCTATAGGAACGGTCTCAGGTTTGGTATAAGCATTGTGATATCACATCTCATGCTATAGGAAGGGTCTCAGGATTGGAATGGGAAGGAGTTGGATATCACATCTCATGCTATAGGAAGGGTCTCAGGTTTGGAATGGGAAGGAGTTGTATATGACATCTCATGCCATAGGAAGGGTCTCAGGTTTGGTATAAGCATTGAGATATCACATCTCATGCTATAGGAAGGGTCTCAGGTTTGGTATAAGCATTGAGATATCACATCTCATGCTATAGGACGGGTCTCAGGTTTGGTATTAGAAGCATTGAGATATCAAGTCTCATGGTATAAGAAGGGTCTCAGAATTGGAATGGGAAGGAGTTGGATATCACACCTCAAGCTATAGGAAGGGTCTCAGGATTGGAATGGGAAGGAGTTTGATATCACATCTCATGCCATAGTATGGGTCTCAGGTTTGGTAGAAGCATTGGGATATCACATCTCATGCTATCGGAAGGGTATCAGTATTGGATTTGGAAGAAGTTGGATATCCCATCTCATGCTATAGGAAGGGTCTCAGGTTGGAATGGGAAGGAGTTGGATATCACATTTCATGTTATAGGAAGGGTCTCAGGATTGGAATGGGAAGGACTTGGATATCATATCTCATGCTATAGGACGGGTCTCAGGTTTGTTATTAGAATCATTGAGATATCATATTGCATGCTGTAGGAAGGGTCTAAGGATTGGAATGGGAAGGACTTGGATATCACATCTCATGCTATAGATAGGCTCTTAGGTTTGGAAAGGGAAGGAGTTGGATATCACATTTCATGTTAGAGGAAGGATCTCAGGTTTGGTATTAGAAGCATTGAGATATCACATCTCATGCTATAGGAAGGGTCTCAGGATTGGAATGGGAAGTAGTTGGATATCACATCTCATGCTATAGGAAGGGTCTCAGGTTTGGTATAAGCATTGAGATATCACATCTCATGCTATAGGACGGGTCTCAGGATTGGAATGGAAGGAGTTGGATATCACATCTCATGTTATAGGAAGGATCTCAGGTTTGGTATTAGAAGCATTGAGACATCACATCTCATGCTATAGGAAGGGTCTCAGGGTTGGAATGGGAAGGAGTTGGATATCACATCTCATCCAATAGGAAGGGTCTCAGGTTTGGAATGGGAAGGAATTGGATATCACATCTCATGTTATAGGAAGGATCTCAGGTTTGGTATTAGAAGCATTGAGATATCACATCTCATGCTATAGGAAGGGTCTCAGGATTGGAATGTGAAGGATTTGGATATCACATCTCATGCTAAAGGAAGGGTCTCAGGTTTGGTAGAAGCATTGAGATATCACGTCTCTGCTATCGGAAGGGTCTCAGGATTGGATTGGGAAGGAGTTGGATATCCCTTCTCATGCTATAGGAAGGGTCTCAGGATTTGAATGGGAAGGAGTTGGATATCACATCTCATGTTATAGGAAGGGTCTCAGGATTGGAATGGGAAGGATTTGGATATCACATCTCTTGCTATAGGAAGGGTCTCAGGATTGGTATTAGAAGCATTGAGATATCACATCTCATGCTATAGGAAGGGTCTCAGGATTGGAATGGGGAGGACTTGGATGCCACATCTCATGTTATAGGAAGGCTCTCAGGTTTGGAAGGGGAAGGAGTTGGATATCACATTTCATGTTAGAGGAACGATCTCAGGTTTGGTATTAGAGGCCTTGAGATATCACATCTCATGCTATAGGAAGGGTCTCAGGATTAGAATGGGAAGGAGTTGGATATCACATCTCAAGCTATAGGAACGGTCTCAGGTTTGGTATAAGCATTGTGATATCACATCTCATGCTATAGGTAGGCTCTCAGGTTTGGAAAGGGAAGGAGTTGGATATCACATTTCACGTTAGAGGAAGGATCTCAGGTTTGGTATTAGAGGCATTGAGATATCACATCTCATGCTATAGGAAGGGTCTCAGGTTTGGTATAAGCATTGAGATATCACATCTCATGCTATAGGAAGGGTCTCAGGTTTGGAATGGGAAGGAGTTGTATATGACATCTCATGCCATAGGAAGGGTCTCAGGTTTGGTATAAGCATTGCGATATCACATCACATGCTATAGGAAGGGTCTCAGGATTGGAATGGAAAGGACTTGGATATCACATCTCATGCTATAGGCAGGGTCTCAGGTTTGGAAAGGGAAGGAGATGGATATCACATTTCATGTTAGAGGTAGGATCTCAGGTTTGGTATTAGAGGCATTGAAATATCACATCTCATGCTATCAGAAGGGTCTCAGGATTGGAATGGGAAGGAGTTGGATATCACATCTCATGCTAAAGGGAGGGTCTCAGGTTTGGAAGGGGAAGGATTTGGAAATCACATCTCATGTTATAGGAAGGATCTCAGGTTTGGTATTAGAAGCATTGAGATATCACATCTCATGCTATCGGAAGTATCTCAGGTTTGGTATTAGAGGCATTGAGATATCACATCTCATGCTATCATAAGGGTCTCAGGATTGGAATGGGAAGGAGTTGGATATCATATCTCATGTTATAGGAAGGCTCTCAGGTTTGGAAGGGGAAGGAGTTGGATATCACATTTCATGTTAGAGGAACGATCTCAGGTTTGGTATTAGAGGCCTTGAGATATCACATCTCATGCTATAGGAAGGGTCTCAGGATTGGAATGGGAAGGAGTTGGATATCACATCTCAAGCTATAGGAACGGTCTCAGGTTTGGTATAAGCATTGTGATATCACATCTCATGCTATAGGAAGGGTCTAAGGATTGGAATGGGAAGGAGTTGGATATCACATCTCATGTTATAGGAAAGATCTCAGGTTTGGTATTAGAAGCATTGCGACATCACATCTCATGTTATAGGAAGGGTCTCAGGATTGGAATGGGAAGAAGTTGGATATCACATCTCATGCTATAGGAAGGGTCTCAGGTTTGGTATAAGCATTGAGATATCACATCTCATGCTATAGGAAGGGTCTCAGGATTAGAATGGGAAGGAGTTGTATATGACATCTCATGCCATAGGAAGGGTCTCAGGTTTGGTATAAGAATTGAGATATCACATCACATGCTATAGGAAGGGTCTCAGGATTGGAATGGAAAGGACTTGGATATCACATCTCATGCTATAGGCAGGGTCTCAGGTTTGGAAAGGGAAGGAGATGGATATCACATTTCATGTTAGAGGTAGGATCTCAGGTTTGGTATTAGAGGCATTGAAATATCACATCTCATGCTATCAGATGGGTCTCAGGATTGGAATGGGAAGGAGTTTGATATCACATCTCATGCTAAAGGGAGGGTCTCAGGTTTGGAAGGGGAAGGATTTGGAAATCACATCTCATGTTATAGGAAGGATCTCAGGTTTGGTATTAGAAGCATTGAGATATCACATCTCATGTAATCGGAAGTATCTCAGGTTTGGTATAAGAGGCATTGAGATATCACATCTCATGCTATCATAAGGGTCTCAGGATTGGAATGGGAAGGAGTTGGATATCACATCTCATGTTATAGGAAGGATCTCAGGTTTGGTATTAGAAGCATTGAGACATCACATCTCATGCTATAGGAAGGGTGTCAGGATTGGAATGGGAAGGAGTTGGATATCACATCTCATGCTATAGGAAGGGTCTCAGATTTGGTATAAGCATTGAGATATCACATCTCATGCTATAGGAAGGGTCTCAGGATTGGAATGGGAAGGAGTTGTATATGACATCTCAGGCCATAGGAAGGGTCTCAGGTTTGGTAAAAGCATTGAGATATCACATCTCTGCTATCGGAAGGGTCTCAGGATTGGAATGGGAAGGAGTTGGATATCCCATCTCATGTTATAGGAAGGGTCTCAGGTTTGGTATTAGAAGCATTGAGACATCACATCTCATGTTATAGGAAGGGTCTCAGGATTGGAATGGGAAGAAGTTGGACATCACATCTCATGCTATAGGAAGGGTCTCAGGTTTGGTATAAGCATTGAGATATCACATCTCATGCTATAGGAAGGGTCTCAGGATTGGAATGGGAAGGAGTTGTATATGACATCTCATGCCATAGGAAGGGTCTCAGGTTTGGTATAAGCATTGAGATATCACATCACATGCTATAGGAAGGGTCTCAGGATTGGAATGGGAAGGACTTGGATATCACATCTCATGCTATAGGCAGGGTCTCAGGTTTGGAAAGGGAAGGAGATGGATATCACATTTCATGTTAGAGGTAGGATCTCAGGTTTGGTATTAGAGGCATTGAAATATCACATCTCATGCTATCAGAAGGGTCTCAGGATTGGAATGGGAAGGAGTTGGATATCACATCTCATGCTAAAGGGAGGGTCTCAGGTTTGGAAGTGGAAGGATTTGGAAATCACATCTCATGTTATAGGAAGGATCTCAGGTTTGGTATTAGAAGCATTGAGATATTACATCTCATGCTATCAGAAGTATCTCAGGTTTGGTATTAGAAGCATTGAGATATCACATCTCATGCTATCATAAGGGTCTCAGGATTGGAATGGGAAGGAGTTGGATATCACATCTCATGTTATAGGAAGGATCTCAGGTTTGGTATTAGAAGAATTGAGACATCACATCTCATGCTATAGGAAGGGTCTCAGGATTGGTATAAGCATTGAGATATCACATCTAATGCTATAGGAAGGGTCTCAGGATTGGAATGGGAAGGAGTTGCATATGACATCTCAGGCCATAGGAAGGGTCTCAGGTTTGGTATAAGCATTGAGATATCACATCTCTGCTATCGGAAGGGTCTCAGGATTGGAATGGGAAGGAGTTGGATATCCCAAATCATGTTATAGGAAGGGTCTCAGGTTTGGTATTAGAAGCATTGAGATATCACATCTCATGCTATAGGAAGGGTCTCAGGATTGGAATGGGGAGGACTTGGCTGTCACATCTCATGTTATAGGAAGGCTCTCAGGTTTGGAAGGGGAAGGAGTTGGATATCACATTTCATGTTAGAGGAACGATCTCAGGTTTGGTATTAGAGGCCTTGAGATATCACATCTCATGCTATAGGAAGGGTCTCAGGATTGGAATGGGAAGGAGTTGGATATCACATCTCAAGCTATAGGAACGGTCTCAGGTTTGGTATAAGCATTGTGATATCACATCTCATGCTATAGGTAGGCTCTCAGGTTTGGAAAGGGAAGGAGTTGGATATCACATTTCACGTTAGAGGAAGGATCTCAGGTTTGGTATTAGAGGCATTGAGATATCACATCTCATGCTATAGGAAGAGTCTCAGGATTGGAATGGGAAGGAGTTGGATATCACATCTCATGCTATAGGAAGGGTCTCAGGTTTGGTATAAGCATTGAGATATCACATCTCATGCTATAGGAAGGGTCTCGGGATTGGAATGGGAAGGAGATGGATATCACATTTCATGTTAGAGGTAGGATCTCAGGTTTGGAATTAGAGGCATTGAGATATCACATCTCATGCTATCAGAAGGGTTTCAGGATTGGAATGGGAAGGAGTTGGATATCACATCTCATGCTAAAGGGAGGGTCTCAGGTTTGGAAGCGGGAGGATTTGGAAATCACATCTCATGTTATAGGAAGGATCTCAGGTTTGGTATTAGAAGCATTGAGATATCACATCTCATGCTATCGGAAGTATCTCAGGTTTGGTATTAGAGGCATTGAGATATCACATCTCATGCTATCATAAGGGTCTCAGGATTGGAATGGGAAGGAGTTGGATATCACATCTCATGTTATAGGAAGGATATCAGGTTTGGTATTAGAAGCATTGAGACATCACATCTCATGCTATAGGAAGGGTCTCAGGATTGGAATGGGAAGGAGTTGGATATCACATCTCATGCTATAGGAAGGGTCTCAGATTTGGTATAAGCATTGAGATATCACATCTCATGCTATAGTAAGGGTCTCAGGATTGGAATGGGAAGGAGTTGTATATGACATCTCAGGCCATAGGAAGGGTCTCAGGTTTGGTATAAGCATTGAGATATCACATCTCTGCTATCGGAAGGGTCTCAGGATTGGAATGGGAATGAGTTGGATATCCCATCTCATGTTATAGGAAGAGTCTCAGGTTTGGTATTAGAAGCAATGAGATATCCCATCTCATGCTATAGGAAGGGTCTCAGGTTGGAATGGGAAGGAGTTGGATATCACATTTCATGTTATAGGAAGGGTCTCAGGATTGGAATTGGAAGGACTTGGCTATCATATCTCATGCTATAGGAAGGCTCTCAGGTTTGGAAGGGGAAGGAGTTGGATATCACATTTCATGTTAGAGGAACGATCTCAGGTTTGGTATTAGAGGCCTTGAGATATCACATCTCATGCTATAGGAAGGGTCTCAGGATTGGAATGGGAAGGAGTTGGATATCACATCTCAAGCTATAGGAACGGTCTCAGGTTTGGTATAAGCATTGTGATATCACATCTCATGCTATAGGAAGGGTCTCAGGATTGGAATGGGGAGGAGTTGGATATCACATCTCATGCTATAGGAAGGGTCTCAGGTTTGGTATAAGCATTGAGATATCACATCTCATGCTATAGGAAGGGTCTCAGGTTTGGAATGGGAAGGAGTTGTATATGACATCTCATGCCATAGGAAGGGTCTCAGGTTTGGTATAAGCATTGAGATATCACATCACATGCTATAGGAAGGGTCCCAGGATTGGAATGGAAAGGACTTGGATATCACATCTCATGCTATAGGCAGGGTCTCAGGTTTGGAAAGGGAAGGAGATGGATATCACATTTCATGTTAGAGGTAGGATCTCAGGTTTGGTATTAGAGGCATTGAAATATCACATCTCATGCTATCAGAAGGGTCTCAGGATTGGAATGGGAAGGAGTTGGATATCACATCTCATGCTAAAGGGAGGGTCTCAGGTTTGGAAGGGGAAGGATTTGGAAATCACATCTCATGTTATAGGAAGGATCTCAGGTTTGATATTAGAAGCATTGAGATATCACATCTCATGCTATCGGAAGTATCTCAGGTTTGGTATTAGAGGCATTGAGATATCACATCTCATGCTATCAGAAGGGTCTCAGGATTGGAATGGGAAGGAGTTGGATATCACATCTCATGTTATAGGAAGGCTCTCAGGTTTGGAAGGGGAAGGAGTTGGATATCACATTTCATGTTAGAGGAACGATCTCAGGTTTGGTATTAGAGGCCTTGAGATATCACATCTCATGCTATAGGAAGGGTCTCAGTATTGGAATGGGAAGGAGTTGGATATCACATCTCAAGCTATAGGAACGGTCTCAGGTTTGGTATAAGCATTGTGATATCACATCTCATGCTATAGGAAGGGTCTCAGGATTGGAATGGGAAGGAGTTGGATATCACATCTCATGTTATAGGAAAGATCTCAGGTTTGGTATTAGAAGCATTGCGACATCACATTTCATGTTATAGGAAGGGTCTCAGGATTGGAATGGGAAGAAGTTGGATATCACATCTCATGCTATAGGAAGGGTCTCAGGTTTGGTATAAGCATTGAGATATCACATCTCATGCTATAGGAAGGGTCTCAGGATTGGAATGGGAAGGAGTTGTATATGACATCTCATGCCATAGGAAGGGTCTCAGGTTTGGTATAAGAATTGAGATATCACATCACATGCTATAGGAAGGGTCTCAGGATTGGAATGGAAAGGACTTGGATATCACATCTCATGCTATAGGCAGGGTCTCAGGTTTGGAAAGGGAAGGAGATGGATATCACATTTCATGTTAGAGGTAGGATCTCAGGTTTGGTATTAGAGGCATTGAAATATCACATCTCATGCTATCAGATGGGTCTCAGGATTGGAATGGGAAGGAGTTTGATATCACATCTCATGCTAAAGGGAGGGTCTCAGGTTTCGAAGGGGAAGGATTTGGAAATCACATCTCATGTTATAGGAAGGATCTCAGGTTTGGTATTAGAAGCATTGAGATATCACATCTCATGCTATCGGAAGTATCTCAGGTTTGGTATTAGAGGCATTGAGATATCACATCTCATGCTATCATAAGGGTCTCAGGATTGGAATGGGAAGGAGTTGGATATCACATCTCATGTTATAGGAAGGATCTCAGGTTTGGTATTAGAAGCATTGAGACATCACATCTCATGCTATAGGAAGGGTGTCAGGATTGGAATGGGAAGGAGTTGGATATCACATCTCATGCTATAGGAAGGGTCTCAGATTTGGTATAAGCATTGAGATATCACATCTCATGCTATAGGAAGGGTCTCAGGATTGGAATGGGAAGGAGTTGTATATGACATCTCAGGCCATAGGAAGGGTCTCAGGTTTGGTAAAAGCATTGAGATATCACATCTCTGCTATCGGAAGGGTCTCAGGATTGGAATGGGAAGGAGTTGGATATCCCATCTCATGTTATAGGAAGGGTCTCAGGTTTGGTATTAGAAGCATTGAGACATCACATCTCATGTTATAGGAAGGGTCTCAGGATTGGAATGGGAAGAAGTTGGATATCACATCTCATGCTATAGGAAGGGTCTCAGGTTTGGTATAAGCATTGAGATATCACATCTCATGCTATAGGAAGGGTCTCAGGATTGGAATGGGAAGGAGTTGTATATGACATCTCATGCCATAGGAAGGGTCTCTGGTTTGGTATAAGCATTCAGATATCACATCACATGCTATAGGAAGGGTCTCAGGATTGGAATGGGAAGGACTTGGATATCACATCTCATGCTATAGGCAGGGTCTCAGGTTTGGAAAGGGAAGGAGATGGATATCACATTTCATGTTAGAGGTAGGATCTCAGGTTTGGTATTAGAGGCATTGAAATATCACATCTCATGCTATCAGAAGGGTCTCAGGATTGGAATGGGAAGGAGTTGGATATCACATCTCATGCTAAAGGGAGGGTCTCAGGTTTGGAAGTGGAAGGATTTGGAAATCACATCTCATGTTATAGGAAGGATCTCAGGTTTGGTATTAGAAGCATTGAGATATCACATCTCATGCTATCAGAAGTATCTCAGGTTTGGTATTAGAGGCATTGAGATATCACATCTCATGCTATCATAAGGGTCTCAGGATTGGAATGGGAAGGAGTTGGATATCACATCTCATGTTATAGGAAGGATCTCAGGTTTGGTATTAGAAGAATTGAGACATCACATCTCATGCTATAGGAAGGGTCTCAGGATTGGAATGGGAAGAAGTTGGATATCACATCTCATGCTATAGGAAGGGTCTCAGATTTGGTATAAGCATTGAGATATCACATCTAATGCTATAGGAAGGGTCTCAGGATTGGAATGGGAAGGAGTTGCATATGACATCTCAGGCCATAGGAAGGGTCTCAGGTTTGGTATAAGCATTGAGATATCACATCTCTGCTATCGGAAGGGTCTCAGGATTGGAATGGGAAGGAGTTGGATATCCCAAATCATGTTATAGGAAGGGTCTCAGGTTTGGTATTAGAAGCATTGAGATATCACATCTCATGCTATAGGAAGGGTCTCAGGATTGGAATGGGGAGGACTTGGCTGTCACATCTCATGTTATAGGAAGGCTCTCAGGTTTGGAAGGGGAAGGAGTTGGATATCACATTTCATGTTAGAGGAACGATCTCAGGTTTGGTATTAGAGGCCTTGAGATATCACATCTCATGCTATAGGAAGGGTCTCAGGATTGGAATGGGAAGGAGTTGGATATCACATCTCAAGCTATAGGAACGGTCTCAGGTTTGGTATAAGCATTGTGATATCACATCTCATGTTATAGGAAGGGTCTCAGGATTGGAATGGGAAGAAGTTGGATATCACATCTCATGCTATAGGAAGGGTCTCAGGTTTGGTATAAGCATTGAGATATCACATCTCATGCTATAGGAAGGGTCTCAGGATTGGAATGGGAAGGAGTCGTATATGACATCTCATGCCATAGGAAGGGTCTCAGGTTTGGTATAAGCATTGAGATATCACATCACATGCTATAGGAAGGGTCTCAGGATTGGAATGGAAAGGACTTGGATATCACATCTCATGCTATAGGCAGGGTCTCAGGTTTGGAAAGGGAAGGAGATGGATATCACATTTCATGTTAGAGGTAGGATCTCAGGTTTGGTATTAGAGGCATTGAAATATCACATCTCATGCTATCAGATGGGTCTCAGGATTGGAATGGGAAGGAGTTGGATATCACATCTCATGCTAAAGGGAGGGTCTCAGGTTTGGAAGGGGAAGGATTTGGAAATCACATCTCATGTTATAGGAAGGATCTCAGGTTTGGTATTAGAAGCATTGAGATATCACATCTCATGCTATCGGAAGTATCTCAGGTTTGGTATTAGAGGCATTGAGATATCACATCTCATGCTATCATAAGGGTCTCAGGATTGGAATGGGAAGGAGTTGGATATCACATCTCATGTTATAGGAAGGATCTCAGGTTTGGTATTAGAAGCATTGAGACATCACAATTCATGCTATAGGAAGGGTCTCAGGATTGGAATGGGAAGGAGTTGGATATCACATCTCATGCTATAGGAAGGGTCTCAGATTTGGTATAAGCATTGAGATATCACATCACATGCTATAGGAAGGGTCTCAGGATTGGAATGGGAAGGACTTGGATATCACATTTCATGCTATAGGCAGGGTCTCAGGTTTGGAAAGGGAAGGAGATGGATATCACATTTCATGTTAGAGGTAGGATCTCAGGTTTGGTATTAAAGGCATTGAAATATCACATCTCATGCTATCAGAAGGGTCTCAGGATTGGAATGGGAAGGAGTTGGATATCACATCTCATGCTATAGGAAGGGTCTCAGGATTGGAATGGGAAGAAGTTGGATATCACATCTCATGCTATAGGAAGGGTCTCAGATTTGGTATAAGCATTGAGATATCACATCTAATGCTATAGGAAGGGTCTCAGGATTGGAATGGGAAGGAGTTGCATATGACATCTCAGGCCATAGGAAGGGTCTCAGGTTTGGTATAAGCATTGAGATATCACATCTCTGCTATCGGAAGGGTCTCAGGATTGGAATGGGAAGGAGTTGGATATCCCAAATCATGTTATAGGAAGGGTCTCAGGTTTGGTATTAGAAGCATTGAGATATCATATCTCATGCTATAGGAAGGGTCTCAGGATTGGAATGGGGAGGACTTGGATGTCACATCTGATGTTATAGGGAGGGTCTCAAGTTTGATATTAGAAGCATTGAGATAACAAATCTCATGATATCGGAAGGGTCTCAGGATTGGAATGGGAAGGAATTGGATATCACATCTCATGATAAAGGAAGGGTCTAAGGTTTGGAACTGGAAATATTTGGATATCACATCTCATGTTATAGGACGGGTCTCAGGTTTGGTATTAGAAGCATTGAGATATCAAGTCTCATGGTATAGGAAGGGTCTCAGAATTGGAATGGGAAGGAGTTGGATATCACATCTCAAGCTATAGGTAGGGTCTCAGGATTGGAATGGGAAGGAGTTTGATATCACATCTCGTGCCATAGTATGGGTCTCAGGTTTGGTAGAAGCATTGGGATATCACATCTCATGCTATCGGAAGGGTATCAGTATTGGATTTGGAAGGAGTTGGATATCTCATCTCATGCTATAGGAAGGGTCTCAGGTTGGAATGGGAAGGAATTGGATATCACATTTCATGTTATAGGAAGGCTCTCAGGTTTGGAAGGGGAAGGAGTTGGATATCACATTTCATGTCAGAGGAAGGATCTCAGGTTTGGTATTAGAGGCCTTGAGATATCACACCTCATGCTATAGGAAGGGTCTCAGGATTGGAATGGGAAGGAGTTGGATATCACATCTCAAGCTATAGGAAGGGTCTCAGGTTTGGTATAAGCATTGAGATATCACATCTCATGCTATAGGAAGGGTCTCAGGATTGGAATGTGAAGGAGTTGGATATCACATCTCATGTTATAGGAAAGATCTCAGGTTTGGTATTAGAAGCATTGAGACATCACATCTCATGTTATAGGAAGGGTCTCAGGATTGGAATGGGAAGAAGTTGGGTATCACATCTCATGCTATAGGAAGAGTCTCAGGTTTGGAAGGGGAAGGAGTTGGATATCCAATCTCATGTTATAGGACTGGTCTCGGGTTTGGTATTAGAAGCACTGAGATATCACATCGCATGCTGTAGGAAGGTTCTCAGGTTTGGAATGGGGAGGAATTGGATATCACATCTCATGTTCATAGGAAGGATCTCAGGTTTGGTATTAGAAGCATTGAGATATCACATCTCATGCTATAGGAATGGTCTCAGGATTGGAATGGGAAGGAGTTGGATATTACACTCTTGCTATAGGAAGGGTCTCATGTTTGGAATGGGAAGGAGTTGGATATCACATATGCTATAGGAAGGGTCTCAGGTTTGGACCGGGAAGGAGTTGGATATCACATCTCATGTTATAGGAAAGGTCTCAGGTTTGGTATAAGCATTGAGATATCACATCTCTGTTATCGGAAGTGTCTCAGGATTGCAATGGGAAGGAGTTGGATATCCCATCTCATGTTATAGGACGGGTCTCAGGTTTGTTATTAGAATCATTGAGATATCACATCACATGCTATAGGAAGGGTCTCAGGATTGGAATGGGAAGGACTTGGATATCACATCTCATGCTATAGGCAGGGTCTCAGGTTTGGAAAGGGAAGGAGATGGATATCACATTTCATGTTAGAGGTAGGATCTCAGGTTTGGTATTAGAGGCATTGAAATATCACATCTCATGCTATCAGAAGGGTCTCAGGATTGGAATGGGAAGGAGTTGGATATCAGATCTCATGCTAAAGGGAGGGTCTCAGGTTTGGAAGTGGAAGGATTTGGAAATCACATCTCATGTTATAGGAAGGATCTCAGGTTTGGTATTAGAAGCATTGAGATATCACATCTCATGCTATCAGAAGTATCTCAGGTTTGGTATTAGAGGCATTGAGATATCACATCTCATGCTATCATAAGGGTCTCGGGATTGGAATGGGAAGGAGTTGGATATCACATCTCATGTTATAGGAAGGATCTCAGGTTTGGTATTAGAAGAATTGAGACATCACATCTCATGCTATAGGAAGGGTCTCAGGATTGGAATGGGAAGAAGTTGGATATCACATCTCATGCTATAGGAAGGGTCTCAGATTTGGTATAAGCATTGAGATATCACATCTAATGCTATAGGAAGGGTCTCAGGATTGGAATGGGAAGGAGTTGCATATGACATCTCAGGCCATAGGAAGGGTCTCAGGTTTGGTATAAGCATTGAGATATCACATCTCTGCTATCGGAAGGGTCTCAGGATTGGAATGGGAAGGAATTGGATATCCCAAATCATGTTATAGGAAGGGTCTCAGGTTTGGTATTAGAAGCATTGAGATATCACATCTCATGCTATAGGAAGGGTCTCAGGATTGGAATGGGGAGGACTTGGATGTCACATCTCATGTTATAGGAAGGCTCTCAGGTTTGGAAGGGGAAGGAGTTGGATATCACATTTCATGTTAGAGGAACGATCTCAGGTTTGGTATTAGAGGCCTTGAGATATCACATCTCATGCTATAGGAAGGGTCTCAGGATTGGAATGGGAAGGAGTTGGATATCACATCTCAAGCTATAGGAACGGTCTCAGGTTTGGTATAAGCATTGTGATATCACATCTCATGCTATAGGAAGGGTCTCAGGATTGGAATGGGAAGGAGTTGGATATCACATCTCATGTTATAGGAAAGATCTCAGGTTTGGTATTAGAAGCATTGCGACATCACATCTCATGTTATAGGAAGGGTCTCAGGATTGGAATGGGAAGAAGTTGGATATCACATCTCATGCTATAGGAAGGGTCTCAGGTTTGGTATAAGCATTGAGATATCACATCTCATGCTATAGGAAGGGTCTCAGGATTGGAATGGGAAGGAGTTGTATATGACATCTCATGCCATAGGAAGGGTCTCAGGTTTGGTATAAGCATTGAGATATCACATCACATGCTATAGGAAGGGTCTCAGGATTGGAATGGAAAGGACTTGGATATCACATCTCATGCTATAGGCAGGGTCTCAGGTTTGGAAAGGGAAGGAGATGGATATCACATTTCATGTTAGAGGTAGGATCTCAGGTTTGGTATTAGAGGCATTGAAATATCACATCTCATGCTATCAGATGGGTCTCAGGATTGGAATGGGAAGGAGTTGGATATCAAATCTCATGCTAAAGGGAGGGTCTCAGGTTTGGAAGGGGAAGGATTTGGAAATCACATCTCATGTTATAGGAAGGATCTCAGGTTTGGTATTAGAAGCATTGAGATATCACATCTCATGCTATCGGAAGTATCTCAGGTTTGGTATTAGAGGCATTGAGATATCACATCTCATGCTATCATAAGGGTCTCAGGATTGGAATGGGAAGGAGTTGGATATCACATCTCATGTTATAGGAAGGATCTCAGGTTTGGTATTAGAAGCATTGAGACATCACATCTCATGCTATAGGAAGGGTCTCAGGATTGGAATGGGAAGGAGTTGGATATCACATCTCATGCTATAGGAAGGGTCTCAGATTTGGTATAAGCATTGAGATATCACATCACATGCTATAGGAAGGGTCTCAGGATTGGAATGGGAAGGACTTGGATATCACATTTCATGCTATAGGCAGGGTCTCAGGTTTGGAAAGGGAAGGAGATGGATATCACATTTCATGTTAGAGGTAGGATCTCAGGTTTGATATTAGAGGCATTGAAATATCACATCTCATGCTATCAGAAGGGTCTCAGGATTGGAATGGGAAGGAGTTGGATATCACATCTCATGCTAAAGGTAGGGTCTCAGGTTTGGAAGTGGAAGGATTTGGAATCACATCTCATGTTATAGGAAGGATCTCAGGTTTGGTATTAGAAGCATTGAGATATCACATCTCATGCTATCAGAAGTATCTCAGGTTTGGTGTTAGAGGCATTGAGATATCACATCTCATGCTATCATAAGGGTCTCAGGATTGGAATGGGAAGGAGTTGGATATCACATCTCATGTTATAGGAAGGATCTCAGGTTTGGTATTAGAAGAATTGAGACATCACATCTCATGCTATAGGAAGGGTCTCAGGATTGGAATGGGAAGAAGTTGGATATCACATCTCATGCTATAGGAAGGGTCTCAGATTTGGTATAAGCATTGAGATATCACATCTAATGCTATAGGAAGGGTCTCAGGATTGGAATGGGAAGGAGTTGCATATGACATCTCAGGCCATAGGAAGGGTCTCAGGTTTGGTATAAGCATTGAGATATCACATCTCTGCTATCGGAAGGGTCTCAGGATTGGAATGGGAAGGAGTTGGATATCCCAAATCATGTTATAGGAAGGGTCTCAGGTTTGGTATTAGAAGCATTGAGATATCACATCTCATGCTATAGGAAGGGTCTCAGGATTGGAATGGGGAGGATTTGGATGTCACATCTGATGTTATAGGGAGGGTCTCAAGTTTGGAAGGGGAAGGAGTTGGATATCACATCTCTTGCTATAGGAAGGGTCTCAGGATTGGTATTAGAAGCATTGAGATATCACATCTCATGCTATAGGAAGGGTCTCAGGATTGGAATGGGGAGGACTTGGATGCCACATCTCATGTTATAGGAAGGCTCTCAGGTTTGGAAGGGGAAGGAGTTGGATATCACATTTCATGTTAGAGGAACGATCTCAGGTTTGGTATTAGAGGCCTTGAGATATCACATCTCATGCTATAGGAAGGGTCTCAGGATTAGAATGGGAAGGAGTTGGATATCACATCTCAAGCTATAGGAACGGTCTCAGGTTTGGTATAAGCATTGTGATATCACATCTCATGCTATAGGTAGGCTCTCAGGTTTGGAAAGGGAAGGAGTTGGATATCACTTTTCACGTTAGAGGAAGGATCTCAGGTTTGGTATTAGAGGCATTGAGATATCACATCTCATGCTATAGGAAGGGTCTCAGGTTTGGAATGGGAAGGAGTTGTATATGACATTTCATGCCATAGGAAGGGTCTCAGGTTTGGTATAAGCATTGAGATATCACATCACATGCTATAGGAAAGGTCTCAGGATTGGAATGGAAAGGACTTGGATATCACATCTCATGCTATAGGCAGGGTCTCAGGTTTGGAAAGGGAAGGAGATGGATATCACATTTCATGTTAGAGGTAGGATCTCAGGTTTGGTATTAGAGGCATTGAAATATCACATCTCATGCTATCAGAAGGGTCTCAGGATTGGAATGGGAAGGAGTTGGATATCACATCTCATGCTAAAGGGAGGGTCTCAGGTTTGGAAGGGGAAGGATTTGGAAATCACATCTCATGTTATAGGAAGGATCTCAGGTTTGGTATTAGAAGCATTGAGATATCACATCTCATGCTATCGGAAGTATCTCAGGTTTGGTATTAGAGGCATTGAGATATCACATCTCATGCTATCATAAGGGTCTCAGGATTGGAATGGGAAGGAGTTGGATATCACATCTCATGTTATAGGAAGGCTCTCAGGTTTGGAAGGGGAAGGAGTTGGATATCACATTTCATGTTAGAGGAACGATCTCAGGTTTGGTATTAGAGGCCTTGAGATATCACATCTCATGCTATAGGAAGGGTCTCAGGATTGGAATGGGAAGGAGTTGGATATCACATCTCAAGCTATAGGAACGGTCTCAGGTTTGGTATAAGCATTGTGATATCACATCTCATGCTATAGGAAGGGTCTCAGGATTGGAATGGGAAGGAGTTGGATATCACATCTCATGTTATAGGAAAGATCTCAGGTTTGGTATTAGAAGCATTGCGACATCACATCTCATGTTATAGGAAGGGTCTCAGGATTGGAATGGGAAGAAGTTGGATATCACATCTCATGCTATAGGAAGGGTCTCAGGTTTGGTATAAGCATTGAGATATCACATCTCATGCTATAGGAAGGGTCTCAGGATTGGAATGGGAAGGAGTTGTATATGACATCTCATGCCATAGGAAGGGTCTCAGGTTTGGTATAAGAATTGAGATATCACATCACATGCTATAGGAAGGGTCTCAGGATTGGAATGGAAAGTACTTGGATATCACATCTCATGCTATAGGCAGGGTCTCAGGTTTGGAAAGGGAAGGAGATGGATATCACATTTCATGTTAGAGGTAGGATCTCAGGTTTGGTATTAGAGGCATTGAAATATCACATCTCATGCTATCAGATGGGTCTCAGGATTGGAATGGGAAGGAGTTTGATATCACATCTCATGCTAAAGGGAGGGTCTCAGGTTTGGAAGGGGAAGGATTTGGAAATCACATCTCATGTTATAGGAAGGATCTCAGGTTTGGTATTAGAAGCATTGAGATATCACATCTCATGCTATCGGAAGTATCTCAGGTTTGGTATTAGAGGCATTGAGATATCACATCTCATGCTATCATAAGGGTCTCAGGATTGGAATGGGAAGGAGTTGGATATCACATCTCATGTTATAGGAAGGATCTCAGGTTTGGTATTAGAAGCATTGAGACATCACATCTCATGCTATAGGAAGGGTGTCAGGATTGGAATGGGAAGAAGTTGGATATCACATCTCATGTTATAGGAAAGATCTCAGGTTTGGTATTAGAAGCATTGAGACATCACATCTCATGTTATAGGAAGGGTCTCAGGATTGGAATGGGAAGAAGTTGGATATCACATCTCATGCTATAGGAAGAGTCTCAGGTTTGGAAGGGGAAGGAGTTGGATATCCAATCTCATGTTATAGGACTGGTCTCGGGTTTGGTATTAGAAGCATTGAGATATCACATCGCATGCTGTAGGAAGGTTCTCAGGTTTGGAATGGGGAGGAATTGGATATCACATCTCATGTTCATAGGAAGGATCTCAGGTTTGGTATTAGAAGCATTGAGATATCACATCTCATGCTATAGAAATGGTCTCAGGATTGGAATGGGAAGGAGTTGGATATTACACTCTTGCTATAGGAAGGGTCTCATGTTTGGAATGGGAAGGAGTTGGATATCACATATGCTATAGGAAGGGTCTCAGGTTTGGACCGGGAAGGAGTTGGATATCACATCTCATGTTATAGGAAGGGTCTCAGGTTTGGTATAAGCATTGAGATATCACATCTCTGTTATCGGAAGTGTCTCAGGATTGCAATGGGAAGGAGTTGGATATCCCATCTCATGTTATAGGACGGGTCTCAGGTTTGTTATTAGAATCATTGAGATATCACATCACATGCTATAGGAAGGGTCTCAGGATTGGAATGGGAAGGACTTGGCTATCACATCTCATGCTATAGGCAGGGTCTCAGGTTTGGAAAGGGAAGGAGATGGATATCACATTTCATGTTAGAGGTAGGATCTCAGGTTTGGTATTAGAGGCATTGAAATATCACATCTCATGCTATCAGAAGGGTCTCAGGATTGGAATGGGAAGGAGTTGGATATCACATCTCATGCTAAAGGGAGGGTCTCAGGTTTGGAAGTGGAAGGATTTGGAAATCACATCTCATGTTATAGGAAGGATCTCAGGTTTGGTATTAGAAGCATTGAGATATCACATCTCATGCTATCAGAAGTATCTCAGGTTTGGTATTAGAGGCATTGAG
This sequence comes from Ambystoma mexicanum, assembly GCF_040938575.1. Lineage (NCBI taxonomy): Eukaryota > Metazoa > Chordata > Amphibia > Caudata > Ambystomatidae > Ambystoma > Ambystoma mexicanum. Next base: position 840,328 of record NW_027182472.1, read on the forward strand.
ATATCACATCTCATGCTATCATAAGGGTCTCAGGATTGGAATGGGAAGGAGTTGGATATCACATCTCATGTTATAGGAAGGATCTCAGGTTTGGTATTAGAAGAATTGAGACATCACATCTCATGCTATAGGAAGGGTCTCAGGATTGGAATGGGAAGAAGTTGGATATCACATCTCATGCTATAGGAAGGGTCTCAGATTTGGTATAAGCATTGAGATATCACATCTAATGCTATAGGAAGGGTCTCAGGATTGGAATGGGAAGGAGTTGCATATGACATCTCAGGCCATAGGAAGGGTCTCAGGTTTGGTATAAGCATTGAGATATCACATCTCTGCTATCGGAAGGGTCTCAGGATTGGAATGGGAAGGAGTTGGATATCCCAAATCATGTTATAGGAAGGGTCTCAGGTTTGGTATTAGAAGCATTGAGATATCACATCTCATGCTATAGGAAGGGTCTCAGGATTGGAATGGGGAGGACTTGGATGTCACATCTCATGTTATAGGAAAGCTCTCAGGTTTGGAAGGGGAAGGAGTTGGATATCACATTTCATGTTAGAGGAACGATCTCAGGTTTGGTATTAGAGGCCTTGAGATATCACATCTCATGCTATAGGAAGGGTCTCAGGATTGGAATGGGAAGGAGTTGGATATCACATCTCAAGCTATAGGAACGGTCTCAGGTTTGGTATAAGCATTGTGATATCACATCTCATGCTATAGGAAGGGTCTCAGGATTGGAATGGGAAGGAGTTGGATATCACATCTCATGTTATAGGAAAGATCTCAGGTTTGGTATTAGAAGCATTGCGACATCACATCTCATGTTATAGGAAGGGTCTCAGGATTGGAATGGGAAGAAGTTGGATATCACATCTCATGCTATAGGAAGGGTCTCAGGTTTGGTATAAGCATTGAGATATCACATCTCATGCTATAGGAAGGGTCTCAGGATTGGAATGGGAAGGAGTTGTATATGACACCTCATGCCATAGGAAGGGTCTCAGGTTTGGTATAAGAATTGAGATATCACATCACATGCTATAGGAAGGGTCTCAGGATTGGAATGGAAAGTACTTGGATATCACATCTCATGCTATAGGCAGGGTCTCAGGTTTGGAAAGGGAAGGAGATGGATATCACATTTCATGTTAGAGGTAGGATCTCAGGTTTGGTATTAGAGGCATTGAAATATCACATCTCATGCTATCAGATGGGTCTCAGGATTGGAATGGGAAGGAGTTTGATATCACATCTCATGCTAAAGGGAGGGTCTCAGGTTTGGAAGGGGAAGGATTTGGAAATCACATCTCATGTTATAGGAAGGATCTCAGGTTTGGTATTAGAAGCATTGAGATATCACATCTCATGCTATCGGAAGTATCTCAGGTTTGGTATTAGAGGCATTGAGATATCACATCTCATGCTATCATAAGGGTCTCAGGATTGGAATGGGAAGGAGTTGGATATCACATCTCATGTTATAGGAAGGATCTCAGGTTTGGTATTAGAAGCATTGAGACATCACATCTCATGCTTTAGGAAGGGTGTCAGGATTGGAATGGGAAGGAGTTGGATATCACATCTCATGCTATAGGAAGGGTCTCAGATTTGGTATAAGCATTGAGATATCACATCTCATGCTATAGGAAGGGTCTCAGGATTGGAATGGGAAGGAGTTGTATATGACATCTCAGGCCATAGGAAGGGTCTCAGGTTTGGTAAAAGCATTGAGATATCACATCTCTGCTATCGGAAGGGTCTCAGGATTGGAATGGGAAGGAGTTGGATATCCCATCTCATGTTATAGGAAGGGTCTCAGGTTTGGTATTAGAAGCATTGAGACATCACATCTCATGTTATAGGAAGGGTCTCAGGATTGGAATGGGAAGAAGTTGGACATCACATCTCATGCTATAGGAAGGGTCTCAGGTTTGGTATAAGCATTGAGATATCACATCTCATGCTATAGGAAGGGTCTCAGGATTGGAATGGGAAGGAGTTGTATATGACATCTCATGCCATAGGAAGGGTCTCAGGTTTGGTATAAGCATTGAGATATCACATCTCATGCTATAGGAAGGGTCTCAGGATTGGAATGGGGAGGACTTGGATGTCACATCTCATGTTATAGGAAGGCTCTCAGGTTTGGAATGGGAAGGAGTTGGATATTACACTCTTGCTATAGGAAGGGTCTCATGTTTGGAATGGGAAGGAGTTGGATATCACATATGCTATAGGAAGGGTCTCAGGTTTGGACCGGGAAGGAGTTGGATATCACATCTCATGTTATAGGAAGGGTCTCAGGTTTGGTATAAGCATTGAGATATCACATCTCTGTTATCGGAAGTGTCTCAGGATTGCAATGGGAAGGAGTTGGATATCCCATCTCATGTTATAGGACGGGTCTCAGGTTTGTTATTAGAATCATTGAGATATCACATCACATGCTATAGGAAGGGTCTCAGGATTGGAATGGGAAGGACTTGGATATCACATCTCATGCTATAGGCAGGGTCTCAGGTTTGGAAAGGGAAGGAGATGGATATCACATTTCATGTTAGAGGTAGGATCTCAGGTTTGGTATTAGAGGCATTGAAATATCACATCTCATGCTATCAGAAGGGTCTCAGGATTGGAATGGGAAGGAGTTGGATATCACATCTCATGCTAAAGGGAGGGTCTCAGGTTTGGAAGTGGAAGGATTTGGAAATCACATCTCATGTTATAGGAAGGATCTCAGGTTTGGTATTAGAAGCATTGAGATATCACATCTCATGCTATCAGAAGTATCTCAGGTTTGGTATTAGAGGCATTGAGATATCACATCTCATGCTATCATAAGGGTCTCAGGATTGGAATGGGAAGGAGTTGGATATCACATCTCATGTTATAGGAAGGATCTCAGGTTTGGTATTAGAAGAATTGAGACATCACATCTCATGCTATAGGAAGGGTCTCAGGATTGGAATGGGAAGAAGTTGGATATCACATCTCATGCTATAGGAAGGGTCTCAGATTTGGTATAAGCATTGAGATATCACATCTAATGCTATAGGAAGGGTCTCAGGATTGGAATGGGAAGGAGTTGCATATGACATCTCAGGCCATAGGAAGGGTCTCAGGTTTGGTATAAGCATTGAGATATCACATCTCTGCTATCGGAAGGGTCTCAGGATTGGAATGGGAAGGAGTTGGATATCCCAAATCATGTTATAGGAAGGGTCTCAGGTTTGGTATTAGAAGCATTGAGATATCACATCTCATGCTATAGGAAGGGTCTCAGGATTGGAATGGGGAGGACTTGGATGTCACATCTCATGTTATAGGAAGGCTCTCAGGTTTGGAAGGGGAAGGAGTTGGATATCACATTTCATGTTAGAGGAACGATCTCAGGTTTGGTATTAGAGGCCTTGAGATATCACATCTCATGCTATAGGAAGGGTCTCAGGATTGGAATGGGAAGGAGTTGGATATCACATCTCAAGCTATAGGAACGGTCTCAGGTTTGGTATAAGCATTGTGATATCACATCTCATGCTATAGGAAGGGTCTCAGGATTGGAATGGGAAGGAGTTGGATATCACATCTCATGTTATAGGAAAGATCTCAGGTTTGGTATTAGAAGCATTGCGACATCACATCTCATGTTATAGGAAGGGTCTCAGGATTGGAATGGGAAGAAGTTGGATATCACATCTCATGCTATAGGAAGGGTCTCAGGTTTGGTATAAGCATTGAGATATCACATCTCATGCTATAGGAAGGGTCTCAGGATTGGAATGGGAAGGAGTTGTATATGACATCTCATGCCATAGGAAGGGTCTCAGGTTTGGTATAAGAATTGAGATATCACATCACATGCTATAGGAAGGGTCTCAGGATTGGAATGGAAAGTACTTGGATATCACATCTCATGCTATAGGCAGGGTCTCAGGTTTGGAAAGGGAAGGAGATGGATATCACATTTCATGTTAGAGGTAGGATCTCAGGTTTGGTATTAGAGGCATTGAAATATCACATCTCATGCTATCAGATGGGTCTCAGGATTGGAATGGGAAGGAGTTTGATATCACATCTCATGCTAAAGGGAGGGTCTCAGGTTTGGAAGGGGAAGGATTTGGAAATCACATCTCATGTTATAGGAAGGATCTCAGGTTTGGTATTAGAAGCATTGAGATATCACATCTCATGCTATCGGAAGTATCTCAGGTTTGGTATTAGAGGCATTGAGATATCACATCTCATGCTATCATAAGGGTCTCAGGATTGGAATGGGAAGGAGTTGGATATCACATCTCATGTTATAGGAAGGATCTCAGGTTTGGTATTAGAAGCATTGAGACATCACATCTCATGCTATAGGAAGGGTGTCAGGATTGGAATGGGAAGGAGTTGGATATCACATCTCATGCTATAGGAAGGGTCTCAGATTTGGTATAAGCATTGAGATATCACATCTCATGCTATAGGAAGGGTCTCAGGATTGGAATGGGAAGGAGTTGTATATGACATCTCAGGCCATAGGAAGGGTCTCAGGTTTGGTAAAAGCATTGAGATATCACATCTCTGCTATCGGAAGGGTCTCAGGATTGGAATGGGAAGGAGTTGGATATCCCATCTCATGTTATAGGAAGGGTCTCAGGTTTGGTATTAGAAGCATTGAGACATCACATCTCATGTTATAGGAAGGGTCTCAGGATTGGAATGGGAAGAAGTTGGACATCACATCTCATGCTATAGGAAGGGTCTCAGGTTTGGTATAAGCATTGAGATATCACATCTCATGCTATAGGAAGGGTCTCAGGATTGGAATGGGAAGGAGTTGTATATGACATCTCATGCCATAGGAAGGGTCTCAGGTTTGGTATAAGCATTGAGATATCACATCACATGCTATAGGAAGGGTCTCAGGATTGGAATGGGAAGGACTTGGATATCACATCTCATGCTATAGGCAGGGTCTCAGGTTTGGAAAGGGAAGGAGATGGATATCACATTTCATGTTAGAGGTAGGATCTCAGGTTTGGTATTAGAGGCATTGAAATATCACATCTCATGCTATCAGAAGGGTCTCAGGATTGGAATGGGAAGGAGTTGGATATCACATCTCATGCTAAAGGGAGGGTCTCAGGTTTGGAAGTGGAAGGATTTGGAAATCACATCTCATGTTATAGGAAGGATCTCAGGTTTGGTATTAGAAGCATTGAGATATCACATCTCATGCTATCAGAAGTATCTCAGGTTTGGTATTAGAGGCATTGAGATATCACATCTCATGCTATCATAAGGGTCTCAGGATTGGAATGGGAAGGAGTTGGATATCACATCTCATGTTATAGGAAGGATCTCAGGTTTGGTATTAGAAGAATTGAGACATCACATCTCATGCTATAGGAAGGGTCTCAGGATTGGAATGGGAAGAAGTTGGATATCACATCTCATGCTATAGGAAGGGTCTCAGATTTGGTATAAGCATTGAGATATCACATCTAATGCTATAGGAAGGGTCTCAGGATTGGAATGGGAAGGAGTTGCATATGACATCTCAGGCCATAGGAAGGGTCTCAGGTTTGGTATAAGCATTGAGATATCACATCTCTGCTATCGGAAGGGTCTCAGGATTGGAATGGGAAGGAGTTGGATATCCCAAATCATGTTATAGGAAGGGTCTCAGGTTTGGTATTAGAAGCATTGAGATATCACATCTCATGCTATAGGAAGGGTCTCAGGATTGGAATGGGGAGGACTTGGATGCCACATCTCATGTTATAGGAAGGCTCTCAGGTTTGGAAGGGGAAGGAGTTGGATATCACATTTCATGTTAGAGGAACGATCTCAGGTTTGGTATTAGAGGCCTTGAGATATCACATCTCATGCTATAGGAAGGTTCTCAGGATTGGAATGGGAAGGAGTTGGATATCACATCTCAAGCTATAGGAACGGTCTCAGGTTTGGTATAAGCATTGTGATATCACATCTCCTGCTATAGGTAGGCTCTCAGGTTTGGAAAGGGAAGGAGTTGGATATCACATTTCACGTTAGAGGAAGGATCTCAGGTTTGGTATTAGAGGCATTGAGATATCACATCTCATGCTATAGGAAGAGTCTCAGGATTGGAATGGGAAGGAGTTGGATATCACATCTCATGCTATAGGAAGGGTCTCAGGTTTGGTATAAGCATTGAGATATCACATCTCATGCTATAGGAAGGGTCTCGGGATTGGAATGGGAAGGAGATGGATATCACATTTCATGTTAGAGGTAGGATCTCAGGTTTGGAATTAGAGGCATTGAGATATCACATCTCATGCTATCAGAAGAGTTTCAGGATTGGAATGGGAAGGACTTGGATGCCACATCTCATGTTATAGGAAGGCTCTCAGGTTTGGAAGGGGAAGGAGTTGGATATCACATTTCATGTTAGAGGAACGATCTCAGGTTTGGTATTAGAGGCCTTGAGATATCACATCTCATGCTATAGGAAGGGTCTCAGGATTGGAATGGGAAGGAGTTGGATATCACATCTCAAGCTATAGGAACGGTCTCAGATTTGGTATAAGCATTGTGATATCACATCTCATGCTATAGGTAGGCTCTCAGGTTTGGAAAGGGAAGGAGTTGGATATCACATTTCACGTTAGAGGAAGGATCTCAGGTTTGGTATTAGAGGCATTGAGATATCACATCTCATGCTATAGGAAGAGTCTCAGGATTGGAATGGGAAGGAGTTGGATATCACATCTCATGCTATAGGAAGGGTCTCAGGTTTGGTATAAGCATTGAGATATCACATCTCATGCTATAGGAAGGGTCTCGGGATTGGAATGGGAAGGAGATGGATATCACATTTCATGTTAGAGGTAGGATCTCAGGTTTGGAATTAGAGGCATTGAGATATCACATCTCATGCTATCAGAAGGGTTTCAGGATTGGAATGGGAAGGAGTTGGATATCACATCTCATGCTAAAGGGAGGGTCTCAGGTTTGGAAGCGGGAGGATTTGGAAATCACATCTCATGTTATAGGAAGGATCTCAGGTTTGGTATTAGAAGCATTGAGATATCACATCTCATGCTATCATAAGGGTCTCAGGATTGGAATGGGAAGGAGTTGGATATCACATCTCATGTTATAGGAAGGATATCAGGTTTGGTATTAGAAGCATTGAGACATCACATCTCATGCTATAGGAAGGGTCTCAGGATTGGAATGGGAAGGAGTTGGATATCACATCTCATGCTATAGGAAGGGTCTCAGATTTGGTATAAGCATTGAGATATCACATCTCATGCTATAGGAAGGGTCTCAGGATTGGAATGGGAAGGAGTTGTATATGACATCTCAGGCCATAGGAAGGGTCTCAGGTTTGGTATAAGCATTGAGATATCACATCTCTGCTATCGGAAGGGTCTCAGGATTGGAATGGGAATGAGTTGGATATCCCATCTCATGTTATAGGAAGAGTCTCAGGTTTGGTATTAGAAGCATTGAGATATCCCATCTCATGCTATAGGAAGGGTCTCAGGTTGGAATGGGAAGGACTTGGCTATCATATCTCATGCTATAGGAAGGCTCTCAGGTTTGGAAGGGGAAGGAGTTGGATATCACATTTCATGTTAGAGGAACGATCTCAGGTTTGGTATTAGAGGCCTTGAGATATCACATCTCATGCTATAGGAAGGGTCTCAGGATTGGAATTGGAAGGACTTGGCTATCATATCTCATGCTATAGGAAGGCTCTCAGGTTTGGAAGGGGAAGGAATTGGATATCACATTTCATGTTAGAGGAACGATCTCAGGTTTGGTATTAGAGGCCTTGAGATATCACATCTCATGCTATAGGAAGGGTCTCAGGATTGGAATGGGAAGGAGTTGGATATCACATCTCAAGCTATAGGAACGGTCTCAGGTTTGGTATAAGCATTGTGATATCACATCTCATGCTATAGGAAGGGTCTCAGGATTGGAATGGGGAGGAGTTGGATATCACATCTCATGCTATAGGAAGGGTCTCAGGTTTGGTATAAGCATTGAGATATCACATCTCATGCTATAGGAAGGGTCTCAGGTTTGGAATGGGAAGGAGTTGTATATGACATCTCATGCCATAGGAAGGGTCTCAGGTTTGGTATAAGCATTGAGATATCACATCACATGCTATAGGAAGGGTCTCAGGATTGGAATGGAAAGGACTTGGATATCACATCTCATGCTATAGGCAGGGTCTCAGGTTTGGAAAGGGAAGGAGATGGATATCACATTTCATGTTAGAGGTAGGATCTCAGGTTTGGTATTAGAGGCATTGAAATATCACATCTCATGCTATCAGAAGGGTCTCAGGATTGGAATGGGAAGGAGTTGGATATCACATCTCATGCTAAAGGGAGGGTCTCAGGTTTGGAAGGGGAAGGATTTGGAAATCACATCTCATGTTATAGGAAGGATCTCAGGTTTGGTATTAGAAGCATTGAGATATCACATCTCATGCTATCGGATGTATCTCAGGTTTGGTATTAGAGGCATTGAGATATCACATCTCGTGCTATCATAAGGGTCTCAGGATTGGAATCTGAAGGAGTTGGATATCACATCTCATGTTATAGGAAGGCTCTCAGGTTTGGAAGGGGAAGGAGTTGGATATCACATTTCATGTTAGAGGAACGATCTCAGGTTTGGTATTAGAGGCCTTGAGATATCACATCTCATGCTATAGGAAGGGTCTCAGGATTGGAATGGGAAGGAGTTGGATATCACATCTCAAGCTATAGGAACGGTCTCAGGTTTGGTATAAGCATTGTGATATCACATCTCATGCTATAGGAAGGGTCTCAGGATTGGAATGGGAAGGAGTTGGATATCACATCTCATGTTATAGGAAAGATCTCAGGTTTGGTATTAGAAGCATTGCGACATCACATCTCATGTTATAGGAAGGGTCTCAGGATTGGAATGGGAAGAAGTTGGATATCACATCTCATGCTATAGGAAGGGTCTCAGGTTTGGTATAAGCATTGAGATATCACATCTCATGCTATAGGAAGGGTCCCAGGATTGGAATGGGAAGGAGTTGTATATGACATCTCATGCCATAGGAAGGGTCTCAGGTTTGGTATAAGAATTGAGATATCACATCACATGCTATAGGAAGGGTCTCAGGATTGGAATGGAAAGGACTTGGATATCACATCTCATGCTATAGGCAGGGTCTCAGGTTTGGAAAGGGAAGGAGATGGATATCACATTTCATGTTAGAGGTAGGATCTCAGGTTTGGTATTAGAGGCATTGAAATATCACATCTCATGCTATCAGATGGGTCTCAGGATTGGAATGGGAAGGAGTTTGATATCACATCTCATGCTAAAGGGAGGGTCTCAGGTTTCGAAGGGGAAGGATTTGGAAATCACATCTCATGTTATAGGAAGGATCTCAGGTTTGGTATTAGAAGCATTGAGATATCACATCTCATGCTATCGGAAGTATCTCAGGTTTGGTATTAGAGGCATTGAGATATCACATCTCATGCTATCATAAGGGTCTCAGGATTGGAATGGGAAGGAGTTGGATATCACATCTCATGTTATAGGAAGGATCTCAGGTTTGGTATTAGAAGCATTGAGACATCACATCTCATGCTATAGGAAGGGTGTCAGGATTGGAATGGGAAGGAGTTGGATATCACATCTCATGCTATAGGAAGGGTCTCAGATTTGGTATAAGCATTGAGATATCACATCTCATGCTATAGGAAGGGTCTCAGGATTGGAATGGGAAGGAGTTGTATATGACATCTCAGGCCATGGGAAGGGTCTCAGGTTTGGTAAAAGCATTGAGATATCACATCTCTGCTATCGGAAGGGTCTCAGGATTGGAATGGGAAGGAGTTCGATATCCCATCTCATGTTATAGGAAGGGTCTCAGGTTTGGTATTAGAAGCATTGAGACATCACATCTCATGTTATAGGAAGGGTCTCAGGATTGGAATGGGAAGAAGTTGGATATCACATCTCATGCTATAGGAAGGGTCTCAGGTTTGGTATAAGCATTGAGATATCACATCTCATGCTATAGGAAGGGTCTCAGGATTGGAATGGGAAGGAGTTGTATATGACATCTCATGCCATAGGAAGGGTCTCAGGTTTGGTATAAGCATTGAGATATCACATCACATGCTATAGGAAGGGTCTCAGGATTGGAATGGGAAGGACTTGGATATCACATCTCATGCTATAGGCAGGGTCTCAGGTTTGGAAAGGGAAGGAGATGGATATCACATTTCATGTTAGAGGTCGGATCTCAGGTTTGGTATTAGAGGCATTGAAATATCACATCTCATGCTATCAGAAGGGTCTCAGGATTGGAATGGGAAGGAGTTGGATATCACATCTCATGCTAAAGGGAGGGTCTCAGGTTTGGAAGTGGAAGGATTTGGAAATCACATCTCATGTTATAGGAAGGATCTCAGATTTGGTATTAGAAGCATTGAGATATCACATCTCATGCTATCAGAAGTATCTCAGGTTTGGTATTAGAGGCATTGAGATATCACATTTCATGCTATCATAAGGGTCTCAGGATTGGAATGGGAAGGAGTTGGATATCACATCTCATGTTATAGGAAGGATCTCAGGTTTGGTATTAGAAGAATTGAGACATCACATCTCATGCTATAGGAAGGGTCTCAGGATTGGAATGGGAAGAAGTTGGATATCACATCTCATGCTATAGGAAGGGTCTCAGATTTGGTATAAGCATTGAGATATCACATCTAATGCTATAGGAAGGGTCTCAGGATTGGAATGGGAAGGAGTTGCATATGACATCTCAGGTCATAGGAAGGGTCTCAGGTTTGGTATAAGCATTGAGATATCACATCTCTGCTATCGGAAGGGTCTCAGGATTGGAATGGGAAGGAGTTGGATATCCCAAATCATGTTATAGGAAGGGTCTCAGGTTTGGTATTAGAAGCATTGAGATATCACATCTCATGCTATAGGAAGGGTCTCAGGATTGGAATGGGGAGGACTTGGATGTCACATCTCATGTTATAGGAAGGCTCTCAGGTTTGGAAGGGGAAGGAGTTGGATATCACATTTCATGTTAGAGGAACGATCTCAGGTTTGGTATTAGAGGCCTTGAGATATCACATCTCATGCTATAGGAAGGGTCTCAGGATTGGAATGGGAAGGAGTTGGATATCACATCTCAAGCTATAGGAACGGTCTCAGGTTTGGTATAAGCATTGTGATATCACATCTCATGCTATAGGAAGGGTCTCAGGATTGGAATGGGAAGGAGTTGGATATCACATCTCATGTTATAGGAAAGATCTCAGGTTTGGTATTAGAAGCATTGCGACATCACATCTCATGTTATAGGAAGGGTCTCAGGATTGGAATGGGAAGAAGTTGGATATCACATCTCATGCTATAGGAAGGGTCTCAGGTTTGGTATAAGCATTGAGATATCACATCTCATGCTATAGGAAGGGCCTCAGGTTTGGAATGGGAAGGAGTTGTATATGACATCTCATGCCATAGGAAGGGTCTCAGGTTTGGTATAAGCATTGAGATATCACATCACATGCTATAGGAAGGGTCTCAGGATTGGAATGGGAAGGAGTTGGATATCACATCTCATGCTATAGGAAGGATCTCAGGTTTGGTATTAGAAGAATTGAGACATCACATCTCATGCTATAGGAAGGGTCTCAGGATTGGAATGGGAAGAAGTTGGATATCACATCTCATGCTATAGGAAAGATCTCAGGTTTGGTATTAGAAGCATTGCGACATCACATCTCATGCTATAGGAAGGGTCTCAGGATTGGAATGGGAAGAAGTTGGATATCACATCTCATGCTATAGGAAGGGTCTCAGATTTGGTATAAGCATTGAGATATCACATCTAATGCTATAGGAAGGGTCTCAGGATTGGAATGGGAAGGAGTTGCATATGACATCTCAGGTCATAGGAAGGGTCTCAGGTTTGGTATAAGCATTGAGATATCACATCTCTGCTATCGGAAGGGTCTCAGGATTGGAATGGGAAGGAGTTGGATATCCCAAATCATGTTATAGGAAGGGTCTCAGGTTTGGTATTAGAAGCATTGAGATATCACATCTCATGCTATAGGAAGGGTCTCAGGATTGGAATGGGGAGGACTTGGATGTCACATCTCATGTTATAGGAAGGCTCTCAGGTTTGGAAGGGGAAGGAGTTGGATATCACATTTCATGTTAGAGGAACGATCTCAGGTTTGGTATTAGAGGCCTTGAGATATCACATCTCATGCTATAGGAAGGGTCTCAGGATTGGAATGGGAAGGAGTTGGATATCACATCTCAAGCTATAGGAACGGTCTCAGGTTTGGTATAAGCATTGTGATATCACATCTCATGCTATAGGAAGGGTCTCAGGATTGGAATGGGAAGGAGTTGGATATCACATCTCATGTTATAGGAAAGATCTCAGGTTTGGTATTAGAAGCATTGCGACATCACATCTCATGTTATAGGAAGGGTCTCAGGATTGGAATGGGAAGAAGTTGGATATCACATCTCATGCTATAGGAAGGGTCTCAGGTTTGGTATAAGCATTGAGATATCACATCTCATGCTATAGGAAGGGTCTCAGGATTGGAATGGGAAGGAGTTGTATATGACATCTCATGCCATAGGAAGGGTCTCAGGTTTGGTATAAGCATTGAGATATCACATCACATGCTATAGGAAGGGTCTCAGGATTGCAATGGAAAGGACTTGGATATCACATCTCATGCTATAGGCAGGGTCTCAGGTTTGGAAAGGGAAGGAGATGGATATCACATTTCATGTTAGAGGTAGGATCTCAGGTTTGGTATTAGAGGCATTGAAATATCACATCTCATGCTATCAGATGGGTCTCAGGATTGGAATGGGAAGGAGTTGGATATCACATCTCATGCTAAAGGGAGGGTCTCAGGTTTGGAAGGGGAAGGATTTGGAAATAACATCTCATGTTATAGGAAGGATCTCAGGTTTGGTATTAGAAGCATTGAGATATCACATCTCATGCTATCGGAAGTATCTCAGGTTTGGTATTAGAGGCATTGAGATATCACATCTCATGCTATCATAAGGGTCTCAGGATTGGAATGGGAAGGAGTTGGATATCACATCTCATGTTATAGGAAGGATCTCAGGTTTGGTATTAGAAGCATTGAGACATCACATCTCATGCTATAGGAAGGGTGTCAGGATTGGAATGGGAAGGAGTTGGATATCACATCTCATGCTATAGGAAGGGTCTCAGATTTGGTATAAGCATTGAGATATCACATCACATGCTATAGGAAGGGTCTCAGGATTGGAATGGGAAGGACTTGGATATCACATTTCATGCTATAGGCAGGGTCTCAGGTTTGGAAAGGGAAGGAGATGGATATCACATTTCATGTTAGAGGTAGGATCTCAGGTTTGGTATTAAAGGCATTGAAATATCACATCTCATGCTATCAGAAGGGTCTCAGGATTGGAATGGGAAGGAGTTGGATATCACATCTCATGCTAAAGGGAGGGTCTCAGGTTTGGAAGTGGAAGGATTTGGAAATCACATCTCATGTTATAGGAAGGATCTCAGGTTTGGTATTAGAAGCATTGAGATATCACATCTCATGCTATCAGAAGTATCTCAGGTTTGGTGTTAGAGGCATTGAGATATCACATCTCATGCTATCATAAGGGTCTCAGGATTGGAATGGGAAGGAGTTGGATATCACATCTCATGTTATAGGAAGGATCTCAGGTTTGGTATTAGAAGAATTGAGACATCACATCTCATGCTATAGGAAGGGTCTCAGGATTGGAATGGGAAGAAGTTGGATATCACATCTCATGCTATAGGAAGGGTCTCAGATTTGGTATAAGCATTGAGATATCACATCTAATGCTATAGGAAGGGTCTCAGGATTGGAATGGGAAGGAGTTGCATATGACATCTCAGGCCATAGGAAGGGTCTCAGGTTTGGTATAAGCATTGAGATATCACATCTCTGCTATCGGAAGGGTCTCAGGATTGGAATGGGAAGGAGTTGGATATCCCAAATCATGTTATAGGAAGGGTCTCAGGTTTGGTATTAGAAGCATTGAGATATCATATCTCATGCTATAGGAAGGGTCTCAGGATTGGAATGGGGAGGACTTGGATGTCACATCTGATGTTATAGGGAGGGTCTCAAGTTTGATATTAGAAGCATTGAGATAACAAATCTCATGATATCGGAAGGGTCTCAGGATTGGAATGGGAAGGAATTGGATATCACATCTCATGATAAAGGAAGGGTCTAAGGTTTGGAACTGGAAATATTTGGATATCACATCTCATGTTATAGGACGGGTCTCAGGTTTGGTATTAGAAGCATTGAGATATCAAGTCTCATGGTATAGGAAGGGTCTCAGAATTGGAATGGGAAGGAGTTGGATATCACATCTCAAGCTATAGGTAGGGTCTCAGGATTGGAATGGGAAGGAGTTTGATATCACATCTCATGCCATAGTATGGGTCTCAGGTTTGGTAGAAGCATTGGGATATCACATCTCATGCTATCGGAAGGGTATCAGTGTTGGATTTGGAAGGAGTTGGATATCTCATCTCATGCTATAGGAAGGGTCTCAGGTTGGAATGGGAAGGAATTGGATATCACATTTCATGTTATAGGAAGGCTCTCAGGTTTGGAAGGGGAAGGAGTTGGATATCACATTTCATGTCAGAGGAAGGATCTCAGGTTTGGTATTAGAGGCCTTGAGATATCACACCTCATGCTATAGGAAGGGTCTCAGGATTGGAATGGGAAGGAGTTGGATATCACATCTCAAGCTATAGGAAGGGTCTCAGGTTTGGTATAAGCATTGAGATATCACATCTCATGCTATAGGAAGGGTCTCAGGATTGGAATGTGAAGGAGTTGGATATCACATCTCATGTTATAGGAAAGATCTCAGGTTTGGTATTAGAAGCATTGAGACATCACATCTCATGTTATAGGAAGGGTCTCAGGATTGGAATGGGAAGAAGTTGGATATCACATCTCATGCTATAGGAAGAGTCTCAGGTTTGGAAGGGGAAGGAGTTGGATATCCAATCTCATGTTATAGGACTGGTCTCGGGTTTGGTATTAGAAGCATTGAGATATCACATCGCATGCTGTAGGAAGGTTCTCAGGTTTGGAATGGGGAGGAATTGGATATCACATCTCATGTTCATAGGAAGGATCTCAGGTTTGGTATTAGAAGCATTGAGATATCACATCTCATGCTATAGGAATGGTCTCAGGATTGGAATGGGAAGGAGTTGGATATTACACTCTTGCTATAGGAAGGGTCTCATGTTTGGAATGGGAAGGAGTTGGATATCACATATGCTATAGGAAGGGTCTCAGGTTTGGACCGGGAAGGAGTTGGATATCACATCTCATGTTATAGGAAGGGTCTCAGGTTTGGTATAAGCATTGAGATATCACATCTCTGTTATCGGAAGTGTCTCAGGATTGCAATGGGAAGGAGTTGGATATCCCATCTCATGTTATAGGACGGGTCTCAGGTTTGTTATTAGAATCATTGAGATATCACATCACATGCTATAGGAAGGGTCTCAGGATTGGAATGGGAAGGACTTGGATATCACATCTCATGCTATAGGCAGGGTCTCAGGTTTGGAAAGGGAAGGAGATGGATATCACATTTCATGTTAGAGGTAGGATCTCAGGTTTGGTATTAGAGGCATTGAAATATCACATCTCATGCTATCAGAAGGGTCTCAGGATTGGAATGGGAAGGAGTTGGATATCACATCTCATGCTAAAGGGAGGGTCTCAGGTTTGGAAGTGGAAGGATTTGGAAATCACATCTCATGTTATAGGAAGGATCTCAGGTTTGGTATTAGAAGCATTGAGATATCACATCTCATGCTATCAGAAGTATCTCAGGTTTGGTATTAGAGGCATTGAGATATCACATCTCATGCTATCATAAGGGTCTCAGGATTGGAATGGGAAGGAGTTGGATATCACATCTCATGTTATAGGAAGGATCTCAGGTTTGGTATTAGAAGAATTGAGACATCACATCTCATGCTATAGGAAGGGTCTCAGGATTGGAATGGGAAGAAGTTGGATATCACATCTCATGCTATAGGAAGGGTCTCAGATTTGGTATAAGCATTGAGATATCACATCTAATGCTATAGGAAGGGTCTCAGGATTGGAATGGGAAGGAGTTGCATATGACATCTCAGGCCATAGGAAGGGTCTCAGGTTTGGTATAAGCATTGAGATATCACATCTCTGCTATCGGAAGGGTCTCAGGATTGGAATGGGAAGGAGTTGGATATCCCAAATCATGTTATAGGAAGGGTCTCAGGTTTGGTATTAGAAGCATTGAGAAATCACATCTCATGCTATAGGAAGGGTCTCAGGATTGGAATGGGGAGGACTTGGATGTCACATCTCATGTTATAGGAAGGCTCTCAGGTTTGGAAGGCGAAGGAGTTGGATATCACATTTCATGTTAGAGGAACGATCTCAGGTTTGGTATTAGAGGCCTTGAGATATCACATCTCATGCTATAGGAAGGGTCTCAGGATTGGAATGGGAAGGAGTTGGATATCACATCTCAAGCTATAGGAACGGTCTCAGGTTTGGTATAAGCATTGTGATATCACATCTCATGCTATAGGAAGGGTCTCAGGATTGGAATGGGAAGGAGTTGGATATCACATCTCATGTTATAGGAAAGATCTCAGGTTTGGTATTAGAAGCATTGCGACATCACATCTCATGTTATAGGAAGGGTCTCAGGATTGGAATGGGAAGAAGTTGGATATCACATCTCATGCTATAGGAAGGGTCTCAGGTTTGGTATAAGCATTGAGATATCACATCTCATGCTATAGGAAGGGTCTCAGGATTGGAATGGGAAGGAGTTGTATATGACATCTCATGCCATAGGAAGGGTCTCAGGTTTGGTATAAGCATTGAGATATCACATCACATGCTATAGGAAGGGTCTCAGGATTGGAATGGAAAGGACTTGGATATCACATCTCATGCTATAGGCAGGGTCTCAGGTTTGGAAAGGGAAGGAGATGGATATCACATTTCATGTTAGAGGTAGGATCTCAGGTTTGGTATTAGAGGCATTGAAATATCACATTTCATGCTATCAGATGGGTCTCAGGATTGGAATGGGAAGGAGTTGGATATCACATCTCATGCTAAAGGGAGGGTCTCAGGTTTGGAAGGGGAAGGATTTGGAAATCACATCTCATGTTATAGGAAGGATCTCAGGTTTGGTATTAGAAGCATTGAGATATCACAGCTCATGCTATCGGAAGTATCTCAGGTTTGGTATTAGAGGCATTGAGATATCACATCTCATACTATCATAAGGGTCTCAGGATTGGAATGGGAAGGAGTTGGATATCACATCTCATGTTATAGGAAGGATCTCAGGTTTGGTATTAGAAGCATTGAGACATCACATCTCATGCTATAGGAAGGGTCTCAGGATTGGAATGGGAAGGAGTTGGATATCACATCTCATGCTATAGGAAGGGTCTCAGATTTGGTATAAGCATTGAGATATCACATCACATGCTATAGGAAGGGTCTCAGGATTGGAATGGGAAGGACTTGGATATCACATTTCATGCTATAGGCAGGGTCTCAGGTTTGGAAAGGGAAGGAGATGGATATCACATTTCATGTTAGAGGTAGGATCTCAGGTTTGGTATTAAAGGCATTGAAATATCACATCTCATGCTATCAGAAGGGTCTCAGGATTGGAATGGGAAGGAGTTGGATATCACATCTCATGCTAAAGGGAGGGTCTCAGGTTTGGAAGTGGAAGGATTTGGAAATCACATCTCATGTTATAGGAAGGATCTCAGGTTTGGTATTAGAAGCATTGAGATATCACATCTCATGCTATCAGAAGTATCTCAGGTTTGGTGTTAGAGGCATTGAGATATCACATCTCATGCTATCATAAGGGTCTCAGGATTGGAATGGGAAGGAGTTGGATATCACATCTCATGTTATAGGAAGGATCTCAGGTTTGGTATTAGAAGAATTGAGACATCACATCTCATGCTATAGGAAGGGTCTCAGGATTGGAATGGGAAGAAGTTGGATATCACATCTCATGCTATAGGAAGGGTCTCAGATTTGGTATAAGCATTGAGATATCACATCTAATGCTATGGGAAGGGTCTCAGGATTGGAATGGGAAGGAGTTGCATATGACATCTCAGGCCATAGGAAGGGTCTCAGGTTTGGTATAAGCATTGAGATATCACATCTCTGCTATCGGAAGGGTCTCAGGATTGGAATGGGAAGGAGTTGGATATCCCAAATCATGTTATAGGAAGGGTCTCAGGTTTGGTATTAGAAGCATTGAGATATCATATCTCATGCTATAGGAAGGGTCTCAGGATTGGAATGGGGAGGACTTGGATGTCACATCTGATGTTATAGGGAGGGTCTCAAGTTTGATATTAGAAGCATTGAGATAACAAATCTCATGATATCGGAAGGGTCTCAGGATTGGAATGGGAAGGAATTGGATATCACATCTCATGATAAAGGAAGGGTCTAAGGTTTGGAACTGGAAATATTTGGATATCACATCTCATGTTATAGGACGGGTCTCAGGTTTGGTATTAGAAGCATTGAGATATCAAGTCTCATGGTATAGGAAGGGTCTCAGAATTGGAATGGGAAGGAGTTGGATATCACATCTCAAGCTATAGGTAGGGTCTCAGGATTGGAATGGGAAGGAGTTTGATATCACATCTCATGCCATAGTATGGGTCTCAGGTTTGGTAGAAGCATTGGGATATCACATCTCATGCTATCGGAAGGGTATCAGTGTTGGATTTGGAAGGAGTTGGATATCTCATCTCATGCTATAGGAAGGGTCTCAGGTTGGAATGGGAAGGAATTGGATATCACATTTCATGTTATAGGAAGGCTCTCAGGTTTGGAAGGGGAAGGAGTTGGATATCACATTTCATGTCAGAGGAAGAATCTCAGGTTTGGTATTAGAGGCCTTGAGATATCACACCTCATGCTATAGGAAGGGTCTCAGGATTGGAATGGGAAGGAGTTGGATATCACATCTCAAGCTATAGGAAGGGTCTCAGGTTTGGTATAAGCATTGAGATATCACATCTCATGCTATAGGAAGGGTCTCAGGATTGGAATGTGAAGGAGTTGGATATCACATCTCATGTTATAGGAAAGATCTCAGGTTTGGTATTAGAAGCATTGAGACATCACATCTCATGTTATAGGAAGGGTCTCAGGATTGGAATGGGAAGAAGTTGGATATCACATCTCATGCTATAGGAAGAGTCTCAGGTTTGGAAGGGGAAGGAGTTGGATATCCAATCTCATGTTATAGGACTGGTCTCGGGTTTGGTATCAGAAGCATTGAGATATCACATCGCATGCTGTAGGAAGGTTCTCAGGTTTGGAATGGGGAGGAATTGGATATCACATCTCATGTTCATAGGAAGGTTCTCAGGTTTGGTATTAGAAGCATTGAGATATCACATCTCATGCTATAGGAATGGTCTCAGGATTGGAAGGGGAAGGAGTTGGATATCACATTTCATGTTAGAGGAACGATCTCAGGTTTGGTATTAGAGGCCTTGAGATATCACATCTCATGCTATAGGAAGGGTCTCAGGATTGGAATGGGAAGGAGTTGGATATCACATCTCAAGCTATAGGAACGGTCTCAGGTTTGGTATAAGCATTGTGATATCACATCTCATGCTATAGGAAGGGTCTCAGGATTGGAATGGGAAGGAGTTGGATATCACATCTCATGTTATAGGAAAGATCTCAGGTTTGGTATTAGAAGCATTGCGACATCACATCTCATGTTATAGGAAGGGTCTCAGGATTGGAATGGGAAGAAGTTGGATATCACATCTCATGCTATAGGAAGGGTATCAGGTTTGGTATAAGCATTGAGATATCACATCTCATGCTATAGGAAGGGTCTCAGGATTGGAATGGGAAGGAGTTGTATATGACATCTCATGCCATAGGAAGGGTCTCAGGTTTGGTATAAGCATTGAGATATCACATCACATGCTATAGGAAGGGTCTCAGGATTGGAATGGAAAGGACTTGGATATCACATCTCATGCTATAGGCAGGGTCTCAGGTTTGGAAAGGGAAGGAGATGGATATCACATTTCATGTTAGAGGTAGGATCTCAGGTTTGGTATTAGAGGCATTGAAATATCACATCTCATGCTATCAGATGGGTCTCAGGATTGGAATGGGAAGGAGTTGGATATCACATCTCATGCTAAAGGGAGGGTCTCAGGTTTGGAAGGGGAAGGATTTGGAAATCACATCTCATGTTATAGGAAGGATCTCAGGTTTGGTATTAGAAGCATTGAGATATCACATCTCATGCTATCGGAAGTATCTCAGGTTTGGTATTAGAGGCATTGAGATATCACATCTCATGCTATCATAAGGGTCTCAAGATTGGAATGGGAAGGAGTTGGATATCACATCTCATGTTATAGGAAGGATCTCAGGTTTGGTATTAGAAGCATTGAGACATCACATCTCATGCTATAGGAAGGGTCTCAGGATTGGAATGGGAAGGAGTTGGATATCACATCTCATGCTATAGGAAGGGTCTCAGATTTGGTATAAGCATTGAGATATCACATCACATGCTATAGGAAGGGTCTCAGGATTGGAATGGGAAGGACTTGGATATCACATTTCATGCTATAGGCAGGGTCTCAGGTTTGGAAAGGGAAGGAGATGGATATCACATTTCATGTTAGAGGTAGGATCTCAGGTTTGGTATTAAAGGCATTGAAATATCACATCTCATGCTATCAGAAGGGTCTCAGGATTGGAATGGGAAGGAGTTGGATATCACATCTCATGCTAAAGGGAGGGTCTCAGGTTTGGAAGTGGAAGGATTTGGAAATCACATCTCATGTTATAGGAAGGATCTCAGGTTTGGTATTAGAAGCATTGAGATATCACATCTCATGCTATCAGAAGTATCTCAGGTTTGGTGTTAGAGGCATTGAGATATCACATCTCATGCTATCATAAGGGTCTCAGGATTGGAATGGGAAGGAGTTGGATATCACATCTCATGTTATAGGAAGGATCTCAGGTTTGGTATTAGAAGAATTGAGACATCACATCTCATGCTATAGGAAGGGTCTCAGGATTGGAATGGGAAGAAGTTGGATATCACATCTCATGCTATAGGAAGGGTCTCAGATTTGGTATAAGCATTGAGATATCACATCTAATGCTATAGGAAGGGTCTCAGGATTGGAATGGGAAGGAGTTGCATATGACATCTCAGGCCATAGGAAGGGTCTCAGGTTTGGTATAAGCATTGAGATATCACATCTCTGCTATCGGAAGGGTCTCAGGATTGGAATGGGAAGGAGTTGGATATCCCAAATCATGTTATAGGAAGGGTCTCAGGTTTGGTATTAGAAGCATTGAGATATCATATCTCATGCTATAGGAAGGGTCTCAGGATTGGAATGGGGAGGACTTGGATGTCACATCTGATGTTATAGGGAGGGTCTCAAGTTTGATATTAGAAGCATTGAGATAACAAATCTCATGATATCGGAAGGGTCTCAGGATTGGAATGGGAAGGAATTGGATATCACATCTCATGATAAAGGAAGGGTCTAAGGTTTGGAACTGGAAATATTTGGATATCACATCTCATGTTATAGGACGGGTCTCAGGTTTGGTATTAGAAGCATTGAGATATCAAGTCTCATGGTATAGGAAGGGTCTCAGAATTGGAATGGGAAGGAGTTGGATATCACATCTCAAGCTATAGGTAGGGTCTCAGGATTGGAATGGGAAGGAGTTTGATATCACATCTCATGCCATAGTATGGGTCTCAGGTTTGGTAGAAGCATTGGGATATCACATCTCATGCTATCGGAAGGGTATCAGTGTTGGATTTGGAAGGAGTTGGATATCTCATCTCATGCTATAGGAAGGGTCTCAGGTTGGAATGGGAAGGAATTGGATATCACATTTCATGTTATAGGAAGGCTCTCAGGTTTGGAAGGGGAAGGAGTTGGATATCACATTTCATGTCAGAGGAAGAATCTCAGGTTTGGTATTAGAGGCCTTGAGATATCACACCTCATGCTATAGGAAGGGTCTCAGGATTGGAATGGGAAGGAGTTGGATATCACATCTCAAGCTATAGGAAGGGTCTCAGGTTTGGTATAAGCATTGAGATATCACATCTCATGCTATAGGAAGGGTCTCAGGATTGGAATGTGAAGGAGTTGGATATCACATCTCATGTTATAGGAAAGATCTCAGGTTTGGTATTAGAAGCATTGAGACATCACATCTCATGTTATAGGAAGGGTCTCAGGATTGGAATGGGAAGAAGTTGGATATCACATCTCATGCTATAGGAAGAGTCTCAGGTTTGGAAGGGGAAGGAGTTGGATATCCAATCTCATGTTATAGGACTGGTCTCGGGTTTGGTATTAGAAGCATTGAGATATCACATCGCATGCTGTAGGAAGGTTCTCAGGTTTGGAATGGGGAGGAATTGGATATCACATCTCATGTTCATAGGAAGGATCTCAGGTTTGGTATTAGAAGCATTGAGATATCACATCTCATGCTATAGGAATGGTCTCAGGATTGGAATGGGAAGGAGTTGGATATTACACTCTTGCTATAGGAAGGGTCTCATGTTTGGAATGGGAAGGAGTTGGATATCACATATGCTATAGGAAGGGTCTCAGGTTTGGACCAGGAAGGAGTTGGATATCACATCTCATGTTATAGGAAGGGTCTCAGGTTTGGTATAAGCATTGAGATATCACATCTCTGTTATCGGAAGTGTCTCAGGATTGCAATGGGAAGGAGTTGGATATCCCATCTCATGTTATAGGACGGGTCTCAGGTTTGTTATTAGAATCATTGAGATATCACATCACATGCTATAGGAAGGGTCTCAGGATTGGAATGGGAAGGACTTGGATATCACATCTCATGCTATAGGCAGGGTCTCAGGTTTGGAAAGGGAAGGAGATGGATATCACATTTCATGTTAGAGGTAGGATCTCAGGTTTGGTATTAGAGGCATTGAAATATCACATCTCATGCTATCAGAAGGGTTTCAGGATTGGAATGGGAAGGAGTTGGATATCACATCTCATGCTAAAGGGAGGGTCTCAGGTTTGGAAGTGGAAGGATTTGGAAATCACATCTCATGTTATAGGAAGGATCTCAGGTTTGGTATTAGAAGCATTGAGATATCACATCTCATGCTATCAGAAGTATCTCAGGTTTGGTATTAGAGGCATTGAGATATCACATCTCATGCTATCATAAGGGTCTCAGGATTGGAATGGGAAGGAGTTGGATATCACATCTCATGTTATAGGAAGGATCTCAGGTTTGGTATTAGAAGAATTGAGACATCACATCTCATGCTATAGGAAGGGT
This sequence comes from Ambystoma mexicanum, assembly GCF_040938575.1. NCBI lineage: Eukaryota > Metazoa > Chordata > Amphibia > Caudata > Ambystomatidae > Ambystoma > Ambystoma mexicanum. The sequence continues at coordinate 863,871 of NW_027182472.1, forward strand.
CTCAGGATTGGAATGGGAAGAAGTTGGATATCACATCTCATGCTATAGGAAGGGTCTCAGATTTGGTATAAGCATTGAGATATCACATCTAATGCTATAGGAAGGGTCTCAGGATTGGAATGGGAGGGAGTTGCATATGACATCTCAGGCCATAGGAAGGGTCTCAGGTTTGGTATAAGCATTGAGATATCACATCTCTGCTATCGGAAGGGTCTCAGGATTTGAATGGGAAGGAGTTGGATATCCCAAATCATGTTATAGGAAGGGTCTCAGGTTTGGTATTAGAAGCATTGAGATATCACATCTCATGCTATAGGAAGGGTCTCAGGATTGGAATGGGGAGGACTTGGATGTCACATCTCATGTTATAGGAAGGCTCTCAGGTTTGGAAGGGGAAGGAGTTGGATATCACATTTCATGTTAGAGGAACGATCTCAGGTTTGGTATTAGAGGCCTTGAGATATCACATCTCATGCTATAGGAAGGGTCTCAGGATTGGAATGGGAAGGAGTTGGATATCACATCTCAAGCTATAGGAACGGTCTCAGGTTTGGTATAAGCATTGTGATATCACATCTCATGCTATAGGAAGGGTCTCAGGATTGGAATGGGAAGGACTTGGATATCACATTTCATGCTATAGGCAGGGTCTCAGGATTGGAATGGGAAGAAGTTGGATATCACATCTCATGCTATAGGATGGGTCTCAGATTTGGTATAAGCATTGAGATATCACATCTAATGCTATAGGAAGGGTCTCAGGATTGGAATGGGAAGGAGTTGCATATGACATCTCAGGCCATAGGAAGGGTCTCAGGTTTGGTATAAGCATTGAGATATCACATCTCTGCTATCGGAAGGGTCTCAGGATTGGAATGGGAAGGAGTTGGATATCCCAAATCATGTTATAGGAAGGGTCTCAGGTTTGGTATTAGAAGCATTGAGATATCACATCTCATGCTATAGGAAGGGTCTCAGGATTGGAATGGGGAGGACTTGGATGTCACATCTGATGTTATAGGGAGGGTCTCAAGTTTGATATTAGAAGCATTGAGATAACAAATCTCATGATATCGGAAGGGTCTCAGGATTGGAATGGGAAGGAATTGGATATCAGATCTCATGATAAAGGAAGGGTCTAAGGTTTGGAAGGGGAAATATTTGTATATCACATCTCATGTTATAGGACGGGTCTCAGGTTTGGTATTAGAAGCATTGAGATATCAAGTCTCATGGTATAGGAAGGGTCTCAGAATTGGAATGGGAAGGAGTTGGATATCACATCTCAAGCTATAGGTAGGGTCTCAGGATTGGAATGGGAAGGAGTTTGATATCACATCTCATGCCATAGTATGGGTCTCAGGTTTTGTAGAAGCATTGGGATATCACATCTCATGCTATCGGAAGGGTATCAGTATTGGATTTGGAAGGAGTTGGATATCTCATCTCATGCTATAGGAAGGGTCTCAGGTTGGAATGGGAAGGAATTGGATATCACATTTCATGTTATAGGAAGGCTCTCAGGTTTGGAAGGGGAAGGAGTTGGTTATCACATTTCATGTCAGAGGAAGGATCTCAGGTTTGGTATTAGAGGCCTTGAGATATCACACCTCATGCTATAGGAAGGGTCTCAGGATTGGAATGGGAAGGAGTTGGATATCACATCTCAAGCTATAGGAAGGGTCTCAGGTTTGGTATAAGCATTGAGATATCACATCTCATGCTATAGGAAGGGTCTCAGGATTGGAATGTGAAGGAGTTGGATATCACATCTCATGTTATAGGAAAGATCTCAGGTTTGGTATTAGAAGCATTGAGACATCACATCTCATGTTATAGGAAGGGTCTCAGGATTGGAATGGGAAGAAGTTGGATATCACATCGCATGCTATAGGAAGAGTCTCAGGTTTGGAAGGGGAAGGAGTTGGATATCCAATCTCATGTTATAGGACTGGTCTCGGGTTTGGTATTAGAAGCATTGAGATATCACATCGCATGCTGTAGGAAGGTTCTCAGGTTTGGAATGGGGAGGAATTGGATATCACATCTCATGTTCATAGGAAGGATCTCAGGTTTGGTATTAGAAGCATTGAGATATCACATCTCATGCTATAGGAATGGTCTCAGGATTGGAATGGGAAGGAGTTGGATATTACACTCTTGCTATAGGAAGGGTCTCATGTTTGGAATGGGAAGGAGTTGGATATCACATATGCTATAGGAAGGGTCTCAGGTTTGGACCGGGAAGGAGTTGGATATCACATCTCATGTTATAGGAAGGGTCTCAGGTTTGGTATAAGCATTGAGATATCACATCTCTGCTATCGGAAGTGTCTCAGGATTGCAATGGGAAGGAGTTGGATATCCCATCTCATGTTATAGGACGGGTCTCAGGTTTGTTATTAGAATCATTGAGATATCATATTGCATGCTGTAGGAAGGGTCTAAGGATTGGAATGGGAAGGACTTGGATATCACATCTCATGCTATAGGTAGGCTCTCAGGTTTGGAAAGGGAAGGAGTTGGATATCACATTTCACGTTAGAGGAAAGATCTCAGGTTTGGTATTAGAGGCATTGAGATATCACATCTCATGCTATAGGAAGAGTCTCAGGATTGGAATGGGAAGGAGTTGGATATCACATCTCATGCTATAGGAAGGGTCTCAGGTTTGGTATAAGCATTGAGATATCACATCTCATGCTATAGGAAGGGTCTCGGGATTGGAATGGGAAGGAGTTGGATATCACATCTCATGTTATAGGAAGGATCTCAGGTTTGGTATTAGAAGCATTGAGACATCACATCTCATGCTATAGGAAGGGTCTCAGGATTGGAATGCGAAGGAGTTGGATATCACATCTCATGCTATAGGAAGGGTCTCAGGATTGGAATGGGAAGGAGTTGTATATGACATCTCATGCCATAGGAAGGGTCTTACGTTTGGTATAAACATTGAGATATCACATCTCTGCTATCGGAAGGGTCTCAGGATTGGAATGGGAAGGAGTTGGATATCCCATCTCATGTTATAGGAAGAGTCTCAGGTTTGGTATTAGAAGCATTGAGACATCACATCGCATGCTGTAGGAAGGGTCTCAGTATTGGAATGGGAAGGACTTGGGTATCACATCTCATGCTATAGGGAGGGTCTCAAGTTTGATATTAGAAGCATTGAGATATCACATCTCATGCTATAGGAAGGGTCTCAGGATTGGAATGGGAAGGAGTTGGATATCACATCTCATGCTATAGGAAGGGTCTCAGGTTTGGTATAAGCAGTGAGATATCACATCTCATGCTATAGGAAGTGTCTCAGGATTGGAATGGGAAGGAGTTGGATATCACATCTCATGTTATAGGAAGGATCTCAGGTTTGGTATAAGCATTGAGATATCACATCTCTGCTATCGGAAGGGTCTCAGGATTGGAATGGGAAGGAGTTGGATATTCCCATCTCATGTTATAGGAAGGGTCTCAGGTAGGTTTGGTATTAGAAGCATTGAGATATCACATCTCATGCTATAGGAAGGGTCTCAGGATTGGAATGGGAAGGACTTGGATATCACATCTCATGCTATAGGGAGGGTCTCATGTTTGATATTAGAAGCATTGAGATATCACATCTCATGATATCGGAAGAGTCTCAGGATTGGAATGGGAAGGAGTTGGATATAACATCTCATGATAAAGGAAGGGTCTAAGGTTTGGAAGGGGAAGGATTTGGATATCACATCTCATGTTATAGGACGGGTCTCAGGTTTGGTATTAGAAGCATTGAGATATCAAGTCTCATTGTATAGGAAGGGTCTCAGGATTGGAATGGGAAGGAGTTTGATATCACATCTCATGCCATAGTATGGGTCTCAGGTTTGGTAGAAGCATTGGGATATCACATCTCATGCTATCGGAAGGGTATCAGGATTGGATTTGGAAGGAGTTGGATATCCCATCTCATGCTATAGGAAGGGTCTCAGGTTGGAATGGGAAGGGGTTGGATATCACATCTCATGTTATAGGAAGGGTCTCAGGATTGGAATGGGAAGGAGTTGGATATTACATTCTTGCTATAGGAAGGGTCTCATGTTTGGAATGGGAAGGAGTTGGATATCACATCTCATGCTATAGGAAGGGTCTCAGGTTTGGAATAGGCATTGAGATATCACATCTCTGCTATCGGAAGTGTCTCAGGATTGGAATGGGAAGGAGTTGGATATCACATCTCATGTTATAGGACGGGTCTCAGGTTTGTTATTAGAATCATTGAGATATCATATTGTATGCTGTAGGAAGGGTCTAAGGATTGGAATGGGAAGGTCTTGGATATCACATCTCATGCTATAGGTAGGCTCTCAGGTTTGGAAAGGGAAGGAGTTGGATATCACATTTCATGTTAGAGGAAGGATCTCAGGTTTGGTATTAGAGGCCTTGAGATATCACATCTCATGCTATAGGAAGGGTCTCAGGATTGGAATGGGAAGGAGTTGGATATCACATCTCATGCTATAGGAAGGGTCTCATGTTTGGAATGGGAAGGAGTTGGATATCACATATGCTATAGGAAGGGTCTCAGGTTTGGAACGGGAAGGAGTTGGATATCACATCTCATGCTATAGGAAGGGTCTCAGATTTGGAATAAGCATTGAGATATCACATCTCTGCTATCGGAAGTGTCTCAGGATTGGAATGGGAAGGAGTTGGATATCACATCTCATGTTATAGGACGGGTCTCAGGTTTGTTATTAGAATCATTGAGATATCATATTGTATGCTGTAGGAAGGGTCTAAGGATTGGAATGGGAAGGTCTTGGATATCACATCTCATGCTATAGGTAGGCTCTCAGGTTTGGAAAGGGAAGGAGTAGGATATCACATTTCATGTTAGAGGAAGGATCTCAGATTTGGTATTAGAGGCATTGAGATATCACATCTCATGCTATAGGAAGGGTCTCAGGATTGGAATGGGAAGGAGTTGGATATCACATCTCATGCTATCGGAAGGGTATCAGGATTGGATTTGGAAGGATTTGGATATCACATTTAATGTTATAGGAAGGATCTCAGGTTTGGTATTAGAAGCATTGAGATATCACATCTCATGCTATCGGAAGGATCTCAGGTTTGGTATTATAGGCATTGAGATATCACATCTCATGCTATCAGAAGGGTCTCAGGATTGGAATGGGAAGGAGTCGGATATCACATCTCATGCTAAAGGGAGGGTCTCAGGTTTGGAAGTGGAAGGATTTGGATATCACATCTCATGTTATAGGAAGGATCTCAGGTTTGGTATTAGAAGCATTGAGATATCACATCTCATGCTATAGGAAGGGTCTCAGGATTGGAATGGGAAGGAGTTGGATATCACATCTCAAGCTATAGGACGGTTCTCAGGATTGGAATGAGAAGGAGTTGGATATCACATCTCATGCTATAGGAAGGGTCTCAGGTCTGGAATCGGAAGGAGTTGTATATGACATTTCATGCCATAGGAAGGGTCTCAGGTTTGGTATAAGCATTGAGATATCACATCTCTGCTATTGGAAGGGTCTCAGGATTGGAATGGGAAGGAGTTGGATATCCCATCTCATTATAGGAAGGGTCTCAGGTTTGGTATTAGAAGCATTGAGATATCACATCTCATGGTATAGGACGGGTCTCAGGATTGGAATGGGAAGGACTTGGATATCCCATCTCATGTTATAGGAAGGGTCCCAGGTTTGGTATTAGAAGCATTGAGATATCACATCTCATGCTATAGGAAGGGTCTCAGAATTGGAATGGGGAGGAGTTGGATATCACATCTCAAGCTATAGGAAGGGTCTCAGGATTGGAATGGGAAGGACTTGGATATCACATCTCATGCTATAGGAAGGCTCTCAGGTTTGGAAGGGGAAGGAGTTGGATATCACATTTCATGTTAGAGGTAGGATCTCAGGTTTGGTATTAGAGGCATTGAGATATCACATCTCATGCTATCAGAAGGATCTCAGGATTGGAATGGGAAGGAGTTGATTATCACATCTCATGCTAAAGGGAGGGTCTCAGGTTTGGAAGGGGAAGGATTTGGATATTACATCTCGTGTTATAGGAATGATCTCAGGTTTGGTATTAGAAGCATTGAGATATCACATCTCATGCTATCGGAAGGATCTCAGGTTTGGTGTTAGAAGCATTGAGATATCAAATCTCATGCTATAGGAAGGGTCTCAGGATTGGAATGGGAAGGAGTTGGATATCACATCTCATGGTATAGGAAGGGTCTCAGGATTGGAATGGGAAGGAGTTGTATATGACATCTCATGCCACAGGAAGGGTCTCAGGTTTGGTATAAGCATTGAGATATCACATCTCTGCTATCGGAAGGGTCTCAGGATTGGAATGGGAAGGAGTTGGATATCCCATCTTATGTTATAGGAAGGGTCTCAGATTTGGTATTAGAAGCATTGAGATATCACATCTCATGCTATCAGAAGGGTCTCAGGATTGGAATGGGAAGGAGTCGGATATCACATCTCATGCTAAAGGGAGGGTCTCAGGTTTGGTATTAGAAGCATTGAGATATCACATCTCATGTTATAGGAAGAATCTCAGGTTTGGTATTAGAGGCATTGAGATATCACATCTCATGCTATCAGAAGGGTCTCAGGATTGGTATGGGAAGGAGTCGGATATCACATCTCATGCTAAAGGAAGGGTCTCAGGTTTGGTATTAGAAGCATTGAGATATCACATCTCATGTTATAGGAAGAATCTCTGGTTTGGTATTAGAGGCATTGAGATATCACATCTCATGCTATAGGAAGGGTCTCAGGATTGGAATGGGAAGGAGTTGGATATCACATCTCATGCTAAAGGAAGGGTCTCAGTTTTGGTAGAAGCATTGAGATATCACATCTCATGGTATAGGAAGGGTCTCAGTATTGGAATGGGAAGGAGTTGGATATCACATCTCATCCAATAGGAAGGATCTCAGGATTGGAATGGGAAGGATTTGGATGTCACATCTCTTGCTATAGGAAGGGTCTCAGTTTTTTTATTAGAAACATTGAGATATCACATCTCATGCTATAGGAAGGGTTTCAGGATTGGAATGGGAAGGATTTGTATATCACATCTCATGCTAAAGGAAGGGTCTCAGGTTTGGAAGGGGAAGGATTTGGATATCATATCTCATGTTATAGGACGGGTCGCAGGTTTGGTATTAGAAGCTTTGAGATATCACATCTCATGCTATAGGAGGGTCTCAGGATTGGAATGGGAAGGAGTTGGATATCCCTTCTCATGCTATAGGAAGGTTCTCAGGTTGGAATGGGAAGGAGTTGGATATCACATCTCATGTTACAGGAAGGGTCTCAGGATTGGAATGGGAAGGATTTGGATATCACATCTCTTGCTATAGGAAGGGTCTCAGGTTTTTTATTAGAAACATTGAGATATCACATCTCATGCTATAGGAAGGGTTTCAGGATTGGAATGGGAAGGATTTGGATATCACATCTCATGCTAAAGGAAGGGTCTCAGGTTTGGAAGGGGAAGGATTTGGATATCATATCTCATGTTATAGGACGGGTCCCAGGTTTGGTATTAGAAGCTTTGAGATATCACATCTCATGCTATAGGAAGGGTCTCAGGATTGGAATGGGAAGGAGTTGGATATCACATCTCATGCTAAAGGAAGGGACTCAGGTTTGATAGAAGCATTGAGATATCACATCTCATGCTATAGGAAGGGTCTCAGGATTGGAATGGGAAGGAGTTGGATATCACATCTCATGCCATAGGAAGGGCCTCAGGTTTGGTACAAGCATTGAGATATCACATCTCTGCTATCGGAAGGGTCTCAGGATAGGAATGGGAAGGAGTTGGATATCACATCTCAAGCTATCTCAGGATTGGAATGGGAAGGAGTTTGATATCACATCTCAAGCTATAGGAAGGTTCTCAGGTTTGGAAGGGGAAGGATTTGGATCTCACATCTCATGTTTTAGGACGGGTCTCAGGTTTGGTATTAGAAGCATTGAGATATCACATCTCATGGTATAGGAAGGGTCTCAGGATTGGAATGGGAAGGAGTTGGATATCACATCTCAAGATATCACAGGATTGGAATGGGAAGGAGTTTGATATCACATCTCAAGCTATAGGAAGGGTCTCAGGTTTGGAAAGGGAAGGATTTGGATTTCACATCTCATGTTATAGGATGGTTCTCATGTTTGGTTTTAGAAGCATTGAGATATCACATCTAATGCTATCGGAAGGGTCTCAGGTTTGGAAAGGGAAGGATTTGGATTTCACATATGTTATTGGATGGTTCTCAGGTTTGGTTTTAGAAGCATTAAGATATCACATCTGATGCTATAGGAAGGGTCTCAGGTTTTGGAATGGGAAGGAGTTGGATACACATCTCATGTTATAGGAAGGATCTCAGGTTTGGTATTAGAAAAATTGTGATATCACATATCATGCTATAGGAAGGGTCTCAGGATTGGTATAAGCATTGAGATATCACATCTCTGCTATCGGAAGGGTCTCAGGATTGGAATGGGAAGGAGTTGGATATCCCATCTTATGTTATAGGAAGGGTCTCAGGTTTGGTGTTAGAAGCATTGAGATATCACATCTCATGCTATCAGAAGGGTCTCAGGATTGGAATGGGAAGGAGTCGGATATCACATCTCATGCTAAAGGGAGGGTCTCAGGTTTGGTATTAGAAGCATTGAGATATCACATTGCATGCTATCAGAAGGGTCTCAGGATTGGAATGGGAAGGAGTCGGATAGCACATCTCATGCTAAAGGGAGAGTCTCAGGTTTGGTATTAGAAGCATTGAGATATCACATCTCATGTTATAGGAAGAATCTCAGGTTTGGTATTAGAGGCATTGATATATCACATCTCATGTTGTAGGAAGGGTCTCAGGATTGGAATGGGAAGGATTTGGATATCACATCTCTTGCTATAGGAAGGGTCTCAGGTTTTTTATTAGAAACATTGAGATATCACATCTCATGCTATAGGAAGGGTTTCAGGATTGGAATGGGAAGGATTTGGATATCACATCTCATGCTAAAGGAAGGGTCTCAGGTTTGGAAGGGGAAGGATTTGGATATCATATCTCATGTTATAGGACGGGTCCCAGGTTTGGTATTAGAAGCTTTGAAATATCACATCTCATGCTATAGGAAGGGTCTCAGGATTGGAATGGGAAGGAGTTGGATATCACATCTCATGCTAAAGGAAGGGACTCAGGTTTGATAGAAGCATTGAGATATCACATCTCATGCTATAGGAAGTGTCTCAGGATTGGAATGGGAATGAGTTGGATATCACATCTCATGTCATAGGAAGGGTCTCAGGTTTGGTCCAAGCATTGAGATATCACATCTCTGCTATCGGAAGGGTCTCAGGATAGGAATGGGAAGGACTTAGATATCACATCCCATGCTATAGGGAGGGTCTCATGTTTGGAAAGGGAAGGATTTGGATTTCACATCTCATGTTATAGGATGGTTCTCATGTTTGGTTTTAGAAGCATTGAGATATCACATGTAATGCTATCGGAAGGGTCTCAGGTTTGGAAAGGGAAGGATTTGGATTTCACATATGTTATTGGATGGTTCTCAGGTTTGGTTTTAGAAGCATTAAGATATCACATCTCAGGCTATAGGAAGGGTCTCAGGTTTGGAATGGGAAGGAGGTGGATACACATCTCATGTTATAGGAAGGATCTCAGGTTTGGTATTAGAAAAATTGTGATATCACATATCATGCTATAGGAAGGGTCTCAGGATTGGAATGGGAAGGAGTTGGATATCACATCTCATGCTAAAGGAAAGATCTTCAGGCTTGGAAGGGGAAGGATTTGGATCTCACATCTCATGTTTTAGGACGGGTGTCAGGTTTGGTATTAGAAGCATTGAGATATCACATCTCATGGTATAGGAAGGGTCTCAGGATTGGAATGGGAAGGAGTTGGATATCACATCTCAAGCTATCTCAGGATTGGAATGGGAAGGAGTTTGATATCACATCTCATGCAATCGGAAGGGTCTCAGGTTTGGAATGGGAAGGAGTTGGATATCACATCTCATGTTATAGGAAGGATCTCAGGTTTATTATTAGAAGCATTGAGATATCACATCTCATGCTATAGGAAGGGTCTCAGGATTGGAATCGGAAGGAGTTGTATTTGACATCTCATGCCATAGGAAGGGTCTCAGGTTTGGTATAAGCATTGAGATATCACATCTCTGCTATCGGCAGGGTCTCAGGATTGGAATGGGAAGGAGTTGGATATCCCATCTCATTATAGGAAGGGTCTCAGGTTTGGTATTAGAAGCATTGAAATATCACATCTCATGCTATAGGAAGGATCTCAGGATTGGAATGGGAAGTACTTGAATATCACATCTCATGTTATAGCAAGGGTCTCAGGTTTGGTATTAGAAGCATTGATATATCACATCTCATGCTATAGGAAGGGTCTCAGGATTGGAATGGGAACGACTTGGATATCATATCTCATGATAAAGGAAGGGTCTAAGGTTTGGAAGGGGAAGGATTTGGATATCACATCTCATGTTATAGGACCGGTCTCAGGTTTGGTATTAGAAGCATTGAGATATCAAGTCCCATGGTATAGGACGGGTCTCAGAATTGGAATGGGAAGGAGTTGGATATCACATCTCAAGCTATAGGAAGGGTGTCAGGATTGGAATGGGAAGGAGTTTGATATCACATCTCATGCCATGGTATGGGTCTCGGGTTTTGTAGAAGCATTGGGATATCACATCTCATGCTATCGGAAGGGTATCAGGATTGGATTTGGAAGGAGTTGGATATCCCATCTCATGCTATAGGAAGGGTCTCAGGTTGGAATGGGAAGGAATTGGATATCACATCTCATGTTATAGGAAGGGTATCAGGATTGGAATGGGAAGGACTTGGATAACACATCTCATGCTATAGGAAGGCTATCAGGTTTGGAAGGGGAAGGAGTTGCATATCAAATTTCATTTTAGAGGTAGGATCTCAGGTTTGGTATTAGAGGCATTGAGATATCACATCTCATGCTATAGGAAGGGTCTCACGATTGGAATGGGAAGGATTTGGATATCACATCTCATGCTATAGGAAGGGTCTCAGGTTTGGTATAAGCATTGAGATATCACATCTCATGCTATAGAAACGGTCTCAAGATTGCAATGGGAAGGAGTTGGATATCACATCTCATGTTATAGGAAGGATCTCAGATTTGGTATTAGAAGCATTGAGACATCACATCTCATGCTATAGGAAGGGTCTCAGGATTGGAATGGGAAGGAGTTGGATATCACATCTCATGTTATCTATAGATATGATATCCAAATCCTTCCCCTTCCAAACCTGAGACCCTTCCTTTAGCATGAGATGTGATATACAAATCCTTCCCATTCCAATCCTGAAACCCTTCCTATAGCATGAGATGTGATATCTCAATGTTTCTAATAAAAAAACTGAGACCCTTCCTATAGCAAGAGATGTGACATCCAAATCCTTCCCATTCCAATCCTGAGATCCTTCCTATTGGATGAGATGTGATATCCAACTCCTTCCCATTCCAATACTGAGACCCTTCCTATACCATGAGATGTGATATCTCAATGCTTCTACCAAAACTGAGACCCTTCCTTTAGCATGAGATGTGATATCCAACTCCTTCCCATTCCAATCCTGAGACCCTTCTGATAGCATGAGATGTGATATTCAATGCCTCTAATACCAAACCTGAGATCCTACCTCTAACATGAAATGTGATATCCAACTCCTTCCCTTTCCAAACGTGAGAGCCCCCCTATAGCATGAGATGGGATATTCAAGTCCTTCCCATTCCAATCCTGAGACCCTTCCTATAGCATGAGATGTGATATCTCAATGCTTCTAATACCAAACCTGAGACCCTTCCTATAACATAAGATGGGATATCCAACTCCTTCCCATTCCAATCCTGAGACCCTTCCGATAGCAGAGATGTGATATCTCAATGCTGATACCAAACCTGAGACCCTTCCTATGGCATGAGATGTCATATACAACTCCTTCCCATTCCAATCCTGAGACCCTTCCTATAGCATGAGATGTGATATCTCAATGCTTATACAAAACCTGAGACCCTTCCTATAGCATGAGATGTGATATCCAACTCCTTCCCATTCCAATCCTGAGTCCCTTCCTATAACATGAGATGTGATGTCTCAATGCTTCTAATACCAAACCTGAGATCCTTCCTATGGCATGAGATGTCATATAAAACTCCTCCCCATTCCATTCCTGAGACCCTTCCTATAGCATGAGATGTGATATCCAACTCCTTCCCATTCCAATCCTGAGACCCTTCCTATAGCATGAGATGTGATATCCAAATCCTTCCCATTCCAATCGTGAGACCCTTCCTATAGCATGAGATGTGATATCCAAAACCTTCCCTTTCCAAAACTGAGAGCCTACCTATAGCATGAAATGTGATATCCAACTCCTTCCCATTCCAATCCTGAGACCCTTCCTATAGCATGAGATGTGATATCTCAATGCTTATACCAAACCTGACACCCTTCCTATAGCATGAGATGTGATATCCAAATCCTTCCCATTCCAATCCTGAGACCCTTCCTATAGCATGAGATGTGATATCCAAATCCTTCCCCTTCCAAACCTGAGACCCTCCCTTTAGCATGAGATGTGATATCCAACTCCTTCCCATTCCAATCCTGAGACCCTTCTGATAGCATGAGATGTTATATCTCAATGCCTCTAATACCAAACCTGAGATCCTACCTCTAACATGAAATGTGATATCCAGCTCCTTCCCCTTCTAAACCTGGGAGCCTTCCTATAACATGAGATGTGATATCGAAGTGCTTCCCATTCCAATCCTGAGACCCTTCCTATAACATGAGATGTGATATCCAACTCCTTCCCATTCCAATCCTGAGACCCTTCCTATAGCATGAGATGTGATGTCTCAATGCTTCTAATACCAAATCTGAGATCCTTCCTATAACATGAGATGTGATATCCAACTCCTTCCCATTGCAATCTTGAGACCGTTTCTATAGCATGAGATGTGATATCTCAATGCTTATACCAAACCTGAGACCCTTCCTATAGCATGAGATGTGATATCCAAATCCTTCCCATTCCAATCGTGAGACCCTTCCTATAGCATGAGATGTGATATCTCAATGCCTCTAATACCAAACCTGAGATCCTACCTCTAAAATGAAATTTGATATGCAACTCCTTCCCCTTCCAAACCTGATAGCCTTCCTATAGCATGAGATGTGTTATCCAAGTCCTTCCCATTCCAATCCTGATACCCTTCCTATAACATGAGATGTGATATCCAATTCCTTCCCATTCCAACCTGAGACCCTTCCTATAGCATGAGATGGGATATCCAACTCCTTCCAAATCCAATCCTGATACCCTTCCGATAGCATGAGATGTGATATCCCAATGCTTCTACAAAACCCGAGACCCATACCATGGCATGAGATGTGATATCAAACTCCTTCCCATTCCAATCCTGACACCCTTCCTATAGCTTGAGATGTGATATCCAACTCCTTCCCATTCCAATTCTGAGACCCGTCCTATACCATGGGACTTGATATCTCAATGCTTCTAATACCAAACCTGAGACCGGTCCTATAACATGAGATGTGATATCCAAATCCTTCCCCTTCCAAACCTTAGACCCTTCCTTTATCATGAGATATGATATCCAAGTCGTTCCCATTCCAATCCTGAGACCCTTCCTATAGCATGAGATGTGATATATCAATGCTTCTAATACCAAACCTGAGACCCTTGCTATAACATGAGATGTGATATTCAAGTACTTCCCATTCCAATCCTGAGATCCTTCCTATAGCATGAGATGTGATATTTCAATGCTTCTAATACCAAACCTGAGACCCTTCCTATAATGAGATGGGATATCCAACTCCTTCCCATTCCAATCCTGAGACCCTGCCGATAGCAGAGATGTGATATCTCAATGCTTATACCAAACCTGAGACCCTTCCTATGGCATGAGATGTCAAATACAACTCCTTCCGATTCCAATCCTGAGACCCTTCCTATAGCATGAGATGTGATATCTCAATGCTTCTAATAATAAACCTGAGATCCTTCCTATAACATGAGATGTGATATCCAACTCCTTCCCATTCCAAACCTGAGACCCTTCCGATTGCATGAGATGTGATATCAAACTCCTTCCCATTCCAATCCTGAGATAGCTTGAGATGTGATATCCAACTCCTTCCCATTCCAATCCTGAGACCCTTCCTATACCATGAGATGTGATATCTCAATGCTTCTAATACCAAACCTGACACCCGTCCTAAAACATGAGATGTGAGATCCAAATCCTTCCCCTTCCAAGCCTGAGATCTTTCCTTTAGCATGAGATGTGATATCCAACTCCTTCCCATTCCAATCCTGAGACCCTTCCTATAGCATGATATGTGATATCACAATTTTTCTAATACCAAACCTGAGATCCTTCCTATAACATGAGATGTGTATCCACCTCCTTCCCATTCCAAACCTGAGACCCTTCCTATAGCCTGAGATGTGATATCTTAATGCTTCTAAAACCAAACCTGAGAACCATCCAATAACATATGTGAAATCCAAATCCTTCCCTTTCCAAACCTGAGACCCTTCCGATAGCATTACATGTGATATCTCAATGCTTCTAAAACCAAACATGAGAACCATCCTATAACATGAGATGTGAAATCCAAATCCTTCCCTTTCCAAACATGAGACCCTCCCTATAGCATGGGATGTGATATCTAAGTCCTTCCCATTCCTATCCTGAGACCCTTCCGATAGCAGAGATGTGATATCTCAATGCTTGGACCAAACCTGAGACCCTTCCTTTGACATGAGATGTGATATCCAACTCCTTCCCATTCCAATCCTGAGACACTTCCTATAGCATGAGATGTGATATCTCAATGCTTCTATCAAACCTGAGTCCCTTCCTTTAGCATGAGATGTGATATCCAACTCCTTCCCATTCCAATCCTGAGACCCTTCCTATAGCATGAGATGTGATATCTCAATGTTTCTAATAAAAAACCTGAGACCCTTCCTATAGCAAGAGATGTGATATCCAAATCCTTCCCATTCCAATCCTGAGACCCTTCCTATAACATGAGATGTGATATCCAAATCCTTCCCCTTCCAAACCTGAGACCCTTCCTTTAGCATGAGATGTGATATCCAAATCCTTCCCATTCCAATCCTGAAACCCTTCCTATAGCATGAGATGTGATATCTCAATGTTTCTAATAAAAAACCTGAGACCCTTCCTATAGCAAGAGATGTGATATCCAAATCCTTCCCATTCCAATCCTGAGACCCTTCCTATAACATGAGATGTGATATATCAATGCCTCTAATACCAAACCTGAGATTCTTGCTATAACATGAGATGTGATATCTCAATGCTTCTAATACCAAACCTGAGACTCTCCCTTTAGCATGAGATGTGCTATCCGACTCCTTCCCATTCCAATCCTGAGACCCTTCTGATAGCATGCAATGTGATATCTCAATGCTTCTAATACCAAACCTGAGACCCTCCCTTTAGCATGAGATGTGATATCCGACTCCTTCCCATTCCAATCCTGAGACCCTTCTGATAGCATGAGATGTGATATCTCAATGCTTCTAACACCAAACCTGAGACCCTTCCTATAACATAAGATGGGATATCCAACTCCTTCCCATTCCAATCCTGAGACCCTTCCGATAGCAGAGATGTGATATCTCAATGCTTATACCAATCCTGAGACCCTTCCTATAGCATGATATGTGATATCACAATTTTTCTAATACCAAACCTGAGATCCTTCCTATAACATGAGATGTGTATCCAACTCCTTCCCATTCCAAAACCTGAGACCCTTCCTATAGCATCAGATGTGATATCTTAATGCTTCTAAAACCAAACCTGAGAACCATCCAATAACATATGTGAAATCCAAATCCTTCCCTTTCCAAACCTGAGACCCTTCCGATAGCATTAGATGTGATATCTCAATGCTTCTAAAACCAAACATGAGAACCATCCTATAACATGAGATGTGAAATCCAAATCCTTCCCTTTCCAAACCTGAGACCCTTCCTATAGCTTGAGATGTGATATCAAACTCCTTCCCATTCCAATCCTGTGATATCTTGAGATGTGATATCCAACTCCTTCCCATTCCAATCCTGAGACCCTTCCTATACCATGAGATGTGATATCTCAATGCTTCTAATACCAAACCTGAGACCCGTCCTAAAACATGAGATGTGAGATCCAAATCCTTCCCCTTCCAAACCTGAGAACCTTCCTATAGCTTGAGATGTGATATCAAACTCCTTCCCATTCCAATCCTGAGATAGCTTGAGATGTGATATCCAACTCCTTCCCATTCCTATCCTGAGACCCTTCCGATAGCAGAGATGTGATATCTCAATGCTTGTACCAAACCTGAGGCCCTTCCTATGGCATGAGATGTGATATCCAACTCCTTCCCATTCCAATCCTGAGACCCTTCCTATAGCATGAGATGTGATATCTCAATGCTTCTATCAAACCTGAGTCCCTTCCTTTAGCATGAGATGTGATATCCAACTCCTTCCCATTCCAATCCTGAGACCCTTCCTATAGCATGAGATGTGATATCTCAAAGCTTCTAATACCAAACCTGGGACCCGTCCTATAACATGAGATATGATATCCAAATCCTTCCCCTTCCAAACCTGAGACCCTTCCTTTAGCATGAGATGTGATATCCAAATCCTTCCCATTCCAATCCTGAAACCCTTCCTATAGCATGAGATGTGATATCTCAATGTTTCTAATAAAAAACCTGAGACCCTTCCTATAGCAAGAGATGTGATATCCAAATCCTTCCCATTCCAATCCTGAGACCCTTCCTGTAACATGAGATGTGATATCCAACTCCTTCCCATTCCAACCTGAGAACCTTCCTATAGCATGAGAAGGGATATCCAACTCCTTCCCATTCCAATCCTGAGACCTTCCTATAGCATGAGATGTGATATCTCAAAGCTTCTAATACCAAACCTGCGACCCGTCCTATAACATGAGATATGATATCCAAATCCTTCCCCTTCCAAACCTGAGACCCTTCCTTTAGCATGAGATGTGATATACAAATCCTTCCCATTCCAATCCTGAAACCCTTCCTATAGCATGAGATGTGATATCTCAATGTTTCTAATAAAAAAACTGAGACCCTTCCTATAGCAAGAGATGTGACATCCAAATCCTTCCCATTCCAATCCTGAGATCCTTCCTATTGGATGAGATGTGATATCCAACTCCTTCCCATTCCAATACTGAGACCCTTCCTATACCATGAGATGTGATATCTCAATGCTTCTACCAAAACTGAGACCCTTCCTTTAGCATGAGATGTGATATCCAACTCCTTCCCATTCCAATCCTGAGACCCTTCCTATAGCATGAGATGTGATATCTCAATGCCTCTAATACCAAACCAGAGATTCTTCCTATAACATGAGATGTGATATCTCAATGCTTCTAATACCAAACCTGAGACCCTTCCTTTAGCATGAGATGTGATATCCGACTCCTTCCCATACCAATCCTGAGACCCTTCTGATAGCATGAGATGTGATATCTCAATGCCTCTAATACCAAACCTGAGATTCTTCCTATAACATGAGATGTGATATCTCAATGCTTCTAATACCAAATCTGAGACCCTCCCTTTAGCATGAGATGTGATATCCGACTCCTTCCCATTCCAATCCTGAGACCCTTCTGATAGCATGAGATGTGATATCTCAATGCTTCTAATACCAAATCTGAGACCCTTCCTATAACATAAGATGGGATATCCAACTCCTTCCCATTCCAATCCTGAGACCCTTCCGATAGCAGAGATGTGATATCTCAATGCTTATACCAAACCTGAGACCCTTCCTGTGGCATGAGATGTCATATACAACTCCTTCCCATTCCAATCCTGAGACCCTTCCTATACCATGAGATGTGATATCCAACTCCTTCCCATTCCAATCCTGAGACCCTTCCTATAGCATGAGATTTGATATCTCAATGCTTCTAACACCAAACCTGAGATCCTTCCGATAGCATGAGATGTGATATCTCAATGCTTCTAATACCAAACCTGAGATCATTCCTATAACACGAGATGTAATATCCAAATCCTTCCCCTTCCAAACCTGAGACCCTCCCTTTAGCATGAGATGTGATAATCAACTCCTTCCCATTCCAATCCTGAGATCCTTCTGATAGCATGAGATGTGATATCTCAATGCCTCTAATACCAAACCTGAGATCCTACCTCTAACATGAAATGTGATATCCAACTCCTTCCCCTTCCAAACCTGAGAGCCTTCCTATAGCATGAGATGTGATATCCAAGTCCTTCCCATTCCAATCCTGAGACCCTTCCTATAGCTTGAGATGTGATATCCAACTCCTCCCCATTCCAATTCTGAGACCCTTCCTATAGCATGAGATGTGATATCTCAATGCTTCTAATACCAAACCTGGGACCCTTCCTATAACATGAGATGGGATATCCAAGTCCTTCCCATTCCAATCCTGAGACCCGTCCTATACCATGAGATGTGATATCTCAATGCTTCTAATACCAAACCTGAGACCCTTCCTATAATGAGATGGGATATCCAACTCCTTCCCATTCCAATCCTGAGACCCTTCCAATAGCAGAGATGTGATATCTCAATGCTTATACCAAACCTGAGACCCTTCCTATGGCATGAAATGTCATATACAACTCCTTCCGATTCCAGACCTGAGACCCTTCCTATAGCATGAGATGTGATATCCAACTCCTTCTCATTCCAATCCTGAGAACCGTCCTATAGCTTGAGATGTGATATCCAACTCCTTCCCATTCCAATCCTGAGACCCTTCCTATAGCATGAGATGTGATATCTCAATGCTTCTAATACCAAACCTGAGATCCTTCCTATAACATGAGATGTGATATCCAAATCCTTCCACTTCCAAACCTGAGACCCTCCCTTTAGCATGAGATGTGATATCCGACTCCTTCCCATTCCAATCCTGAGACCCTTCTGATAGCATGAGATGTGATATCTCAATGCCTATAATACCAAACCTGAGATCCTTCCGATAGCATGAGATGTGATATCTCAATGCTTCTAATACCAAACCTGAGATCCTTCCTATAACATTAAATGTGATATCCAAATCCTTTAAATCCAATCCTGATACCCTTCCGATAGCATGAGATGTGATATCCAACTCCTTCCCATTTCAATCCTGAGACCCTTCCTATAGCATGAGATGTGATATCTCAATGCCTCTAATACCAAATCTGAGATCCTTCCTCTAACATGAAATGTGATATCCTACTCCTTCCCTTTCCAAACCTGAGAGCCTACCTATAGCATGAGATGTGATATCCAAGACCTTCCCATTCCAATCCTTAGACCATTCCTACAGCATACAATATGATATCTCAATGATTCTAATAACAAACCTGAGACCCGTCCTATAACATGAGATGTGATATCCAACTCCTTCCCATTCCAATCCTGAGACACTTCCGATAGCAGAGATGTGATATCTCAATGCTTATTCCAAATCTGAGACCCTTCCTATAGCATGAGATGTGATATCCAACTCCTTCCCGTTCCAAACCTGAGACCCTTCCTATAGCATATGTGATATCCAACTCCTTCCCATTCCAAACATGAGACCCTTCCTATAGCATGAGATGTGATATCCAACTCCTTCCCATTCCAATCCTGAGACCCTTCCTATAGCATGAGATGTGATATCTCAATGCCTCTAATACCAAACCTGAGATCCTTCCTCTAACATGAAATGTGATATCCAACTCCTTCCCTTTCCAAACCTGAGAGCCTACCTATAGCATGAGATGTGATATCCAAGACCTTCCCATTCCAATCCTTAGACCCTTCCTACAGCATACAATATGATATCTCAATGATTCTAATAACAAACCTGAGACCCGTCCTATAACATGAGATGTGATATCCAACTCCTTCCCATTCCAATCCTGAGACACTTCCGATAGCAGAGATGTGATATCTCAATGCCTATTCCAAACCTGAGACCCTTCCTATAGCATGAGATGTGATATCCAACTCCTTCCCATTCCAAACATGAGACCCTTCCTATAGCAAGAATGTAATATCCAACTCCTTCCCATTCCAATCCTGAGACCCTTCCTATAACATGAGATGTGATATCCAACCCCTTCCCATTCCAACCTGAGACCCTTCCTATAGCATGAGATGGGATATCCAACTCCTTCCAAATCCAATCCTGATACCCTTCCGATAGCATGAGATGTGATATCCCAATGCTTCTACCAAACCTGAGACCCATACTATGGCATGAGATGTGATATCAAACTCCTTCCCATTCCAATCCTGAGACCCTTCCTATACAATGAGACTTGATATCTCAATGCTTCTAATACCAAACCTGAGACCCGTCCTATAACATGAGATGTGATATCCAAATCCTTCCCCTTCCAAACCTTAGACCCTTCCTTTATCATGAGATGTTATATCCAACTCCTTCCCATTCCAATCCTGAGACTCTTCCGATATCATGAGATGTGATATCTCAATGCTTCTAATATCAAACATGAGACCCTCCCTATAGCATGAGATGTGATATCCAAGTCCTTCCCATTCCAATCCTGAGACCCTTCCTATAGCATGAGATGTGATATCTCAATGCTTCTAATACCAAACCTACCTGAGACCCTTCCTATAACATGAGATGGGAATATCCAACTCCTTCCCATTCCAATCCTGAGACCCTTCCGATAGCAGAGATGTGATATCTCAATGCTTATACCAAACCTGAGATCCTTCCTATAACATGAGATGTGATATCCAACTCCTTCCCATTCCAATCCTGAGACACTTCCTATAGCATGAGATGTGATATCTCACTGCTTATACCAAACCTGAGACCCTTCCTATAGCATGAGATGTGATATCCAACTCCTTCCCATTCCAATCCTGAGACCCTTCCTATAGCATGAGATGTGATATCTCAATGCTTCTAATATCAAACTTGAGACCCTCCCTATAGCATGAGATGTGATACCCAAGTCCTTCCCATTCCAATACTGAGACCCTTCCTACAGCATGCGATGTGATGTCTCAATGCTTCTAATACCAAACCTGAGACTCTTCCTATAACATGAGATGGGATATCCAACTCCTTCCCATTCCAATCCTGAGACCCTTCCGATAGCAGAGATGTGATATCTCAATGTTTATACCAAACGTAAGACCCTTCCTATGGCATGAGATGTCATATACAACTCCTTCCCATTCCAATCCTGAGACCCTTCCTATAGCATGAGATGTGATATCCAACTCCTTCGCATTCCAATCCTGAGACCCTTCCTATAGCATGAGATGTGATGTCTCAATGCTTCTAATACCAAACCTGAGATCCTTCCTATAACATGAGATGTGATATCCAACTCCTTCCCATTCCAATCCCGAGACCCTTCCTATAGCATGAGATGTGATATCTCAATGCTTATACCAAACCTGAGACCCTTCCTATAGCATGAGATGTGATATCCAACTCCTTCCCATTCCAATCCTGAGACTCTTCCTATAGCATGAGATGTGATATCTCAATGCCTCTAATACCAAACCTGAGATCTTTCCTCTAACGTGAAATGTGATATACAACTCCTTCCCTTTCCAAACCTGAGAGCCTACCTATAGCATGAGATGTGATATCCAAGTCCTTCCCATTCCAATCCTTAGACCCTTCCTACAGCATGCAATATGATATCTCAATGATTCTAATAACAAACCTGAGACCCGTCCTATAACATGAGATGGGATATCCAACTCCTTCCCATTGCAATCCTGAGACACTTCCGATAGCAGAGATGTGATATCTCAATGCTTATACCAAACCTGAGACCCTTCCTATAACATGAGATGTGATATCCAACTCCTTCCCGGTCCAAACCTGAGACCCTTCCTATAGCATATGTGATATCCAACTCCTTCCCATTCCAAACATGAGACCCTTCCTATAGCAAGAGTGTAATATCCAACTCCTTCCCATTCCAATCCTGAGACCATTCCTATAGCATGAGATGTGATATCTCAATGCTTCTAATACCAAACCTGAGATCCTTCCTATGAACATGAGATGTGATATCCAATTCCTCCCCATTCCAAACCTGAGAACCTTCCTACAGCATGCGATGTGATATCTCAATGCTTCTAATACCAAACCCGAGACCAGTCCTATAACATGAGATTGGATATCCAACTCCTTCCCCTTCCAAACCTGAGACTCTTCCTATAGCATGCGATGTGATATCCAACTTCTTCCCATTCCAATCCTGAGACCCTTCCTATAACATGAGATGTGATGTCTCAATGCTTCTAATACCAAACCTGAGATCTTTCCTATAACATGAGATGTGATATCCAACTCCTTCACATTCCAATCCTGAGACCCTTCCTATAGCATGAGATGTGATATCTCAATGCTTATACCAAACCTGAGACCCTTCCTATAGCTTGAGATGTGATATCCAACTCCTTCCCATTCCAATCCTGAGACCCTTCCTATAGCATGAGGTGTGATATCTCAAGGCCTCTAATACCAAACCTGAGATCCTTCCTCTGACATGAAATGTGATAACCAACTCCTTCCCCTTCCAAACCTGAGAGCCTTCCTATAACATGAAATGTGATATCCAATTCCTTCCCATTCCAACCTGAGACCCTTCCTATAGCATGAGATGAGATATCCAACTCCTTCCAAATCCAATACTGATACCCTTCCGATAGCATGAGATGTGATATCCCAATGCTTCTACAAAACCTGAGACCCATACTATGGCATGAGATGTGATATCAAACTCCTTCCCATTCCAATCCTGAGACCCTACCTATAGCTTGAGATGTGATATCCAACTCCTTCCCATTCCAATTCTGAGACCCTTCCTATACCATGAGACTTGATATCTCAATGCTTCTAATACCAAACCTGAGACCCGTCCTATAACATGAGATGTGATATACAAATATTTCCCCTTCCAAACCTTAGACCCTTCCTTTATCATGAGATCTGATATCCAATTCCTTCCCATTCCAATCCTGAGACCCTTCCGATATCATGAGATTTGTTATCTCAATGCTTCTAATATCAAACTTGAGACCCTCCCTATAACATCAGATGTGACATCCAAGTCCTCCCCATTCCAATCCTGAGACCCTTCCTATAGCATGAGATGTGATATCTCAATGCTTCTAATACCAAACCTGAGACCCTTCCTATAACATGATTTGGGATATCCAACTCCTTCCCATTCCAATCCTGAGACCCTTCCGATAGCAGAGATGTGATATCTCAATGCTTATACCAAACCTGAGACCCTTCCTATGGCCTGAGATGTCATATGCAACTCCTTCCCATTCCAATCCTGAGACCCTTCCTATAGCATTAGATGTGATATCTCAATGCTTATACCAAATCTGAGACCCATCCTATAGCATGAGATGTGATATCCAACTTCTTCCCATTCCAATCCTGAGACCCTGCCTATAGCATGAAATGTGATATCCAAGTCCTTCCCATTCCAATCCTGAGACCCTTCCTATAGCATGTGATGTGATATCTCAATGCTTATACCAAATCTGAGACCCTTCCTATAGCATGAGATGTGATATCCAACTCCTTCCCATTCCAATCCTGAGACCCTTCCTATAGCATGAGATGTGATGTCTCAATGCTTCTAATACCAAACCTGAGATCCTTCCTATAACATGAGATGTGATATCCAACTCCTTCCCATTCCAATCCTGAGACCCTTATGATAGCATGAGATGTGATATCTCAATGCCTCTAATACCAAACCTGAGATACTTCCGATAGCATGAGATGTGATATCTCAATGCTTCTAATACCAAACCTGAGATCCTTCCTATAACATGAGATGTGATTTCCAAATCCTTCCCCTTCCAAACCTGAGACCCTCCCTTTAGCATGAGATGTGATATCCAACTCCTTCCCATTCCAATCCTGAGACCCATCTGATAGCATGAGATGTGATATTTCAATGCCTCTAATACCAAACCTGAGATCCTACCTCTAACATGAAATGTGATATCCATCTCCTTCCCTTTCCAAACCTGAGACCCTGCCTATAGCATGAGATGTGATATCCAAGTCCTTTCCATTCCAATCCTGAGACCCTTCCTATAGCATGTGATGTGATATCTCAATGCTTATACCAAACCTGAGACCCTTCCTATGGCATGAGATGTCATATACAACTCCTTCCCATTCCAATCCTGAGACCCTTCCTATAGCATGAGATGTGATATCCAACTTCTTCCCATTCCAATCCTGAGACCCTTCCTATAACATGAGATGTGATGTCGCAATGCTTCTAATACCAAACCTGAGATCTTTCCTATAACATGAGATGTGATATCCAACTCCTTCCCATTCCAATCCTGAGACCCTTCCTATAGCATGAGATGTGATATCACAATGCTTATACCAAACCTGAGACCGTTCCTATAGCTTGAGATGTGATATCCAACTCCTTCCCATTCCAATCCTGAGACCCTTCCTATAGCATGAGATGTGATATCTCAAGGCCTCTAATACCAAACCTGAGATCGTTCCTCTAACATGAAATGTGATATCCAACTCCTTCCCCTTCCAAACCTGAGAGCCTTCCTATAACATGAGATGTGACATCCAAGTCCTCCCCATTCCAATCCTGAGACCCTTCCTATAGCATGAGATGTGATATCTCAATGCTTCTAATACCAAACCTGAGACCCTTCCTATAACATTATTTGGGATATCCAACTCCTTCCCATTCAAATCCTGAGACCCTTCCGATAGCAGAGATGTGATATCTCAATGCTTATACCAAACCTGAGACCCTTCCTATGGCCTGAGATGTCATATGCAACTCCCTCCCATTCCAATCCTGAGACCCTTCCTATAGCATTAGATGTGATATCTCAATGCTTATACCAAATCTGAGACCCTTCCTATAGCATGAGATGTGATATCCAACTTCTTCCCATTCCAATCCTGAGACCCTTCCTATAGCATGAGATGTGATGTCTCAATTCTTCTAATACCAAACCTGAGATCCTTCCTATAACATGAGATGTGATATCCAACTCCTTCCCATTCCAATCCTGAGACCCTTATGATAGCATGAGATGTGATATCTCAATGCCTCTAATACCAAACCTGAGATACTTCTGATAGCATGAGATGTGATATCTCAATGCTTCTAATACCAAACCTGAGATCCTTCCTATAACATGAGATGTGATTTCCAAATCCTTCCACTTCCAAACCTGAGACCCTCCCTTTAGCATGAGATGTGATATCCAACTCCTTCCCATTCCAATCCTGAGACCCTTCTGATAGCATGAGATGTGATATTTCAATGCCTCTAATACCAAACCTGAGATCCTACCTCTAACATGAAATGTGATATCCATCTCCTTCCCTTTCCAAACCTGAGACCCTGCCTATAGCATGAGATGTGATATCCAAGTCCTTCCCATTCCAATCCTGAGACCCTTCCTATAGCATGTGATGTGATATCTCAATGATTCTAATAACAAACCTGAGACCCGTCCTATAACATGAGATGGGATATCCAACTCCTTCCCATTGCAATCCTGAGACACTTCCGATAACAGAGATGTGATATCTCAATGCTTATACCAAACCTGAGACCCTTCCTATAACATGAGATGTGATATCCAACTCCTTCCCGGTCCAAACCTGAGACCCTTCCTATAGCATATGTGATATCCAACTCCTTCCCATTCCAAACATGAGACCCTTCCTATAGCAAGAGTGTAATATCCAACTCCTTCCCATTCCAATCCTGAGACCATTCCTATAGCATGAGATGTGATATCTCAATGCTTCTAATACCAAACCTGAGATCCTTCCTATGAACATGAGATGTGATATCCAATTCCTCCCCATTCCAAACCTGAGAACCTTCCTACAGCATGCGATGTGATATCTCAATGCTTCTAATACCAAACCCGAGACCAGTCCTATAACATGAGATTGGATATCCAACTCCTTCCCCTTCCAAACCTGAGACTCTTCCTATAGCATGAGATGTGATATCCAACTTCTTCCCATTCCAATCCTGAGACCCTTCCTATAACATGAGATGTGATGTCTCAATGCTTCTAATACCAAACCTGAGATCTTTCCTATAACATGAGATGTGATATCCAACTCCTTCACATTCCAATCCTGAGACCCTTCCTATAGCATGAGATGTGATATCTCAATGCTTATACCAAACCTGAGACCCTTCCTATAGCTTGAGATGTGATATCCAACTCCTTCCCATTCCAATCCTGAGACCCTTCCTATAGCATGAGGTGTGATATCTCAAGGCCTCTAATACCAAACCTGAGATTCTTCCTCTGACATGAAATGCGATATCCAACTCCTTCCCCTTCCAAACCTGAGAGCCTTCCTATAACATGAAATGTGATATCCAATTCCTTCCCATTCCAACCTGAGACCCTTCCTATAGCATGAGATGAGATATCCAACTCCTTCCAAATCCAACACTGATACCCTTCCGATAGCATGAGATGTGATATCCCAATGCTTCTACCAAACCTGAGACCCATACTATGGCATGAGATGTGATATCAAACTCCTTCCCATTCCAATCCTGAGACCCTACCTATAGCTTGAGATGTGATATCCAACTCCTTCCCATTCCAATTCTGAGACCCTTCCTATACCATGAGACTTGATATCTCAATGCTTCTAATACCAAACCTGAGACCCGTCCTATAACATGAGATGTGATATCCAAATATTTCCAGTTCCAAACCTTAGACCCTTCCTTTATCATGAGATGTGATATCCAATTCCTTCCCATTCCAATCCTGAGACCCTTCCGATATCATGAGATTTGTTATCTCAATGCTTCTAATATCAAACTTGAGACCCTCCCTATAACATCAGATGTGACATCCAAGTCCTCCCCATTCCAATCCTGAGACCCTTCCTATAGCATGAGATATGATATCTCAATGCTTCTAATACCAAACCTGAGACCCTTCCTATAACATGATTTGGGATATCCAACTCCTTCCCATTCCAATCCTGAGACCCTTCCGATAGCAGAGATGTGATATCTCAATGCTTATACCAAACCTGAGACCCTTCCTATGGCCTGAGATGTCATATGCAACTCCTTCCCATTCCAATCCTGAGACCCTTCCTATAGCATTAGATGTGATATCTCAATGCTTATACCAAATGTGAGACCCTTCCTATAGCATGAGATGTGATATCCAACTTCTTCCCATTCCAATCCTGAGACCCTTCCTATAGCATGAGATGTGATGTCTCAATTCTTCTAATACCAAACCTGAGATCCTTCCTATAACATGAGATGTGATATCCAACTCCTTCCCATTCCAATCCTGAGACCCTTATGATAGCATGAGATGTGATATCTCAATGCCTCTAACACCAAACCTGAGATACTTCTGATAGCATGAGATGTGATATCTCAATGCTTCTAATACCAAACCTGAGATCCTTCCTATAGCATGAGATGTGATGTCTCAATTCTTCTAATACCAAACCTGAGATCCTTCCTATAACATGAGATGTGATATCCAACTCCTTCCCATTCCAATCCTGAGACCCTTATGATAGCATGAGATGTGATATCTCAATGCCTCTAACACCAAACCTGAGACCCTTCCTATAGCATGTGATGTGATATCTCAATGCTTATACCAAATCTGAGACCCTTCCTATAGCATGTGATGTGATATCTCAATGCTTATACCAAATCTGAGACCCTTCCTATAGCATGAGATGTGATATCCAACTCCTTCCCATTCCAATCCTGAGACCCTTCCTATAGCATGAGATGTGATGTCTCAATGCTTCTAATACCAAACCTGAGATCCTTCCTATAACATGAGATGTGATATCCAACTCCTTCCCATTCCAATCCTGAGACCCTTATGATAGCATGAGATGTGATATCTCAATGCCTCTAATACCAAACCTGAGATACTTCCGATAGCATGAGATGTGATATCTCAATGCTTCTAATACCAAACCTGAGATCCTTCCTATAACATGAGATGTGATTTCCAAATCCTTCCCCTTCCAAACCTGAGACCCTCCCTTTAGCATGAGATGTGATATCCAACTCCTTCCCATTCCAATCCTGAGACCCATCTGATAGCATGAGATGTGATATTTCAATGCCTCTAATACCAAACCTGAGATCCTACCTCTAACATGAAATGTGATATCCATCTCCTTCCCTTTCCAAACCTGAGACCCTGCCTATAGCATGAGATGTGATATCCAAGTCCTTTCCATTCCAATCCTGAGACCCTTCCTATAGCATGTGATGTGATATCTCAATGCTTATACCAAACCTGAGACCCTTCCTATGGCATGAGATGTCATATACAACTCCTTCCCATTCCAATCCTGAGACCCTTCCTATAGCATGAGATGTGATATCTCAATGCTTATACCAAACCTGATACCCTTCCTATAGCATGAGATGTGATATCCAACTTCTTCCCATTCCAATCCTGAGACCCTTCCTATAACATGAGATGTGATGTCGCAATGCTTCTAATACCAAACCTGAGATCTTTCCTATAACATGAGATGTGATATCCAACTCCTTCCCATTCCAATCCTGAGACCCTTCCTATAGCATGAGATGTGATATCACAATGCTTATACCAAACCTGAGACCGTTCCTATAGCTTGAGATGTGATATCCAACTCCTTCCCATTCCAATCCTGAGACCCTTCCTATAGCATGAGATGTGATATCTCAAGGCCTCTAATACCAAACCTGAGATCGTTCCTCTAACATGAAATGTGATATCCAACTCCTTCCCCTTCCAATCCTGAGACCATTCCTATAGCATGAGATGTGATATCTCAATGCTTCTAATACCAAACCTGAGATCCTTCCTATGAACATGAGATGTGATATCCAATTCCTCCCCATTCCAAACCTGAGAACCTTCCTACAGCATGCGATGTGATATCTCAATGCTTCTGATACCAAACCCGAGACCAGTCCTATAACATGAGATTGGATATCCAACTCCTTCCCCTTCCAAACCTGAGACTCTTCCTATAGCATGAGATGTGATATCCAACTTCTTCCCATTCCAATCCTGAGACCCTTCCTATAACATGAGATGTGATGTCTCAATGCTTCTAATACCAAACCTGAGATCTTTCCTATAACATGAGATGTGATATCCAACTCCTTCACATTCCAATCCTGAGACCCTTCCTATAGCATGAGATGTGATATCTCAATGCTTATACCAAACCTGAGACCCTTCCTATAGCTTGAGATGTGATATCCAACTCCTTCCCATTCCAATCCTGAGACCCTTCCTATAGCATGAGGTGTGATATCTCAAGGCCTCTAATACCAAACCTGAGATTCTTCCTCTGACATGAAATGTGATATCCAACTCCTTCCCCTTCCAAACCTGAGAGCCTTCCTATAACATGAAATGTGATATCCAATTCCTTCCCATTCCAACCTGAGACCCTTCCTATAGCATGAGATGAGATATCCAACTCCTTCCAAATCCAACACTGATACCCTTCCGATAGCATGAGATGTGATATCCCAATGCTTCTACCAAACCTGAGACCCATACTATGGCATGAGATGTGATATCAAACTCCTTCCCATTCCAATCCTGAGACCCTACCTATAGCTTGAGATGTGATATCCAACTCCTTCCCATTCCAATTCTGAGACCCTTCCTATACCATGAGACTTGATATCTCAATGCTTCTAATACCAAACCTGAGACCCGTCCTATAACATGAGATGTGATATCCAAATATTTCCAGTTCCAAACCTTAGACCCTTCCTTTATCATGAGATGTGATATCCAATTCCTTCCCATTCCAATCCTGAGACCCTTCCGATATCATGAGATTTGTTATCTCAATGCTTCTAATATCAAACTTGAGACCCTCCCTATAACATCAGATGTGACATCCAAGTCCTCCCCATTCCAATCCTGAGACCCTTCCTATAGCATGAGATATGATATCTCAATGCTTCTAATACCAAACCTGAGACCCTTCCTATAACATGATTTGGGATATCCAACTCCTTCCCATTCCAATCCTGAGACCCTTCCGATAGCAGAGATGTGATATCTCAATGCTTATACCAAACCTGAGACCCTTCCTATGGCCTGAGATGTCATATGCAACTCCTTCCCATTCCAATCCTGAGACCCTTCCCATAGCATTAGATGTGATATCTCAATGCTTATACCAAATCTGAGACCCTTCCTATAGCATGAGATGTGATATCCAACTTCTTCCCATTCCAATCCTGAGACCCTTCCTATAGCATGAGATGTGATGTCTCAATTCTTCTAATACCAAACCTGAGATCCTTCCTATAACATGAGATGTGATATCCAACTCCTTCCCATTCCAATCCTGAGACCCTTATGATAGCATGAGATGTGATATCTCAATGCCTCTAACACCAAACCTGAGATACTTCTGATAGCATGAGATGTGATATCTCAATGCTTCTAATACCAAACCTGAGATCCTTCCTATAACATGAGATGTGATTTCCAAATCCTTCCACTTCCAAACCTGAGACCCTCCCTTTAGCATGAGATGTGATATCCAACTCCTTCCCATTCCAATCCTGAGACCCTTCTGATAGCATGAGATGTGATATTTCAATGCCTTTAATACCAAACCTGAGATCCTACCTCTAACATGAAATGTGATATCCATCTCCTTCCCTTTCCAAACCTGAGACCCTGCCTATAGCATGAAATGTGATATCCAAGTCCTTCCCATTCCAATCCTGAGACCCTTCCTATAGCATGTGATGTGATATCTCAATGCTTATACCAAATCTGAGACCCTTCCTATAGCATGAGATGTGATATCCAACTCCTTCCCATTCCAATCCTGAGACCCTTCCTATAGCATGAGATGTGATGTCTCAATGCTTCTAATACCAAACCTGAGATCCTTCCTATAACATGAGATGTGATATCCAACTCCTTCCCATTCCAATCCTGAGACCCTTATGATAGTATGAGATGTGATATCTCAATGCCTCTAATACCAAACCTGAGATACTTCCGATAGCATGAGCTGTGATATCTCAATGCTTCTAATACCAAACCTGAGATCCTTCCTATAACATGAGATGTGATTTCCAAATCCTTCCCCTTCCAAACCTGAGACCCTCCCTTTAGCATGAGATGTGATATCCAACTCCTTCCCATTCCAATCCTGAGACCCATCTGATAGCATGAGATGTGATATTTCAATGCCTCTAATACCAAACCTGAGATCCTACCTCTAACATGAAATGTGATATCCATCTCCTTCCCTTTCCAAACCTGAGACCCTGCCTATAGCATGAGATGTGATATCCAAGTCCTTTCCATTCCAATCCTGAGACCCTTCCTATAGCATGTGATGTGATATCTCAATGCTTATACCAAACCTGAGACCCTTCCTATGGCATGAGATGTCATATACAACTCCTTCCCATTCCAATCCTGAGACCCTTCCTATAGCATGAGATGTGATATCTCAATGCTTATACCAAACCTGAGACCCTTCCTATAGCATGAGATGTGATATCCAACTTCTTCCCATTCCAATCCTGAGACCCTTCCTATAACATGAGATGTGATGTCGCAATGCTTCTAATACCAAACCTGAGATCTTTCCTATAACATGAGATGTGATATCCAACTCCTTCCCATTCCAATCCTGAGACCCTTCCTATAGCATGAGATGTGATATCACAATGCTTATACCAAACCTGAGACCGTTCCTATAGCTTGAGATGTGATATCCAACTCCTTCCCATTCCAATCCTGAGACCCTTCCTATAGCATGAGATGTGATATCTCAAGGCCTCTAATACCAAACCTGAGATTGTTCCTCTAACATGAAATGTGATATCCAACTCCTTCCCCTTCCAAACCTGAGAGCCTTCCTATAACATGAGATGTGACATCCAAGTCCTCCCCATTCCAATCCTGAGACCCTTCCTATAGCATGAGATGTGATTTCTCAATGCTTCTAATACCAAACCTGAGACCCTTCCTATAACATGATTTGGGATATCCAACTCCTTCCCATTCCAATCCTGAGACCCTTCCGATAGCAGAGATGTGATATCTCAATGCTTATACCAAACCTGAGACCCTTCCTATGGCCTGAGATGTCATATGCAACTCCTTCCCATTCCAATCCTGAGACCCTTCCTATAGCATTAGATGTGATATCTCAATGCTTATACCAAATCTGAGACCCTTCCTATAGCATGAGATGTGATATCCAACTTCTTCCCATTCCAATCCTGAGACCCTTCCTATAGCATGAGATGTGATGTCTCAATTCTTCTAATACCAAACCTGAGATCCTTCCTATAACATGAGATGTGATATCCAACTCCTTCCCATTCCAATCCTGAGACCCTTATGATAGCATGAGATGTGATATCTCAATGCCTCTAATACCAAACCTGAGATACTTCTGATAGCATGAGATGTGATATCTCAATGCTTCTAATACCAAACCTGAGATCCTTCCTATAACATGAGATGTGATTTCCAAATCCTTCCACTTCCAAACCTGAGACCCTCCCTTTAGCATGAGATGTGATATCCAACTCCTTCCCATTCCAATCCTGAGACCCTTCTGATAGCATGAGATGTGATATTTCAATGCCTCTAATACCAAACCTGAGATCCTACCTCTAACATGAAATGTGATATCCATCTCCTTCCCTTTCCAAACCTGAGACCCTGCCTATAGCATGAGATGTGATATCCAAGTCCTTCCCATTCCAATCCTGAGACCCTTCCTATAGCATGTGATGTGATATCTCAATGATTCTAATAACAAACCTGAGACCCGTCCTATAACATGAGATGGGATATCCAACTCCTTCCCATTGCAATCCTGAGACACTTCCGATAACAGAGATGTGATATCTCAATGCTTATACCAAACCTGAGACCCTTCCTATAACATGAGATGTGATATCCAACTCCTTCCCGGTCCAAACCTGAGACCCTTCCTATAGCATATGTGATATCCAACTCCTTCCCATTCCAAACATGAGACCCTTCCTATAGCTAGAGTGTAATATCCAACTCCTTCCCATTCCAATCCTGAGACCATTCCTATAGCATGAGATGTGATATCTCAATGCTTCTAATACCAAACCTGAGATCCTTCCTATGAACATGAGATGTGATATCCAATTCCTCCCCATTCCAAACCTGAGAACCTTCCTACAGCATGCGATGTGATATCTCAATGCTTCTAATACCAAACCCGAGACCAGTCCTATAACATGAGATTGGATATCCAACTCCTTCCCCTTCCAAACCTGAGACTCTTCCTATAGCATGAGATGTGATATCCAACTTCTTCCCATTCCAATCCTGAGACCCTTCCTATAACATGAGATGTGATGTCTCAATGCTTCTAATACCAAACCTGAGATCTTTCCTATAACATGAGATGTGATATCCAACTCCTTCACATTCCAATCCTGAGACCCTTCCTATAGCATGAGATGTGATATCTCAATGCTTATACCAAACCTGAGACCCTTCCTATAGCTTGAGATGTGATATCCAACTCCTTCCCATTCCAATCCTGAGACCCTTCCTATAGCATGAGGTGTGATATCTCAAGGCCTCTAATACCAAACCTGAGATCCTTCCTCTGACATGAAATGTGATATCCAACTCCTTCCCCTTCCAAACCTGAGAGCCTTCCTATAACATGAAATGTGATATCCAATTCCTTCCCATTCCAACCTGAGACCCTTCCTATAGCATGAGATGAGATATCCAACTCCTTCCAAATCCAACACTGATACCCTTCCGATAGCATGAGATGTGATATCCCAATGCTTCTACCAAACCTGAGACCCATACTATGGCATGAGATGTGATATCAAACTCCTTCCCATTCCAATCCTGAGACCCTACCTATAGCTTGAGATGTGATATCCAACTCCTTCCCATTCCAATTCTGAGACCCTTCCTATACCATGAGACTTGATATCTCAATGCTTCTAATACCAAACCTGAGACCCGTCCTATAACATGAGATGTGATATCCAAATATTTCCAGTTCCAAACCTTAGACCCTTCCTTTATCATGAGATGTGATATCCAATTCCTTCCCATTCCAATCCTGAGACCCTTCCGATATCATGAGATTTGTTATCTCAATGCTTCTAATATCAAACTTGAGACCCTCCCTATAACATCAGATGTGACATCCAAGTCCTCCCCATTCCAATCCTGAGACCCTTCCTATAGCATGAGATATGATATCTCAATGCTTCTAATACCAAACCTGAGACCCTTCCTATAACATGATTTGGGATATCCAACTCCTTCCCATTCCAATCCTGAGACCCTTCCGATAGCAGAGATGTGATATCTCAATGCTTATACCAAACCTGAGACCCTTCCTATGGCCTGAGATGTCATATGCAACTCCTTCCCATTCCAATCCTGAGACCCTTCCTATAGCATTAGATGTGATATCTCAATGCTTATACCAAATCTGAGACCCTTCCTATAGCATGAGATGTGATATCCAACTTCTTCCCATTCCAATCCTGAGACCCTTCCTATAGCATGAGATGTGATGTCTCAATTCTTCTAATACCAAACCTGAGATCCTTCCTATAACATGAGATGTGATATCCAACTCCTTCCCATTCCAATCCTGAGACCCTTATGATAGCATGAGATGTGATATCTCAATGCCTCTAACACCAAACCTGAGATACTTCTGATAGCATGAGATGTGATATCTCAATGCTTCTAATACCAAACCTGAGATCCTTCCTATAACATGAGATGTGATTTCCAAATCCTTCCACTTCCAAACCTGAGACCCTCCCTTTAGCATGAGATGTGATATCCAACTCCTTCCCATTCCAATCCTGAGACCCTTCTGATAGCATGAGATGTGATATTTCAATGCCTTTAATACCAAACCTGAGATCCTACCTCTAACATGAAATGTGATATCCATCTCCTTCCCTTTCCAAACCTGAGACCCTGCCTATAGCATGAAATGTGATATCCAAGTCCTTCCCATTCCAATCCTGAGACCCTTCCTATAGCATGTGATGTGATATCTCAATGCTTATACCAAATCTGAGACCCTTCCTATAGCATGAGATGTGATATCCAACTCCTTCCCATTCCAATCCTGACACCCTTCCTATAGCATGAGATGTGATGTCTCAATGCTTCTAATACCAAACCTGAGATCCTTCCTATAACATGAGATGTGATATCCAACTCCTTCCCATTCCAATCCTGAGACCCTTATGATAGCATGAGATGTGATATCTCAATGCCTCTAATACCAAACCTGAGATACTTCCGATAGCATGAGATGTGATATCTCAATGCTTCTAATACCAAACCTGAGATCCTTCCTATAACATGAGATGTTATTTCCAAATCCTTCCCCTTCCAAACCTGAGACCCTCCCTTTAGCATGAGATGTGATATCCAACTCCTTCCCATTCCAATCCTGAGACCCATCTGATAGCATGAGATGTGATATTTCAATGCCTCTAATACCAAACCTGAGATCCTACCTCTAACATGAAATGTGATATCCATCTCCTTCCCTTTCCAAACCTGAGACCCTGCCTATAGCATGAGATGTGATATCCAAGTCCTTTCCATTGCAATCCTGAGACCCTTCCTATAGCATGTGATGTGATATCTCAATGCTTATACCAAACCTGAGACCCTTCCTATGGCATGAGATGTCATATACAACTCCTTCCCATTCCAATCCTGAGACCCTTCCTATAGCATGAGATGTGATATCTCAATGCTTATACCAAACCTGAGACCCTTCCTATAGCATGAGATGTGATATCCAACTTCTTCCCATTCCAATCCTGAGACCCTTCCTATAACATGAGATGTGATGTCGCAATGCTTCTAATACCAAACCTGAGATCTTTCCTATAACATGAGATGTGATATCCAACTCCTTCCCATTCCAATCCTGAGACCCTTCCTATAGCATGAGATGTGATATCACAATGCTTATACCAAACCTGAGACCGTTCCTATAGCTTGAGATGTGATATCCAACTCCTTCCCATTCCAATCCTGAGACCCTTCCTATAGCATGAGATGTGATATCTCAAGGCCTCTAATACCAAACCTGAGATCGTTCCTCTAACATGAAATGTGATATCCAACTCCTTCCCCTTCCAAACCTGAGAGCCTTCCTATAACATGAGATGTGACATCCAAGTCCTCCCCATTCCAATCCTGAGACCCTTCCTATAGCATGAGATGTGATATCTCAATGCTTCTAATACCAAACCTGAGACCCTTCCTATAACATGATTTGGGATATCCAACTCCTTCCCATTCCAATCCTGAGACCCTTCCGATAGCAGAGATGTGATATCTCAATGCTTATACCAAACCTGAGACCCTTCCTATGACCTGAGATGTCATATGCAACTCCTTCCCATTCCAATCCTGAGACCCTTCCTATAGCATTAGATGTGATATCTCAATGCTTATACCAAATCTGAGACCCTTCCTATAGCATGAGATGTGATATCCAACTTCTTCCCATTCCAATCCTGAGACCCTTCCTATAGCATGAGATGTGATGTCTCAATTCTTCTAATACCAAACCTGAGATCCTTCCTATAACATGAGATGTGATATCCAACTCCTTCCCATTCCAATCCTGAGACCCTTATGATAGCATGAAATGTGATATCTCAATGCCTCTAATACCAAACCTGAGATACTTCTGATAGCATGAGATGTGATATCTCAATGCTTCTAATACCAAACCTGAGATGAGATCCTTCCTATAACATGAGATGTGATTTCCAAATCCTTCCACTTCCAAACCTGAGACCCTCCCTTTAGCATGAAATGTGATATCCAACTCCTTCCCATTCCAATCCTGAGACCCTTCTGATAGCATGAGATGTGATATTTCAATGCCTCTAATACCAAACCTGAGATCCTACCTCTAACATGAAATGTGATATCCATCTCCTTCCCTTTCCAAACCTGAGACCCTGCCTATAGCATGAGATGTGATATCCAAGTCCTTCCCATTCCAATCCTGAGACCCTTCCTATAGCATGTGATGTGATATCTCAATGCTTATACCAAACCTGAGACCCTTCCTATGGCATGAGATGTCATATACAACTCCTTCCCATTCCAATCCTGAGACCCTTCCTATAGCATGAGATGTGATATCTCAATGCTTATACCAAACCTGAGACCCTTCCTATAGCATGAGATGTGATATCCAACTTCTTCCCATTCCAATCCTGAGACCCTTCCTATAACATGAGATGTGATGTCTCAATGCTTCTAATACCAAACCTGAGACCCTTCCTATAACATGAGATGGGATATCGAACTCCTTCCCATTCCAATCCTGAGACCCTTCCGATAGCAGAGATGTGATATCTCAATGCTTTTACCAAACCTGAGACCCTTCCCATGGCCTGAGATGTCATATACAACTCCTTCCCATTCCAATCCTGAGACCCTTCCTATAGCATGAGATGTGATATCTCAATGCTTATACCAAATCTGAGACCCTTCCTATAGCATGAGATGTGATATCCAACTCCTTCCCATTCCAATCCTGACACCCTTCCTATAGCATGAGATGTGATGTCTCAATGCTTCTAATACCAAACCTGAGATCCTTCCTATAACATGAGATGTGATATCCAACTCCTTCCCATTCCAATCCTGAGACCCTTATGATAGCATGAGATGTGATATCTCAATGCCTCTAATACCAAACCTGAGATACTTCCGATAGCATGAGATGTGATATCTCAATGCTTCTAATACCAAACCTGAGATCCTTCCTATAACATGAGATGTGATTTCCAAATCCTTCCCCTTCGAAACCTGAGACCCTCCCTTTAGCATGAGATGTGATATCAAACTCCTTCCCATTCCAATCCTGAGACCCATCTGATAGCATGAGATGTGATATTTCAATGCCTCTAATACCAAACCTGAGATCCTACCTCTAACATGAAATGTGATATCCATCTCCTTCCCTTTCCAAACCTGAGACCCTGCCTATAGCATGAGATGTGATATCCAAGTCCTTTCCATTCCAATCCTGAGACCCTTCCTATAGCATGTGATGTGATATCTCAATTCTTATACCAAACCTGAGACCCTTCCTATGGCATGAGATGTCATATACAACTCCTTCCCATTCCAATCCTGAGACCCTTCCTATAGCATGAGATGTGATATCTCAATGCTTATACCAAACCTGAGACCCTTCCTATAGCATGAGATGTGATATCCAACTTCTTCCCATTCCAATCCTGAGACCCTTCCTATAACATGAGATGTGATGTCGCAATGCTTCTAATACCAAACCTGAGATCTTTCCTATAACATGAGATGTGATATCCAACTCCTTCCCATTCCAATCCTGAGACCCTTCCTATAGCATGAGATGTGATATCACAATGCTTATACCAAACCTGAGACCGTTCCTATAGCTTGAGATGTGATATCCAACTCCTTCCCATTCCAATCCTGAGACCCTTCCTATAGCATGAGATGTGATATCTCAAGGCCTCTAATACCAAACCTGAGATCGTTCCTCTAACATGAAATGTGATATCCAACTCCTTCCCCTTCCAAACCTGAGAGCCTTCCTATAACATGAGATGTGATATCCAACTCCTTCCCATTCCAATCCTGAGACCCTTATGATAGCATGAGATGTGATATCTCAATGCCTCTAATACCAAACCTGAGATACATCCGATAGCATGAGATGTGATATCTCAATGCTTCTAATACCAAACCTGAGATCCTTCCTATAACATGAGATGTGATTTCCAAATCCTTCCCCTTCCAAACCTGAGACCCTCCCTTTAGCATGAGATGTGATATCCAGCTCCTTCCCATTCCAATCCTGAGACCCTTCTGATAGCATGAGATGTGATATTTCAATGCCTCTAATACCAAACCTGAGATCCTACCTCTAACATGAAATGTGATATCCATCTCCTTCCCTTTCCAAACCTGAGACCCTGCCTATAGCATGAGATGTGATATCCAAGTCCTTTCCATTCCAATCCTGAGACCCTTCCTATAGCATGTGATGTGATATCTCAATGCTTATACCAAACCTGAGACCCTTCCTATGGCATGAGATGTCATATACAACTCCTTCCCATTCCAAACCTGAGACCCTTCCTATAGCATGAGATGTGATATCTCAATGCTTATACCAAACCTGAGACCCTTCCTATAGCATGAGATGTGATATCCAACTCCTCCCCATTCCAATCCTGAGACCCTTCCTATAGCATGAGATGTGATATCACAATGCTTATACCAAACCTGAGACCGTTCCTATAGCTTGAGATGTGATATCCAACTCCTTCCCATTCCAATCCTGAGACCCTTCCTATAGCATGAGATGTGATATCTCAAGGCCTCTAATACCAAACCTGAGATCGTTCCTCTAACATGAAATGTGATATCCAATTCCTTCCCCTTCCAAACCTGAGAGCCTTCCTATAGCATGAGATATGATAGCCAAGTCCTTCCAATTCCAATCCTGAGACCCTTCCTATAGCATGAGATGTGATATCTCAAGGCCTCTAATACCAAACCTGAGATCGTTCCTCTAACATGAAATGTGATATCCAACTCCTTCCCCTTCCAAACCTGAGAGCCTTCCTATAGCATGAGATATGATAGCCAAGTCCTTCCCATTCCAACCTGAGACCCTTCCTATAGCATGAGATGGGATATCTCAATGCTTCTAATACCAAACCTGAGACTCTTCCTATAACATGAGATGGGATATCCAACTCATTCCCATTCCAATCCTGAGACCCTTCCGATAGCAGAGATGTGATATCTCAATGCTTATACCAAACCTGAGACCCTTCCTATGGCCTGAGATGTCATATACAACTCCTTCCCATTCCAATCCTGAGACCCTTCCTATAGCATGAGATGTGATATCTCAATGCTTATACCAAATCTGAGACCCTTCCTATAGCATGAGATGTGATATCCAACTCCTTCCCATTCCAATCCTGAGACCCTTCCTATAGCATGAGATGTGATGTCTCAATGCTTCTAATACCAAACCTGATATCCTTCCTATAACATGAGATGTGATATCCAACTCCTTCCCATTCCAATCCTGAGACCCTTATGATAGCATGAGATGTGATATCTCAATGCCGCTAATACCAAACCTGAGATACTTCCGATAGCATGAGATGTGATATCTCAATGCTTCTAATACCAAACCTGAGATCCTTCCTATAACATGAGATGTGATTTCCAAATCCTCCCGCTTCCAAACCTGAGACCCTCCCTTTAGCATGAGATGTGATATCCAACTCCTTCCCATTCCAATCCTGAAACCCTTCTGATAGCATGAGATGTGATATCTCAATGCCTCTAATTCCAAACCTGAGATCCTACCTCTAACATGAAATGTGATATCCATCTCCTTCCCATTCCAATCCCGAGACCCTTCCTATAGCATGAGATGTGATATCTCAATGCTTATACCAAACCTGAGACCCTTCCTATAGCATGAGATGTGATATCCAACTCCTTCCCATTCCAATCCTGAGACTCTTCCTATAGCATGAGATGTGATATCTCAATGCCTCTAATACCAAACCTGAGATCCTTCCTCTAACGTGAAATGTGATATCCAACTCCTTCCCTTTCCAAACCTGAGAGCCTACCTATAGCATGAGATGTGATATCACAATGCTTATACCAAACCTGAGACCGTTCCTATAGCTTGAGATGTGATATCCAACTCCTTCCCATTCCAATCCTGAGACCCTTCCTATAGCATGAGATGTGATATCTCAAGGCCTCTAATACCAAACCTGAGATCGTTCCTCTAACATGAAATGTGATATCCAACTCCTTCCCCTTCCAAACCTGAGAGCCTTCCTATAACATGAGATGTGGCATCCAAGTCCTTCCCATTCCAATCCTGAAACTCTTCTGATAGCATGAGATGTGATATCTCAATGCCTCTAATTCCAAACCTGAGATCCTACCTCTAACATGAAATGTGATATCCATCTCCTTCCCATTCCAATCCCGAGACCCTTCCTATAGCATGAGATGTGATATCTCAATGCTTATACCAAACCTGAGACCCTTCCTATAGCATGAGATGTGATATCCAACTCCTTCCCATTCCAATCCTGAGACTCTTCCTATAGCATGAGATGTGATATCTCAATGCCTCTAATACCAAACCTGAGATCCTTCCTCTAACGTGAAATGTGATATCCAACTCCTTCCCTTTCCAAACCTGAGAGCCTACCTATAGCATGAGATGTGATATCACAATGCTTATACCAAACCTGAGACCGTTCCTATAGCTTGAGATGTGATATCCAACTCCTTCCCATTCCAATCCTGAGAACCTTCCTATAGCATGAGATGTGATATCTCAAGGCCTCTAATACCAAACCTGAGATCGTTCCTCTAACATGAAATGTGATATCCAACTCCTTCCCCTTCCAAACCTGAGAACCTTCCTATAACATGAGATGTGGCATCCAAGTCCTCCCCATTCCAATCCTGAGACCCTTCCTATAGCATGAGATGTGATATCTCAATGCTTCTAATACCAAACCTGAGACCCTTCCTATAACATGATTTGGGATATCCAACTCCTTCCCATTCCAATCCTGAGACCCTTCCGATAGCAGAGATGTGATATCTCAATGCTTATACCAAACCTGAGACCCTTCCTATGGCCTGAGATGTCATATGCAACTCCTTCCCATTCCAATCCTGAGACCCTTCCTATAGCATTAGATGTGATATCTCAATGCTTATACCAAATTTGAGACCCTTCCTATAGCATGAGATGTGATATCCAACTTCTTCCCATTCCAATCCTGAGACCCTTCCTATAGCATGAGATGTGATGTCTCAATTCTTCTAATACCAAACCTGAGATCCTTCCTATAACATGAGATGTGATATCCAACTCCTTCCCATTCCAATCCTGAGACCCTTATGATAGCATGAGATGTGATATCTCAATGCCTCTAATACCAAACCTGAGATACTTCTGATAGCATGAGATGTGATATCTCAATGCTTCTAATACCAAACCTGAGATCCTTCCTATAACATGAGATGTGATTTCCAAATCCTTCCACTTCCAAACCTGAGACCCTCCCTTTAGCATGAGATGTGATATCCAACTCCTTCCCATTCCAATCCTGAGACCCTTCTGATAGCATGAGATGTGATATTTCAATGCCTCTAATACCAAACCTGAGATCCTACCTCTAACATGAAATGTGATATCCATCTCCTTCCCTTTCCAAACCTGAGACCCTGCCTATAGCATGAGATGTGATATCCAAGTCCTTCCCATTCCAATCCTGAGACCCTTCCTATAGCATGTGATGTGATATCTCAATGCTTATACCAAACCTGAGACCCTTCCTATGGCATGAGATGTCATATACAACTCCTTCCCATTCCAATCCTGAGACCCTTCCTATAGCATGAGATGTGATATCTCAATGCTTATACCAAACCTGAGACCCTTCCTATAGCATGAGATGTGATGTCCAACTTCTTCCCATTCCAATCCTGAGACCCTTCCTATAACATGAGATGTGATGTCTCAATGCTTCTAATACCAAACCTGAGACCCTTCCTATAACATGAGATGGGATATCCAACTCCTTCCCATTCCAATCCTGAGACCCTTCCGATAGCAGAGATGTGATATCTCAATGCTTTTACCAAACCTGAGACCCTTCCTATGGCCTGAGATGTCATATA
Source organism: Ambystoma mexicanum (assembly GCF_040938575.1). Taxonomy (NCBI): domain Eukaryota; kingdom Metazoa; phylum Chordata; class Amphibia; order Caudata; family Ambystomatidae; genus Ambystoma; species Ambystoma mexicanum. The sequence goes on from NW_027182472.1 coordinate 906,975, forward strand.
CAACTCCTTCCCATTCCAATCCTGAGACCCTTCCTATAGCATGAGATGTGATATCTCAATGCTTATACCAAATCTGAGACCCTTCCTATAGCATGAGATGTGATATCCAACTCCTTCCCATTCCAATCCTGACACCCTTCCTATAGCATGAGATGTGATGTCTCAATGCTTCTAATACCAAACCTGAGATCCTTCCTATAACATGAGATGTGATATCCAACTCCTTCCCATTCCAATCCTGAGACCCTTATGATAGCATGAGATGTGATATCTCAATGCCTCTAATACCAAACCTGAGATACTTCCGATAGCATGAGATGTGATATCTCAATGCTTCTAATACCAAACCTGAGATCCTTCCTATAACATGAGATGTGATTTCCAAATCCTTCCCCTTCCAAACCTGAGACCCTCCCTTTAGCATGAGATGTGATATCAAACTCCTTCCCATTCCAATCCTGAGACCCATCTGATAGCATGAGATGTGATATTTCAATGCCTCTAATACCAAACCTGAGATCCTACCTCTAACATGAAATGTGATATCCATCTCCTTCCCTTTCCAAACCTGAGACCCTGCCTATAGCATGAGATGTGATATCCAAGTACTTTCCATTCCAATCCTGAGACCCTTCCTATAGCATGTGATGTGATATCTCAATTCTTATACCAAACCTGAGACCCTTCCTATGGCATGAGATGTCATATACAACTCCTTCCCATTCCAATCCTGAGACCCTTCCTATAGCATGAGATGTGATATCTCAATGCTTATACCAAACCTGAGACCCTTCCTATAGCATGAGATGTGATATCCAACTTCTTCCCATTCCAATCCTGAGACCCTTCCTATAACATGAGATGTGATGTCGCAATGCTTCTAATACCAAACCTGAGATCTTTCCTATAACATGAGATGTGATATCCAACTCCTTCCCATTCCAATCCTGAGACCCTTCCTATAGCATGAGATGTGATATCACAATGCTTATACCAAACCTGAGACCGTTCCTATAGCTTGAGATGTGATATCCAACTCCTTCCCATTCCAATCCTGAGACCCTTCCTATAGCATGAGATGTGATATCTCAAGGCCTCTAATACCAAACCTGAGATCGTTCCTCTAACATGAAATGTGATATCCAACTCCTTCCCCTTCCAAACCTGAGAGCCTTCCTATAACATGAGATGTGACATCCAAGTCCTCCCCATTCCAATCCTGAGACCCTTCCTATAGCATGAGATGTGATATCTCAATGCTTCTAATACCAAACCTGAGACCCTTCCTATAACATGATTTGGGATATCCAACTCCTTCCCATTCCAATCCTGAGACCCTTCCGATAGCAGAGATGTGATATCTGAATGCTTATACCAAACCTGAGACCCTTCCTATGGCCTGAGATGTCATATGCAACTCCTTCCCATTCCAATCCTGAGACCCTTCCTATAGCATTAGATGTGATATCTCAATGCTTATACCAAATCTGAGACCCTTCCTATAGCATGAGATGTGATATCCAACTTCTTCCCATTCCAATCCTGAGACCCTTCCTATAGCATGAGATGTGATGTCTCAATTCTTCTAATACCAAACCTGAGATCCTTCCTATAACATGAGATGTGATATCCAACTCCTTCCCATTCCAATCCTGAGACCCTTATGATAGCATGAGATGTGATATCTCAATGCCTCTAATACCAAACCTGAGATACTTCTGATAGCATGAGATGTGATATCTCAATGCTTCTAATACCAAACCTGAGATCCTTCCTATAACATGAGATGTGATTTCCAAATCCTTCCACTTCCAAACCTGAGACCCTCCCTTTAGCATGAGATGTGATATCCAACTCCTTCCCATTCCAATCCTGAGACCCTTCTGATAGCATGAGATGTGATATTTCAATGCCTCTAGTACCAAACCTGAGATCCTACCTCTAACATGAAATGTGATATCCATCTCCTTCCCTTTCCAAACCTGAGACCCTGCCTATAGCATGAGATGTGATATCCAAGTCCTTCCCATTCCAATCCTGAGACCCTTCCTATAGCATGTGATGTGATATCTCAATGATTCTAATAACAAACCTGAGACCCGTCCTATAACATGAGATGGGATATCCAACTCCTTCCCATTGCAATCCTGAGACACTTCCGATAACAGAGATGTGATATCTCAATGCTTATACCAAACCTGAGACCCTTCCTATAACATGAGATGTGATATCCAACTCCTTCCCGGTCCAAACCTGAGACCCTTCCTATAGCATATGTGATATCCAACTCCTTCCCATTCCAAACATGAGACCCTTCCTATAGCAAGAGTGTAATATCCAACTCCTTCCCATTCCAAACCTGAGAGCCTTCCTATAACATGAGATGTGACATCCAAGTCCTCCCCATTCCAATCCTGAGACCCTTCCTATAGCATGAGATGTGATATCTCAATGCTTATACCAAACCTGAGACCCTTCCTATGGCATGAGATGTCATATACAACTCCTTCCCATTCCAATCCTGAGACCCTTCCTATAGCATGAGATGTGATATCTCAATGCTTATACCAAACCTGAGACCCTTCCTATAGCATGAGATGTGATGTCCAACTTCTTCCCATTCCAATCCTGAGACCCTTCCTATAACATGAGATGTGATGTCTCAATGCTTCTAATACCAAACCTGAGACCCTTCCTATAACATGAGATGGGATATCCAACTCCTTCCCATTCCAATCCTGAGACCCTTCCGATAGCAGAGATGTGATATCTCAATGCTTTTACCAAACCTGAGACCCTTCCTATGGCCTGAGATGTCATATACAACTCCTTCCCATTCCAATCCTGAGACCCTTCCTATAGCATGAGATGTGATATCTCAATGCTTATACCAAATCTGAGACCCTTCCTATAGCATGAGATGTGATATCCAACTCCTTCCCATTCCAATCCTGACACCCTTCCTATAGCATGAGATGTGATGTCTCAATGCTTCTAATACCAAACCTGAGATCCTTCCTATAACATGAGATGTGATATCCAACTCCTTCCCATTCCAATCCTGAGACCCTTATGATAGCATGAGATGTGATATCTCAATGCCTCTAATACCAAACCTGAGATACTTCCGATAGCATGAGATGTGATATCTCAATGCTTCTAATACCAAACCTGAGATCCTTCCTATAACATGAGATGTGATTTCCAAATCCTTCCCCTTCCAAACCTGAGACCCTCCCTTTAGCATGAGATGTGATATCAAACTCCTTCCCATTCCAATCCTGAGACCCATCTGATAGCATGAGATGTGATATTTCAATGCCTCTAATACCAAACCTGAGATCCTACCTCTAACATGAAATGTGATATCCATCTCCTTCCCTTTCCAAACCTGAGACCCTGCCTATAGCATGAGATGTGATATCCAAGTACTTTTCATTCCAATCCTGAGACCCTTCCTATAGCATGTGATGTCATATACAACTCCTTCCCATTCCAATCCTGAGACCCTTCCTATAGCATGAGATGTGATATCTCAATGCTTATACCAAACCTGAGACCCTTCCTATAGCATGAGATGTGATATCCAACTTCTTCCCATTCCAATCCTGAGACCCTTCCTATAACATGAGATGTGATGTCGCAATGCTTCTAATACCAAACCTGAGATCTTTCCTATAACATGAGATGTGATATCCAACTCCTTCCCATTCCAATCCTGAGACCCTTCCTATAACATGAGATGTGATGTCGCAATGCTTCTAATACCAAACCTGAGATCTTTCCTATAACATGAGATGTGATATCCAACTCCTTCCCATTCCAATCCTGAGACCCTTCCTATAGCATGAGATGTGATATCACAATGCTTATACCAAACCTGAGACCGTTCCTATAGCTTGAGATGTGATATCCAACTCCTTCCCATTCCAATCCTGAGACCCTTCCTATAGCATGAGATGTGATATCTCAAGGCCTCTAATACCAAACCTGAGATCGTTCCTCTAACATGAAATGTGATATCCAACTCCTTCCCCTTCCAAACCTGAGAGCTTTCCTATAACATGAGATGTGACATCCAAGTCCTCCCCATTCCAATCCTGAGACCCTTCCTATAGCATGAGATGTGATATCTCAATGCTTCTAATACCAAACCTGAGACCCTTCCTATAACATGATTTGGGATATCCAACTCCTTCCCATTCCAATCCTGAGACCCTTCCGATAGCAGAGATGTGATATCTCAATGCTTATACCAAACCTGAGACCCTTCCTATGGCCTGAGATGTCATATGCAACTCCTTCCCATTCCAATCCTGAGACCCTTCCTATAGCATTAGATGTGATATCTCAATGCTTATACCAAATCTGAGACCCTTCCTATAGCATGAGATGTGATATCCAACTTCTTCCCATTCCAATCCTGAGACCCTTCCTATAGCATGAGATGTGATGTCTCAATTCTTCTAATACCAAACCTGAGATCCTTCCTATAACATGAGATGTGATATCCAACTCCTTCCCATTCCAATCCTGAGACCCTTATGATAGCATGAGATGTGATATCTCAATGCTTCTAATACCAAACCTGAGATCCTTCCTATAACATGAGATGTGATTTCCAAATCCTTCCACTTCCAAACCTGAGACCCTCCCTTTAGCATGAGATGTGATATCCAACTCCTTCCCATTCCAATCCTGAGACCCTTCTGATAGCATGAGATGTGATATTTCAATGCCTCTAATACCAAACCTGAGATCCTACCTCTAACATGAAATGTGATATCCATCTCCTTCCCTTTCCAAACCTGAGACCCTGCCTATAGCATGAGATGTGATAGCCAAGTCCTTCCCATTCCAATCCTGAGACCCTTCCTATAGCATGTGATGTGATATCTCAATGATTCTAATAACAAACCTGAGACCCGTCCTATAACATGAGATGGGATATCCAACTCCTTCCCATTGCAATCCTGAGACACTTCCGATAACAGAGATGTGATATCTCAATGCTTATACCAAACCTGAGACCCTTCCTATAACATGAGATGTGATATCCAACTCCTTCCCGGTCCAAACCTGAGACCCTTCCTATAGCATATGTGATATCCAACTCCTTCCCATTCCAAACATGAGACCCTTCCTATAGCAAGAGTGTAATATCCAACTCCTTCCCATTCCAATCCTGAGACCATTTCTATAGCATGAGATGTGATATCTCAATGCTTCTAATACCAAACCTGAGATCCTTCCTATGAACATGAGATGTGATATCCAATTCCTCCCCATTCCAAACCTGAGAACCTTCCTACAGCATGCGATGTGATATCTCAATGCTTCTAATACCAAACCCGAGACCAGTCCTATAACATGAGATTGGATATCCAACTCCTTCCCCTTCCAAACCTGAGACTCTTCCTATAGCATGAGATGTGATATCCAACTTCTTCCCATTCCAATCCTGAGACCCTTCCTATAACATGAGATGTGATGTCTCAATGCTTCTAATACCAAACCTGAGATCTTTCCTATAACATGAGATGTGATATCCAACTTCTTCCCATTCCAATCCTGACACCCTTCCTATAGCATGAGATGTGATGTCTCAATGCTTCTAATACCAAACCTGAGATCCTTCCTATAACATGAGATGTGATATCCAACTCCTTCCCATTCCAATCCTGAGACCCTTATGATAGCATGAGATGTGATATCTCAATGCTTCTAATACCAAACCTGAGATCCTTCCTATAACATGAGATGTGATTTCCAAATCCTTCCCCTTCCAAACCTGAGACCCTCCCTTTAGCATGAGATGTGATATCAAACTCCTTCCCATTCCAATCCTGAGACCCATCTGATAGCATGAGATGTGATATTTCAATGCCTCTAATACCAAACCTGAGATCCTACCTCTAACATGAAATGTGATATCCATCTCCTTCCCTTTCCAAACCTGAGACCCTGCCTATAGCATGAGATGTGATATCCAAGTACTTTCCATTCCAATCCTGAGACCCTTCCTATAGCATGTGATGTGATATCTCAATTCTTATACCAAACCTGAGACCCTTCCTATGGCATGAGATGTCATATACAACTCCTTCCCATTCCAATCCTGAGACCCTTCCTATAGCATGAGATGTGATATCTCAATGCTTATACCAAACCTGAGACCCTTCCTATAGCATGAGATGTGATATCCAACTTCTTCCCATTCCAATCCTGAGACCCTTCCTATAACATGAGATGTGATGTCGCAATGCTTCTAATACCAAACCTGAGATCTTTCCTATAACATGAGATGTGATATCCAACTCCTTCCCATTCCAATCCTGAGACCCTTCCTATAGCATGAGATGTGATATCACAATGCTTATACCAAACCTGAGACCGTTCCTATAGCTTGAGATGTGATATCCAACTCCTTCCCATTCCAATCCTGAGACCCTTCCTATAGCATGAGATGTGATATCTCAAGGCCTCTAATACCAAACCTGAGATCGTTCCTCTAACATGAAATGTGATATCCAACTCCTTCCCCTTCCAAACCTGAGAGCCTTCCTATAACATGAGATGTGATATCCAACTCCTTCCCATTCCAATCCTGAGACCCTTATGATAGCATGAGATGTGATATCTCAATGCCTCTAATACCAAACCTGAGATACTTCCGATAGCATGAGATGTGATATCTCAATGCTTCTAATACCAAACCTGAGATCCTTCCTATAACATGAGATGTGATTTCCAAATCCTTCCCCTTCCAAACCTGAGACCCTCCCTTTAGCATGAGATGTGATATCCAACTCCTTCCCATTCCAATCCTGAGACCCTTCTGATAGCATGAGATGTGATATTTCAATGCCTCTAATACCAAACCTGAGATCCTACCTCTAACATGAAATGTGATATCCATCTCCTTCCCTTTCCAAACCTGAGACCCTGCCTATAGCATGAGATGTGATATCCAAGTCCTTTCCATTCCAATCCTGAGACCTTTCCAATAGCATGTGATGTGATATCTCAATGCTTATACCAAACCTGAGACCCTTCCTATGGCATGAAATGTCATATACAACTCCTTCCCATTCCAAACCTGAGACCCTTCCTATAGCATGAGATGTGATATCTCAATGCCTCTAATACCAAACCTGAGATCCTTCCTCTAACGTGAAAAGTGATATCCAACTCCTTCCCTTTCCAAACCTGAGAGCCTACCTATAGCATGAGATGTGATATCACAATGCTTATACCAAACCTGAGACCGTTCCTATAGCTTGAGATGTGATATCCAACTCCTTCCCATTCTAATCCTGAGACCCTTCCTATAGCATGAGATGTGATATCTCAAGGCCTCTAATACCAAACCTGAGATCGTTCCTCTAACATGAAATGTGATATCCAACTCCTTCCCCTTCCAAACCTGAGAGCCTTCCTATAACATGAGATGTGGCATCCAAGTCCTCCCCATTCCAATCCTGAGACCCTTCCTATAGCATGAGATGTGATATCTCAATGCTTCTAATACCAATCCTGAGACCCTTCCTATAGCAAGAGATGTGATATCCAACTCCTTCCCCTTCCAAACTTGAGACCCTCCCTATAACATCAGATGTGACATCCAAATCCTCCCCATTCCAATCCTGAGACCCTTCCTATAGCATGAGATGTGATATCTCAATGCTTCTAATACCAAACCTGAGACCCTTCCTATAACATGATTTGGGATATCCAACTCCTTCCCATTCCAATCCTGAGACCCTTCCGATAGCAGAGATGTGATATCTCAATGCTTATACCAAACCTGAGACCCTTCCTATGGCCTGAGATGTCATATGCAACTCCTTCCCATTCCAATCCTGAGACCCTTCCTATAGCATTAGATGTGATATCTCAATGCTTATACCAAATCTGAGACCCTTCCTATAGCATGAGATGTGATATCCAACTTCTTCCCATTCCAATCCTGAGACCCTTCCTATAGCATGAGATGTGATGTCTCAATTCTTCTAATACCAAACCTGAGATCCTTCCTATAACATGAGATGTGATATCCAACTCCTTCCCATTCCAATCCTGAGACCCTTATGATAGCATGAGATGTGATATCTCAATGCCTCTAACACCAAACCTGAGATACTTCTGATAGCATGAGATGTGATATCTCAATGCTTCTAATACCAAACCTGAGATCCTTCCTATAACATGAGATGTGATTCCAAATCCTTCCACTTCCAAACCTGAGACCCTACCTTTAGCATGAGATGTGATATCCAACTCCTTCCCATTCCAATCCTGAGACCCTTCTGATAGCATGAGATGTGATATTTCAATGCCTCTAATATCAAACCTGAGATCCTACCTCTAACATGAAATGTGATATCCATCTCCTTCCCTTTCCAAACCTGAGACCCTGCCTATAGCATGAAATGTGATATCCAAGTCCTTCCCATTCCAATCCTGAGACCCTTCCTATAGCATGTGATGTGATATCTCAATGCTTATACCAAATCTGAGACCCTTCCTATAGCATGAGATGTGATATCCAACTCCTTCCCATTCCAATCCTGAGACCCTTCCTATAGCATGAGATGTGATGTCTCAATGCTTCTAATACCAAACCTGAGATCCTTCCTATAACATGAGATGTGATATCCAACTCCTTCCCATTCCAATCCTGAGACCCTTATGATAGCATGAGATGTGATATCTCAATGCCTCTAATACCAAACCTGAGATACTTCCGATAGCATGAGATGTGATATCTCAATGCTTCTAATACCAAACCTGAGATCCTTCCTATAACATGAGATGTGATTTCCAAATCCTTCCCCTTCCAAACCTGAGACCCTCCCTTTAGCATGAGATGTGATATCCAACTCCTTCCCATTCCAATCCTGAGACCCATCTGATAGCATGAGATGTGATATTTCAATGCCTCTAATACCAAACCTGAGATCCTACCTCTAACATGAAATGTGATATCCATCTCCTTCCCTTTCCAAACCTGAGACCCTGCCTATAGCATGAGATGTGATATCCAAGTCCTTTCCATTCCAATCCTGAGACCCTTCCTATAGCATGTGATGTGATATCTCAATGCTTATACCAAACCTGAGACCCTTCCTATGGCATGAGATGTCATATACAACTCCTTCCCATTCCAATCCTGAGACCCTTCCTATAGCATGAGATGTGATATCTCAATGCTTATACCAAACCTGAGACCCTTCCTATAGCATGAGATGTGATATCCAACTTCTTCCCATTCCAATCCTGAGACCCTTCCTATAACATGAGATGTGATGTCGCAATGCTTCTAATACCAAACCTGAGATCTTTCCTATAACATGAGATGTGATATCCAACTCCTTCCCATTCCAATCCTGAGACCCTTCCTATAGCATGAGATGTGATATCACAATGCTTATACCAAACCTGAGACCGTTCCTATAGCTTGAGATGTGATATCCAACTCCTTCCCATTCCAATCCTGAGACCCTTCCTATAGCATGAGATGTGATATCTCAAGGCCTCTAATACCAAACCTGAGATCGTTCCTCTAACATGAAATGTGATATCCAACTCCTTCCCCTTCCAAACCTGAGAGCCTTCCTATAACATGAGATGTGACATCCAAGTCCTCCCCATTCCAATCCTGAGACCCTTCCTATAGCATGAGATGTGATATCTCAATGCTTCTAATACCAAACCTGAGACCCTTCCTATAACATGATTTGGGATATCCAATTCCTTCCCATTCCAATCCTGAGACCCTTCCGATAGCAGAGATGTGATATCTCAATGCTTATACCAAACCTGAGACCCTTCCTATGGCCTGAGATGTCATATGCAACTCCTTCCCATTCCAATCCTGAGACCCTTCCTATAGCATTAGATGTGATATCTCAATGCTTATACCAAATCTGAGACCCTTCCTATAGCATGAGATCTGATATCCAACTTCTTCCCATTCCAATCCTGAGACCCTTCCTATAGCATGAGATGTGATGTCTCAATTCTTCTAATACCAAACCTGAGATCCTTCCTATAACATGAGATGTGATATCCAACTCCTTCCCATTCCAATCCCGAGACCCTTATGATAGCATGAGATGTGATATCTCAATGCCTCTAATACCAAACCTGAGATACTTCTGATAGCATGAGATGTGATATCTCAATGCTTCTAATACCAAACCTGAGATCCTTCCTATAACATGAGATGTGATTTCCAAATCCTTCCACTTCCAAACCTGAGACCCTCCCTTTAGCATGAGATCTGATATCCAACTCCTTCCCATTCCAATCCTGAGACCCTTCTGATAGCATGAGATGTGATATTTCAATGCCTCTAATACCAAACCTGAGATCCTACCTCTAACATGAAATGTGATATCCATCTCCTTCCCTTTCCAAACCTGAGACCCTGCCTATAGCATGAGATGTGATATCCAAGTCCTTCCCATTCCAATCCTGAGACCCTTCCTATAGCATGTGATGTGATATCTCAATGATTCTAATAACAAACCTGAGACCCGTCCTATAACATGAGATGGGATATCCAACTCCTTCCCATTGCAATCCTGAGACACTTCCGATAACAGAGATGTGATATCTCAATGCTTATACCAAACCTGAGACCTTTCCTATAACATGAGATGTGATATCCAACTCCTTCCCGGTCCAAACCTGAGACCCTTCCTATAGCATATGTGATATCCAACTCCTTCCCATTCCAAACATGAGACCCTTCCTATAGCAAGAGTGTAATATCCAACTCCTTCCCATTCCAATCCTGAGACCATTCCTATAGCATGAGATGTGATATCTCAATGCTTCTAATACCAAACCTGAGATCCTTCCTATGAACATGAGATGTGATATCCAATTCCTCCCCATTCCAAACCTGAGAACCTTCCTACAGCATGCGATGTGATATCTCAGTGCTTCTAATACCAAACCCGAGACCAGTCCTATAACATGAGATTGGATATCCAACTCCTTCCCCTTCCAAACCTGAGACTCTTCCTATAGCATGAGATGTGATACCCAACTTCTTCCCATTCCAATCCTGAGACCCTTCCTATAACATGAGATGTGATGTCTCAATGCTTCTAATACCAAACCTGAGATCTTTCCTATAACATGAGATGTGATATCCAACTCCTTCACATTCCAATCCTGAGACCCTTCCTATAGCATGAGATGTGATATCTCAATGCTTATACCAAACCTGAGACCCTTCCTATAGCTTGAGATGTGATATCCAACTCCTTCCCATTCCAATCCTGAGACCCTTCCTATAGCATGAGGTGTGATATCTCAAGGCCTCTAATACCAAACCTGAGATCCTTCCTCTGACATGAAATGTGATATCCAACTCCTTCCCCTTCCAAACCTGAGAGCCTTCCTATAACATGAAATGTGATATCCAATTCCTTCCCATTCCAACCTGAGACCCTTCCTATAGCATGAGATGAGATATCCAACTCCTTCCAAATCCAATACTGATACCCTTCCGATAGCATGAGATGTGATATCCCAATGCTTCTACCAAACCTGAGACCCATACTATGGCACGAGATGTGATATCAAACTCCTTCCCATTCCAATCCTGAGACCCTACCTATAGCTTGAGATGTGATATCCAACTCCTTCCCATTCCAATTCTGAGACCCTTCCTATACCATGAGACTTGATATCTCAATGCTTCTAATACCAAACCTGAGACCCGTCCTATAACATGAGATGTGATATCCAAATATTTCCAGTTCCAAACCTTAGACCCTTCCTTTATCATGAGATGTGATATCCAATTCCTTCCCATTCCAATCCTGAGACCCTTCCGATATCATGAGATTTGTTATCTCAATGCTTCTAATATCAAACTTGAGACCCTCCCTATAACATCAGATGTGACATCCAAGTCCTCCCCATTCCAATCCTGAGACCCTTCCTATAGCATGAGATATGATATCTCAATGCTTCTAATACCAAACCTGAGACCCTTCCTATAACATGATTTGGGATATCCAACTCCTTCCCATTCCAATCCTGAGACCCTTCCGATAGCAGAGATGTGATATCTCAATGCTTATACCAAACCTGAGACCCTTCCTATGGCCTGAGATGTCATATGCAACTCCTTCCCATTCCAATCCTGAGACCCTTCCTATAGCATTAGATGTGATATCTCAATGCTTATACCAAATCTGAGACCCTTCCTATAGCATGAGATGTGATATCCAACTTCTTCCCATTCCAATCCTGAGACCCTTCCTATAGCATGAGATGTGATGTCTCAATTCTTCTAATACCAAACCTGAGATCCTTCCTATAACATGAGATGTGATATCCAACTCCTTCCCATTCCAATCCTGAGACCCTTATGATAGCATGAGATGTGATATCTCAATGCCTCTAACACCAAACCTGAGATACTTCTGATAGCATGAGATGTGATATCTCAATGCTTCTAATACCAAACCTGAGATCCTTCCTATAACATGAGATGTGATTTCCAAATCCTTCCACTTCCAAACCTGAGACCCTCCCTTTAGCATGAGATGTGATATCCAACTCCTTCCCATTCCAATCCTGAGACCCTTCTGATAGCATGAGATGTGATATTTCAATGCCTTTAATACCAAACCTGAGATCCTACCTCTAACATGAAATGTGATATCCATCTCCTTCCCTTTCCAAACCTGAGACCCTGCCTATAGCATGAAATGTGATATCCAAGTCCTTCCCATTCCAATCCTGAGACCCTTCCTATAGCATGTGATGTGATATCTCAATGCTTATACCAAATCTGAGACCCTTCCTATAGCATGAGATGTGATATCCAACTCCTTCCCATTCCAATCCTGAGACCCTTCCTATAGCATGAGATGTGATGTCTCAATGCTTCTAATACCAAACCTGAGATCCTTCCTATAACATGAGATGTGATATCCAACTCCTTCCCATTCCAATCCTGAGACCCTTATGATAGCATGAGATGTGATATCTCAATGCCTCTAATACCAAACCTGAGATACTTCCGATAGCATGAGATGTGATATCTCAATGCTTCTAATACCAAACCTGAGATCCTTCCTATAACATGAGATGTGATTTCCAAATCCTTCCCCTTCCAAACCTGAGACCCTCCCTTTAGCATGAGATGTGATATCCAACTCCTTCCCATTCCAATCCTGAGACCCATCTGATAGCATGAGATGTGATATTTCAATGCCTCTAATACCAAACCTGAGATCCTACCTCTAACATGAAATGTGATATCCATCTCCTTCCCTTTCCAAACCTGAGACCCTGCCTATAGCATGAGATGTGATATCCAAGTCCTTTCCATTCCAATCCTGAGACCCTTCCTATAGCATGTGATGTGATATCTCAATGCTTATACCAAACCTGAGACCCTTCCTATGGCATGAGATGTCATATACGACTCCTTCCCATTCCAATCCTGAGACCCTTCCTATAGCATGAGATGTGATATCTCAATGCTTATACCAAACCTGAGACCCTTCCTATAGCATGAGATGTGATATCCAACTTCTTCCCATTCCAATCCTGAGACCCTTCCTATAACATGAGATGTGATATCACAATGCTTATACCAAACCTGAGACCGTTCCTATAGCTTGAGATGTGATATCCAACTCCTTCCCATTCCAATCCTGAGACCCTTCCTATAGCATGAGATGTGATATCTCAAGGCCTCTAATACCAAACCTGAGATCGTTCCTCTAACATGAAATGTGATATCCAACTCCTTCCCCTTCCAAACCTGAGAGCCTTCCTATAACATGAGATGTGACAGCCAAGTCCTCCCCATTCCAATCCTGAGACCCTTCCTATAGCATGAGATGTGATATCTCAATGCTTCTAATACCAAACCTGAGACCCTTCCTATAACATGATTTGGGATATCCAACTCCTTCCCATTCCAATCCTGAGACCCTTCCGATAGCAGAGATGTGATATCTCAATGCTTATACCAAACCTGAGACCCTTCCTATGGCCTGAGATGTCATATGCAACTCCTTCCCATTCCAATCCTGAGACCCTTCCTATAGCATTAGATGTGATATCTCAATGCTTATACCAAATCTGAGACCCTTCCTATAGCATGAGATGTGATATCCAACTTCTTCCCATTCCAATCCTGAGACCCTTCCTATAGCATGAGATGTGATGTCTCAATTCTTCTAATACCAAACCTGAGATCCTTCCTATAACATGAGATGTGATATCCAACTCCTTCCCATTCCAATCCTGAGACCCTTATGATAGCATGAGATGTGATATCTCAATGCCTCTAATACCAAACCTGAGATACTTCTGATAGCATGAGATTTGATATCTCAATGCTTCTAATACCAAACCTGAGATCCTTCCTATAACATGAGATGTGATTTCCAAATCCTTCCACTTCCAAACCTGAGACCCTCCCTTTAGCATGAGATGTGATATCCAACTCCTTCCCATTCCAATCCTGAGACCCTTCTGATAGCATGAGATGTGATATTTCAATGCCTCTAATACCAAACCTGAGATCCTACCTCTAACATGAAATGTGATATCCATCTCCTTCCCTTTCCAAACCTGAGACCCTGCCTATAGCATGAGATGTGATATCCAAGTCCTTCCCATTCCAATCCTGAGACCCTTCCTATAGCATGTGATGTGATATCTGAATGCTTATACCAAACCAGAGACCCTTCCTATGGCATGAGATGTCATATACAACTCCTTCCCATTCCAATCCTGAGACCCTTCCTATAGCATGAGATGTGATATCTCAATGCTTATACCAAACCTGAGACCCTTCCTATAGCATGAGATGTGATATCCAACTTCTTCCCATTCCAATCCTGAGACCCTTCCTATAACATGAGATGTGATGTCTCAATGCTTCTAATACCAAACCTGAGACCCTTCCTATAACATGAGATGGGATATCCAACTCCTTCCCATTCCAATCCTGAGACCCTTCCGATAGCAGAGATGTGATATCTCAATGCTTTTACCAAACCTGAGACCCTTCCTATGGCCTGAGATGTCATATACAACTCCTTCCCATTCCAATCCTGAGACCCTTCCTATAGCATGAGATGTGATATCTCAATGCTTATACCAAATCTGAGACCCTTCCTATAGCATGAGATGTGATATCCAACTCCTTCCCATTCCAATCCTGACACCCTTCCTATAGCATGAGATGTGATGTCTCAATGCTTCTAATACCAAACCTGAGATCCTTCCTATAACATGAGATGTGATATCCAACTCCTTCCCATTCCAATCCTGAGACCCTTATGATAGCATGAGATGTGATATCTCAATGCCTCTAATACCAAACCTGAGATACTTCCGATAGCATGAGATGTGATATCTCAATGCTTCTAATACCAAACCTGAGATCCTTCCTATAACATGAGATGTGATTTCCAAATCCTTCCCCTTCGAAACCTGAGACCCTCCCTTTAGCATGAGATGTGATATCAAACTCCTTCCCATTCCAATCCTGAGACCCATCTGATAGCATGAGATGTGATATTTCAATGCCTCTAATACCAAACCTGAGATCCTACCTCTAACATGAAATGTGATATCCATCTCCTTCCCTTTCCAAACCTGAGACCCTGCCTATAGCATGAGATGTGATATCCAAGTCCTTTCCATTCCAATCCTGAGACCCTTCCTATAGCATGTGATGTGATATCTCAATTCTTATACCAAACCTGAGACCCTTCCTATGGCATGAGATGTCATATACAACTCCTTCCCATTCCAATCCTGAGACCCTTCCTATAGCATGAGATGTGATATCTCAATGCTTATACCAAACCTGAGACCCTTCCTATAGCATGAGATGTGATATCCAACTTCTTCCCATTCCAATCCTGAGACCCTTCCTATAACATGAAATGTGATGTCGCAATGCTTCTAATACCAAACCTGAGATCTTTCCTATAACATGAGATGTGATATCCAACTCCTTCCCATTCCAATCCTGAGACCCTTCCTATAGCATGAGATGTGATATCACAATGCTTATACCAAACCTGAGACCGTTCCTATAGCTTGAGATGTGATATCCAACTCCTTCCCATTCCAATACTGAGACCCTTCCTATAGCATGAGATGTGATATCTCAAGGCCTCTAATACCAAACCTGAGATCGTTCCTCTAACATGAAATGTGATATCCAACTCCTTCCCCTTCCAAACCTGAGAGCCTTCCTATAACATGAGATGTGATATCCAACTCCTTCCCATTCCAATCCTGAGACCCTTCTGATAGCATGAGATGTGATATCTCAATGCCTCTAATACCAAACCTGAGATACTTCCGATAGCATGAGATGTGATATCTCAATGCTTCTAATATCAAACCTGAGATCCTTCCTATAACATGAGATGTGATTTCCAAATCCTTCCCCTTCCAAACCTGAGACCCTCCCTTTAGCATGAGATGTGATATCCAACTCCTTCCCATTCCAATCCTGAGACCCTTCTGATAGCATGAGATGTGATATTTCAATGCCTCTAATACCAAACCTGAGATCCTACCTCTAACATGAAATGTGATATCCATCTCCTTCCCTTTCCAAACCTGAGACCCTGCCTATAGCATGAGATCTGATATCCAAGTCCTTTCCATTCCAATCCTGGGACCCTTCCTATAGCATGTGATGTGATATCTCAATGCTTATACCAAACCTGAGACCCTTCCTATGGCATGAGATGTCATATACAACTCCTTCCCATTCCAAACCTGAGACCCTTCCTATAGCATGAGATGTGATATCTCAATGCTTATACCAAACCTGAGACCCTTCCTATAGCATGAGATGTGATATCCAACTCCTCCCCATTCCAATCCTGAGACCCTTCCTATAGCATGAGATGTGATATCACAATGCTTATACCAAACCTGAGACCGTTCCTATAGCTTGAGATGTGATATCCAACTCCTTCCCATTCCAATCCTGAGACCCTTCCTATAGCATGAGATGTGATATCTCAAGGCCTCTAATACCAAACCTGAGATCGTTCCTCTAACATGAAATGTGATATCCAACTCCTTCCCCTTCCAAACCTGAGAGCCTTCCTATAGCATGAGATATGATAGCCAAGTCCTTCCAATTCCAATCCTGAGACCCTTCCTATAACATGAAATGTGATATCCAACTCCTTCCCATTCCAACCTGAGACCCTTCCTATAGCATGAGATGGGATATCTCATTGCTTCTAATACCAAACCTGAGACTCTTCCTATAACATGAGATGGGATATCCAACTCATTCCCATTCCAATCCTGAGACCCTTCCGATAGCAGAGATGTGATATCTCAATGCTTATACCAAACCTGAGACCCTTCCTATGGCCTGAGATGTCATATACAACTCCTTCCCATTCCAATCCTGAGACCCTTCCTATAGCATGAGATGTGATATCTCAATGCTTATACCAAATCTGAGACCCTTCCTATAGCATGAGATGTGATATCCAACTCCTTCCCATTCCAATCCTGAGACCCTTCCTATAGCATGAGATGTGATGTCTCAATGCTTCTAATACCAAACCTGATATCCTTCCTATAACATGAGATGTGATATCCAACTCCTTCCCATTCCAATCCTGAGACCCTTATGATAGCATGAGATGTGATATCTCAATGCCTCTAATACCAAACCTGAGATACTTCCGATAGCATGAGATGTGATATCTCAATGCTTCTAATACCAAACCTGAGATCCTTCCTATAACATGAGATGTGATTTCCAAATCCTCCCGCTTCCAAACCTGAGACCCTCCCTTTAGCATGAGATGTGATATCCAACTCCTTCCCATTCCAATCCTGAAACCCTTCTGATAGCATGAGATGTGATATCTCAATGCCTCTAATTCCAAACCTGAGATCCTACCTCTAACATGAAATGTGATATCCATCTCCTTCCCATTCCAATCCCGAGACCCTTCCTATAGCATGAGATGTGATATCTCAATGCTTATACCAAACCTGAGACCCTTCCTATAGCATGAGATGTGATATCCAACTCCTTCCCATTCCAATCCTGAGACTCTTCCTATAGCATGAGATGTGATATCTCAATGCCTCTAATACCAAACCTGAGATCCTTCCTCTAACGTGAAATGTGATATCCAACTCCTTCCCTTTCCAAACCTGAGAGCCTACCTATAGCATGAGATGTGATATCACAATGCTTATACCAAACCTGAGACCGTTCCTATAGCTTGAGATGTGATATCCAACTCCTTCCCATTCCAATCCTGAGACCCTTCCTATAGCATGAGATGTGATATCTCAAGGCCTCTAATACCAAACCTGAGATCGTTCCTCTAACATGAAATGTGATATCCAACTCCTTCCCCTTCCAAACCTGAGAGCCTTCCTATAACATGAGATGTGACAGCCAAGTCCTCCCCATTCCAATCCTGAGACCCTTCCTATAGCATGAGATGTGATATCTCAATGCTTCTAATACCAAACCTGAGACCCTTCCTATAACATGATTTGGGATATCCAACTCCTTCCCATTCCAATCCTGAGACCCTTCCGATAGCAGAGATGTGATATCTCAATGCTTATACCAAACCTGAGACCCTTCCTATGGCCTGAGATGTCATATGCAACTCCTTCCCATTCCAATCCTGAGACCCTTCCTATAGCATTAGATGTGATATCTCAATGCTTATACCAATCCTGAGACCCTTCCTATAGCATGAGATGTGATGTCTCAATTCTTCTAATACCAAACCTGAGATCCTTCCTATAACATGAGATGTGATATCCAACTCCTTCCCATTCCAATCCTGAGACCCTTATGATAGCATGAGATGTGATATCTCAATGCTTCTAATACCAAACCTGAGATACTTCTGATAGCATGAGATGTGATATCTCAATGCTTCTAATACCAAACCTGAGATCCTTCCTATAACATGAGATGTGATTTCCAAATCCTTCCACTTCCAAACCTGAGACCCTCCCTTTAGCATGAGATGTGATATCCAACTCCTTCCCATTCCAATCCTGAGACCCTTCTGATAGCATGAGATGTGATATTTCAATGCCTCTAATACCAAACCTGAGATCCTACCTCTAACATGAAATGTGATATCCATCTCCTTCCCTTTCCAAACCTGAGACCCTGCCTATAGCATGAGATGTGATATCCAAGTCCTTCCCATTCCAATCCTGAGACCCTTCCTATAGCATGTGATGTGATATCTCAATGCTTATACCAAACCTGAGACCCTTCCTATGGCATGAGATGTCATATACAACTCCTTCCCATTCCAATCCTGAGACCCTTCCTATAGCATGAGATGTGATATCTCAATGCTTATACCAAACCTGAGACCCTTCCTATAGCATGAGATGTGATGTCCAACTTCTTCCCATTCCAATCCTGAGACCCTTCCTATAACATGAGATGTGATGTCTCAATGCTTCTAATACCAAACCTGAGACCCTTCCTATAACATGAGATGGGATATCCAACTCCTTCCCATTCCAATCCTGAGACCCTTCCGATAGCAGAGATGTGATATCTCAATGCTTTTACCAAACCTGAGACCCTTCCTATGGCCTGAGATGTCATATACAACTCCTTCCCATTCCAATCCTGAGACCCTTCCTATAGCATGAGATGTGATATCTCAATGCTTATACCAAATCTGAGACCCTTCCTATAGCATGAGATGTGATATCCAACTCCTTCCCATTCCAATCCTGACACCCTTCCTATAGCATGAGATGTGATGTCTCAATGCTTCTAATACCAAACCTGAGATCCTTCCTATAACATGAGATGTGATATCCAACTCCTTCCCATTCCAATCCTGAGACCCTTATGATAGCATGAGATGTGATATCTCAATGCCTCTTATACCAAACCTGAGATACTTCCGATTACATGAGATGTGATATCTCAATGCTTCTAATACCAAACCTGAGATCCTTCCTATAACATGAGATGTGATTTCCAAATCCTTCCCCTTCCAAACCTGAGACCCTCCCTTTAGCATGAGATGTGATATCAAACTCCTTCCCATTCCAATCCTGAGACCCATCTGATAGCATGAGATGTGATATTTCAATGCCTCTAATACCAAACCTGAGATCCTACCTCTAACATGAAATGTGATATCCATCTCCTTCCCTTTCCAAACCTGAGACCCTGCCTATAGCATGAGATGTGATATCCAAGTCCTTTCCATTCCAATCCTGAGACCCTTCCTATAGCATGTGATGTGATATCTCAATTCTTATACCAAACCTGAGACCCTTCCTATGGCATGAGATGTCATATACAACTCCTTCCCATTCTAATCCTGAGACCCTTCCTATAGCATGAGATGTGATATCTCAATGCTTATACCAAACCTGAGACCCTTCCTATAGCATGAGATGTGATATCCAACTTCTTCCCATTCCAATCCTGAGACCCTTCCTATAACATGAGATGTGATGTCGCAATGCTTCTAATACCAAACCTGAGATCTTTCCTATAACATGAGATGTGATATCCAACTCCTTCCCATTCCAATCCTGAGACCCTTCCTATAGCATGAGATGTGATATCACAATGCTTATACCAAACCTGAGACCGTTCCTATAGCTTGAGATGTGATATCCAACTCCTTCCCATTCCAATCCTGAGACCCTTCCTATAGCATGAGATGTGATATCTCAAGGCCTCTAATACCAAACCTGAGATCGTTCCTCTAACATGAAATGTGATATCCAACTCCTTCCCCTTCCAAACCTGAGAGCCTTCCTATAACATGAGATATGATATCCAACTCCTTCCCATTCCAATCCTGAGACCCTTATGATAGCATGAGATGTGATATCTCAATGCCTCTAATACCAAACCTGAGATACTTCCGATAGCATGAGATGTGATATCTCAATGCTTCTAATACCAAACCTGAGATCCTTCCTATAACATGAGATGTGATTTCCAAATCCTTCCCCTTCCAAACCTGAGACCCTCCCTTTAGCATGAGATGTGATATCCAACTCCTTCCCATTCCAATCCTGAGACCCTTCTGATAGCATGAGATGTGATATTTCAATGCCTCTAATACCAAACCTGAGATCCTACCTCTAACATGAAATGTGATATCCATCTCCTTCCCTTTCCAAACCTGAGACCCTGCCTATAGCATGAGATGTGATATCCAAGTCCTTTCCATTCCAATCCTGAGACCCTTCCTATAGCATGTGATGTGATATCGCAATGCTTATACCAAACCTGAGACCCTTCCTATGGCATGAGATGTCATATACAACTCCTTCCCATTCCAAACCTGAGACCCTTCCTATAGCATGAGATGTGATATCTCAATGCTTATACCAAACCTGAGACCCTTCCTATAGCATGAGATGTGATATCTCAATGCCTCTAATACCAAACCTGAGATCCTTCCTCTAACGTGAAATGTGATATCCAACTCCTTCCCTTTCCAAACCTGAGAGCCTACCTATAGCATGAGATGT
This sequence comes from Ambystoma mexicanum, assembly GCF_040938575.1. NCBI lineage: Eukaryota > Metazoa > Chordata > Amphibia > Caudata > Ambystomatidae > Ambystoma > Ambystoma mexicanum. The sequence continues at coordinate 928,527 of NW_027182472.1, forward strand.
GATATCACAATGCTTATACCAAACCTGAGACCGTTCCTATAGCTTGAGATGTGATATCCAACTCCTTCCCATTCTAATCCTGAGACCCTTCCTATAGCATGAGATGTGATATCTCAAGGCCTCTAATACCAAACCTGAGATCGTTCCTCTAACATGAAATGTGATATCCAACTCCTTCCCCTTCCAAACCTGAAAGCCTTCCTATAACATGAGATGTGGCATCCAAGTCCTCCCCATTCCAATCCTGAGACCCTTCCTATAGCATGAGATGTGATATCTCAATGCTTCTAATACCAATCCTGAGACCCTTCCTATAGCAAGAGATGTGATATCCAAATCCTTCCCATTCCAATCCTGAGACCCTTCCTATAACATGAGATGTGATATCCAACTCCTTCCCATTCAAATCCTGAGACCCTTCCTATAGCATGAGAAGGGATATCCAACTCCTTCCCAATCCAATCCTGAGACCCTTCCGATAGCAGAGACGTGATATCTCAATGCTTCTACCAAACCTGAGACCCTTCCTTTAGCATGAGATGTGATATCCAAATCCTTCACATTCCAATCCTGAGACCCTTCCTATAGCATGAGATGTGATATCTCAATGCTTCTAATACCAAACCTGAGATCCTTCCTATAACATGAGATGTGATATCCAATTCCTTCCCATTCCAAACCTGAGACCCTTCCTATTGGATGAGATGTGATATCCAACTCCTTCCCATTCCAACCCTGAGACCCTTCCTATAGCATGAGATGTGATGTCTCAATGCTTCTAATACCAAACCTGAGATCCTTCCTATAACATGAGATGTGATATCCAACTCCTTCCATTCCAATCCTGAGACCCGTCCTATAGCATGAGATGTGATATCTCAATGCTTATACCAAACCTGAGACCCTTCCTATAGCATGAGATGTGATATCCAACTACTTCCCATTCCAATCCTGAGACCCTTCCTATAGCATGAGATGTGATATCTCAATGCTTCTAATACCAAACCTGAGATCCTTCCTCTAACATGAAATGTGATATCCAACTCCTTCCCTTTCCAAACCTAAGAGCCTATCTATAGCATGAGATGTGATATCCAAGTCCTTCCCATTCCAATCCTTAGACCCTTCCTACAGCATGCAATATGATATCTCAATGATTCTAATAACAAACCTGAGACCCGTCCTATAGCATGAGATATGATATCCAAGTCCTTCCCATTCCAATCCTGAGACCCTTCCTATAACATGAAATGTGATATCCAACTCCTTCCCATTCCAACCTGAGACCCTTCCTATAGCATGAGATGGGATATCCAACTTCTTCCAAATCCAATACTGATACCCTTCCGATAGCATGAGATGTGATATCCCAATGCTTCTACCAAACCTGAGACCCATACTATGGCATGAGATGTGATATCAAACTCCTTCCCATTCCAATCCTGAGACCCTTCCTATAGCTTGAGGTGTGATATCCAACTCCTTCCCATTCCAATTCTGAGACCCTTCTTATACCATGAGACTTGATATCTCAATGCTTCTAATACCAAACCTGAGACCCGTCCTATAGCATGAGATGTGATATCTCAATGCTTATACCAAACCTGAGACCCTTCCTATAGCATGAGATGTGATATCTCAATGCTTATACCAAACCTGAGACCCTTCCTATGGCATGAGATGTCATATACAACTCCTTCCCATTCCAAACCTGAGACCCTTCCTATAGCATGAGATGTGGTATCCAACTCCTTCCCATTCCAATCCTGAGACCCTTCCTATAGCATGAGATGTGATATCACAATGCTTATACCAAACCTGAGACCGTTCCTATAGCTTGAGATGTGATATCCAACTCCTTCCCATTCCAATCCTGAGACCCTTCCTATAGCATGAGATGTGATATCTCAAGGCCTCTAATACCAAACCTGAGATCGTTCCTCTAACATGAAATGTGATATCCAACTCCTTCCCCTTCCAAACCTGAGAGCCTTCCTATAGCATGAGATATGATAGCCAAGTCCTTCCAATTCCAATCCTGAGACCCTTCTTATAACATGAAATGTGATATCCAACTCCTTCCCATTCCAACCTGAGACCCTTCCTATAGCATGAGATGGGATATCTCAATGCTTCTAATACCAAACCTGAGACTCTTCCTATAACATGAGATGGGATATCCAACTCATTCCCATTCCAATCCTGAGACCCTTCCGATAGCAGAGATGTGATATCTCAATGCTTATACCAAACCTGAGACCCTTCCTATGGCCTGAGATGTCATAGACAACTCTTTCCCATTCCAATCCTGAGACCCTTCCTATAGCATGACATGTGATATCTCAATGCTTATACCAAATCTGAGACCCTTCCTATAGCATGAGATGTGATATCCAACTCCTTCCCATTCCAATCCTGAGACCCTTCCTATAGCATGAGATGTGATGTCTCAATGCTTCTAATACCAAACCTGAGATCCTTCCTATAACATGAGATGTGATATCCAACTCCTTCCCATTCCAATCCTGAGACCCTTATGATAGCATGAGATGTGATATCTCAATGCCTCTAATACCAAACCTGAGATACTTCCGATAGCATGAGATGTGATATCTCAATGCTTCTAATACCAAACCTGAGATCCTTCCTATAACATGAGATGTGATTTCCAAATCCTCCCGCTTCCAAACCTGAGACCCTCCCTTTAGCATGAGATGTGATATCCAACTCCTTCCCATTCCAATCCTGAAACCCTTCTGATAGCATGAGATGTGATATCTCAATGCCTCTAATTCCAAACCTGAGATCCTACCTCTAACATGAAATGTGATATCCATCTCCTTCCCATTCCAATCCCGAGACCCTTCCTATAGCATGAGATGTGATATCTCAATGCTTATACCAAACCTGAGACCCTTCCTATAGCATGAGATGTGATATCCAACTCCTTCCCATTCCAATCCTGAGACTCTTCCTATAGCATGAGATGTGATATCTCAATGCCTCTAATACCAAACCTGAGATCCTTCCTCTAACGTGAAATGTGATATCCAACTCCTTCCCTTTCCAAACCTAAGAGCCTACCTATAGCATGAGATGTGATATCCAAGTCCTTCCCATTCCAATCCTTAGACCCTTCCTACAGCATGCAATATGATATCTCAATAATTCTAATAACAAACCGGAGACCCGTCCTATAACATGAGATGGGATATCCAACTCCTTCCCATTCCAATCCTGAGACACTTCCGATAGCAGAGATGTGATATCTCAATGCTTATACCAAACCTGAGACCCTTCCTATAACATGAGATGTGATATCCAACTCCTTCCCGGTCCAAACCTGAGACCCTTCCTATAGCATATGTGATATCCAACTCCTTCCCATTCCAAACATGAGACCCTTCCTATAGCAAGAGTGTAATATCCAACTCCTTCCCATTCCAATCCTGAGACCATTCCTATAGCATGAGATGTGATATCTCAATGCTTCTAATACCAAACCTGAGATCCTTCCTATGAACATGAGATGTGATATCCAATTCCTCCCCATTCCAAACCTGAGAACCTTCCTACAGCATGCGATGTGATATCTCAATGCTTCTAATACCAAACCCGAGACCAGTCCTATAACATGAGATTGGATATCCAACTCCTTCCCCTTCCAAACCTGAGACTCTTCCTATAGCATGAGATGTGATATCCACCTTCTTCCCATTCCAATCCTGAGACCCTTCCTATAATATGAGATGTGATGTCTCAATGCTTCTAATACCAAACCTGAGATCTTTCCTATAACATGAGATGTGATATCCAACTCCTTCACATTCCAATCCTGAGACCCTTCCTATAGCATGAGATGTGATATCTCAATGCTTATACCAAACCTGAGACCCTTCCTATAGCTTGAGATGTGATATCCAACTCTTTCCCATTCCAATCCTGAGACCCTTCCTATAGCATGAGATGTGATATCTCAAGGCCTCTAATACCAAACCTGAGATCCTTCCTCTGACATGAAATGTGATATCCAACTCCTTCCCCTTCCAAACCTGAGAGCCTTCCTATAACATGAAATGTGATATCCAATTCCTTCCCATTCCAACCTGAGACCCTTCCTATAGCATGAGATGGGATATCCAACTCCTTCCAAATCCAATACTGATACCCTTCCGATAGCATGAGATGTGATATCCCAATGCTTCTACCAAACCTGAGACCCATACTATGGCATGAGATGTGATATCAAACTTCTTCCCTTTCCAATCCTGAGACCCTACCTATAGCTTGAGATGTGATATCCAACTCCTTCCCATTCCAATTCTGAGACCCTTCCTATACCATGAGACTTGATATCTCAATGCTTCTAATACCAAACCTGAGACCCGTCCTATAACATGAGATGTGATATCCAAATCCTTCCCCTTCCAAACCTTAGACCCTTCCTTTATCATGAGATGTGATATCCAATTCCTTCCCATTCCAATCCTGAGACCCTTCCGATATCATGAGATTTGTTATCTCAATGCTTCTAATATCAAACTTGACACCCTCCCTATAACATGAGATGTGACATCCAAGTCCTCCCCATTCCAATCCTGAGACCCTTCCTATAGCATGAGATGTGATATCTCAATGCTTCTAATACCAAACCTGAGACCCTTCCTATAACATGATTTGGGATATCCAACTCCTTCCCATTCCAATCCTGAGACCCTTCCGATAGCAGAGATGTGATATCTCAATGCTTATACCAAACCTGAGACCCTTCCTATGGCCTGAGATGTCATATGCAACTCCTTCCCATTCCAATCCTGAGACCCTTCCTATAGCATTAGATGTGATATCTCAATGCTTATACCAAATCTGAGACCCTTCCTATAGCATGAGATGTGATATCCAACTTCTTCCCATTCCAATCCTGAGACCCTTCCTATAGCATGAGATGTGATGTCTCTATTCTTCTAATACCAAACCTGAGATCCTTCCTATAACATGAGATGTGATATCCAACTCCTTCCCATTCCAATCCTGAGACCCTTATGATAGCATGAGATGTGATATCTCAATGCCTCTAATACCAAACCTGAGATACTTCCGATAGCATGAGATGTGATATCTCAATGCTTCTAATACCAAACCTGAGATCCTTCCTGTAACATGAGATGTGATTTCAAAATCCTTCCCCTTCCAAACCTGAGACCCTCCCTTTAGCATGAGATGTGATATCAAACTCCTTCCCAATCCAATCCTGAGACCCATCTGATAGCATGAGATGTGATATTTCAATGCCTCTAATACCAAACCTGAGATCCTACCTCTAACATGAATTGTGATATCCATCTCCTTCCCTTTCCAAACCTGAGACCCTGCCTATAGCATGAGATGTGATATCCAAGTCCTTTCCATTCCAATCCTGAGACCCTTCCTATAGCATGTGATGTGATATCTCAATTCTTATACCAAACCTGAGACCCTTCTTATGGCATGAGATGTCATATACAACTCCTTCCCATTCCAATCCTGAGACCCTTCCTATAGCATGAGATATGATATCTCAATGCTTATACCAAACCTGAGACCCTTCCTATAGCATGAGATGTGATATCCAACTTCTTCCCATTCCAATCCTGAGACCCTTCCTATAACATGAGATGTGATGTCGCAATGCTTCTAATACCAAACCTGAGATCTTTCCTATAACATGAGATGTGATATCCAACTCCTTCCCATTCCAATCCTGAGACCCTTCCTATAGCATGAGATGTGATATCACAATGCTTATAGCAAACCTGAGACCGTTCCTATAGCTTGAGATGTGATATCCAACTCCTTCCCATTCCAATCCTGAGACCCTTCCTATAGCATGAGATGTGATATCTCAAGGCCTCTAATACCAAACCTGAGATCGTTCCTCTAACATGAAATGTGATATCCAACTCCTTCCCCTTCCAAACCTGAGAGCCTTCCTATAACATGAGATGTGATATCCAACTCCTTCCCATTCCAATCCTGAGACCCTTATGATAGCATGAGATGTGATATCTCAATGCCTCTAATACCAAACCTGAGATCCTTCCTCTGACATGAAATGTGATATCCAACTCCTTCCCCTTCCAAACCTGAGAGCCTTCCTATAACATGAAATGTGATATCCAATTCCTTCCCATTCCAATCCTGAGACCCTTCCTATAGCATGAGATGTGATATCTCAAGGCCTCTAATACCAAACCTGAGATCCTTCCTCTGACATGAAATGTGATATCCAACTCCTTCCCCTTCCAAACCTGAGAGCCTTCCTATAACATGAAATGTGATATCCAATTCCTTCCCATTCCAACCTGAGACCCTTCCTATAGCATGAGATGGGATATCCAACTCCTTCCAAATCCAATACTGATACCCTTCCGATAGCATGAGATGTGATATCCCAATGCTTCTACCAAACCTGAGACCCATACTATGCATGAGATGTGATATCAAACTTCTTCCCATTCCAATCCTGAGACCCTACCTATAGCTTGAGATGTGATATCCAACTCCTTCCCATTCCAATTCTGAGACCCTTCCTATACCATGAGACTTGATATCTCAATGCTTCTAATACCAAACCTGAGACCCGTCCTATAACATGAGATGTGATATCCAAATCCTTCCCCTTCCAAACCTTAGACCCTTCCTTTATCATGAGATGTGATATCCAATTCCTTCCCATTCCAATCCTGAGACCCTTCCGATATCATGAGATTTGTTATCTCAATGCTTCTAATATCAAACTTGAGACCCTCCCTATAACATGAGATGTGACATCCAAGTCCTCCCCATTCCAATCCTGAGACCCTTCCTATAGCATGAGATGTGATATCTCAATGCTTCTAATACCAAACCTGAGACCCTTCCTATAACATGATTTGGGATATCCAACTCCTTCCCATTCCAATCCTGAGACCCTTCCGATAGCAGAGATGTGATATCTCAATGCTTATACCAAACCTGAGACCCTTCCTATGGCCTGAGATGTCATATGCAACTCCTTCCCATTCCAATCCTGAGACCCTTCCTATAGCATTAGATGTGATATCTCAATGCTTATACCAAATCTGAGACCCTTCCTATAGCATGAGATGTGATATCCAACTTCTTCCCATTCCAATCCTGAGACCCTTCCTATAGCATGAGATGTGATGTCTCAATTCTTCTAATACCAAACCTGAGATCCTTCCTATAACATGAGATGTGATATCCAACTCCTTCCCATTCCAATCCTGAGACCCTTATGATAGCATGAGATGTGATATCTCAATGCCTCTAATTCCAAACCTGAGATACTTCTGATAGCATGAGATGTGATATCTCAATGCTTCTAATACCAAACCTGAGATCCTTCCTATAACATGAGATGTGATATCCAACTCCTTCCCATTCCAATCCTGAGACCCTTATGATAGCATGAGATGTGATATCTCAATGCCTCTAATTCCAAACCTGAGATACTTCTGATAGCATGAGATGTGATATCTCAATGCTTCTAATACCAAACCTGAGATCCTTCCTATAACATGAGATGTGATTTCCAAATCCTTCCACTTCCAAACCTGAGACCCTCCCTTTAGCATGAGATGTGATATCCAACTCCTTCCCTTTCCAATCCTGAGACCCTTCTGATAGCATGAGATGTGATATTTCAATGCCTCTAATACCAAACCTGAGATCCTACCTTTAACATGAAATGTGATATCCATCTCCTTCCCTTTCCAAACCTGAGACCCTGCCTATAGCATGAAATGTGATATCCAAGTCCTTCCCATTCCAATCCTGAGACCCTTCCTATAGCATGTGATGTGATATCTCAATGCTTATACCAAATCTGAGACCCTTCCTATAGCATGAGATGTGATATCCAACTCCTTCCCATTCCAATCCTGAGACCCTTCCTATAGCATGAGATGTGATGTCTCAATGCTTCTAATACCAAACCTGAGATCCTTCCTATAACATGAGATGTGATATCCAACCCCTTCCCATTCCAATCCTGAGACCCTTATGATAGCATGAGATGTGATATCTCAATGCCTCTAATACCAAACCTGAGATACTTCCGATAGCATGAGATGTGATATCTCAATGCTTCTAATACCAAACCTGAGATCCTTCCTATAACATGAGATGTGATTTCCAAATCCTTCCCCTTCCAAACCTGAGACCCTCCCTTTAGCATGAGATGTGATATCCAACTCCTTCCCATTCCAATCCTGAGACCCATCTGATAGCATGAGATGTGATATTTCAATACCTCTAATACCAAACCTGAGATCCTACCTCTAACATGAAATGTGATATCCATCTCCTTCCCTTTCCAAACCTGAGACCCTGCCTATAGCATGAGATGTGATATCCAAGTCCTTTCCATTCCAATCCTGAGACCCTTCCTATAGCATGTGATGTGATATCTCAATGCTTATACCAAACCTGAGACCCTTCCTATGGCATGAGATGTCATATACAACTCCTTCCCATTCCAATCCTGAGACCCTTCCTATAGCATGAGATGTGATATCTCAATGCGTATACCAAACCTGAGACCCTTCCTATAGCATGAGATGTGATATCCAACTCCTTCCCATTCCAATCCTGAGACCCTTCCTATAGCATGAGATGTGATATCTCAAGGCCTCTAATACCAAACCTGAGATCGTTCCTCTAACATGAAATGTGATATCCAACTCCTTCCCCTTCCAAACCTGAGAGCCTTCCTATAACATGAGATGTGACATCCAAGTCCTCCCCATTCCAATCCTGAGACCCTTCCTATAGCATGAGATGTGATATCTCAATGCTTCTAATACCAAACCTGAGACCCTTCCTATAACATGATTTGGGATATCCAACTCCTTCCCATTCCAATCCTGAGACCCTTCCGATAGCAGAGATGTGATATCTCAATGCTTATACCAAACCTGAGACCCTTCCTATGGCCTGAGATGTCATATGCAACTCCTTCCCATTCCAATCCTGAGACCCTTCCTATAGCATTAGATGTGATATCTCAATGCTTATACCAAATCTGAGACCCTTCCTATAGCATGAGATGTGATATCCAACTTCTTCCCATTCCAATCCTGAGACCCTTCCTATAGCATGAGATGTGATGTCTCAATTCTTCTAATACCAAACCTGAGATCCTTCCTATAACATGAGATGTGATATCCAACTCCTTCCCATTCCAATCCTGAGACCCTTATGATAGCATGAGATGTGATATCTCAATGCCTCTAATACCAAACCTGAGATACTTCTGATAGCATGAGATGTGATATCTCAATGCTTCTAATACCAAACCTGAGATCCTTCCTATAACATGAGATGTGATTTCCAAATCCTTCCACTTCCAAACCTGAGACCCTCCCTTTAGCATGAGATGTGATATCCAACTCCTTCCCATTCCAATCCTGAGACCCTTCTGATAGCATGAGATGTGATATTTCAATGCCTCTAATACCAAACCTGAGATCCTACCTCTAACATGAAATGTGATATCCATCTCCTTCCCTTTCCAAACCTGAGACCCTGCCTATAGCATGAGATGTGATATCCAAGTCCTTCCCATTCCAATCCTGAGACCCTTCCTATAGCATGTGATGTGATATCTCAATGCTTATACCAAACCTGAGACCCTTCCTATGGCATGAGATGTCATATACAACTCCTTCCCATTCCAATCCTGAGACCCTTCCTATAGCATGAGATGTGATATCTCAATGCTTATACCAAACCTGAGACCCTTCCTATAGCATGAGATGTGATATCCAACTTCTTCCCATTCCAATCCTGAGACCCTTCCTATAACATGAGATGTGATGTCTCAATGCTTCTAATACCAAACCTGAGACCCTTCCTATAACATGAGATTTGATATCCAACTCCTTCCCATTCCAATCCTGAGACCCTTCCGATAGCAGAGATGTGATATCTCAATGCTTTTACCAAACCTGAGAACCTTCCTATGGCCTGAGATGTCATATACAACTCCTTCCCATTCCAATCCTGAGACCCTTCCTATAGCATGAGATGTGATATCTCAATGCTTATACCAAATCTGAGACCCTTCCTATAGCATGAGATGTGATATCCAACTCCTTCCCATTCCAATCCGTAGACCCTTCCTATAGCATGAGATGTGATGTCTCAATGCTTCTAATACCAAACCTGAGATCCTTCCTATAACATGAGAGGTGATATCCAACTCCTTCCCATTCCAATCCTGAGACCCTTATGATAGCATGAGATGTGATATCTCAATGCCTCTAATACAAAACCTGAGATACTTCCGATAGCATGAGATGTGATATCTCAATGCTTCTAATACCAAACCTGAGATCCTTCCTATAACATGAGATGTGATTTCCAAATCCTTCCCCTTCCAAACCTGAGACCCTCCCTTTAGCATGAGATGTGATATCCAACTCCTTCCCATTCCAATCCTGAGACCCTTCTGATAGCATGAGATGTGATATTTCAATGCCTCAAATACCAAACCTGAGATCCTACCTCTAACATGAAATGTGATATCCATCTCCTTCCCTTTCCAAACCTGAGACCCTGCCTATAGCATGAGATGTGATATCCAAGTCCTTTCCATTCCAATCCTGAGACCCTTCCTATAGCATGTGATGTGATATCTCAATGCTTATACCAAACCTGAGACCCTTCCTATGGCATGAGATGTCATATACAACTCCTTCCCATTCCAAACCTGAGACCCTTCCTATAGCATGAGATGTGATATCTCAATGCTTATACCAAACCTGAGACCCTTCCTATAGCATGAGATGTGATATCCAACTTCTTCCCATTCCAATCCTGAGACCCTTCCTATAACATGAGATGTGATGTCGCAATGCTTCTAATACCAAACCTGAGATCTTTCCTATAACATGAGATGAGATATCCAACTCCTTCCCATTCCAATCCTGAGACCCTTCCTATAGCATGAGATGTGATATCACAATGCTTATACCAAACCTGAGACAGTTCCTATAGCTTGAGATGTGATATCCAACTCCTTCCCATTCCAATCCTGAAACCCTTCCTATAGCATGAGATGTGATATCTCAAGGCCTCTAATACCAAACCTGAGATTGTTCCTCTAACATGAAATGTGATATCCAACTCCTTCCCCTTCCAAACCTGAGAGCCTTCCTATAGCATGAGATATGATAGCCAAGTCCTTCCAATTCCAATCCTGAGACCCTTCCTATAACATGAAATGTGATATCCAACTCCTTCCCATTCCAACCTGAGACCCTTCCTATAGCATGAGATGGGATATCTCAATGCTTCTAATAACAAACCTGAGACTCTTCCTATAACATGAGATGGGATATCCAACTCCTTCCCATTCCAATCCTGAGACCCTTCCTATAGCATGAGATGTGATATCTCAATGCTTATACCAAATCTGAGAGCCTTCCTATACCATGAGATGTGATATCCACCTCCTTCCCATTCCAATCCTGAGACCCTTCCTATAGCATGAGATGTGATGTCTCAATGCTTCTAATACCAAACCTGAGATCCTTCCTATAACATGAGATGTGATATCCAACTCCTTCCCATTCCAATCCTGAGACCCTTATGATAGCATGAGATGTGATATCTCAATGCGTCTAATACCAAACCTGAGATACTTCCGATAGCATGAGATGTGATATCTCAATGCTTCTAATACCAAACCTGAGATCCTTCCTATAACATGAGATGTGATTTCCAAATCCTCCCGCTTCCAAACCTGAGACCCTCCCTTTAGCATGAGATGTGATATCCAACTCCTTCCCATTCCAATCCTGAGACCCTTCTGATAGCATGAGATGTGATATCTCAATGCCTCTAATTCCAAACCTGAGATCCTACCTCTAACATGAAATGTGATATCCATCTCCTTCCCTTTCCAAACCTGAGACCCTGCCTATAGCATGAGATGTGATATCCAAGTCCTTCCCATTCCAATCCTGAGACCCTTCCTATAGCATGTGATGTGATATCTCAATGCTTATACCAAACCTGAGACCCTTCCTATGGCATGAGATGTCATATACAACTCCTTCCCATTCCAATCCTGAGACCCTTCCTATAGCATGAGATGTGATATCTCAATGCTTATACCAAACCTGAGACCCTTCCTATAGCATGAGATGTGATATCCAACTTCTTCCCATTCCAATCCTGAGACCCTTCCTATAACATGAGATGTGATGTCTCAATGCTTCTAATACCAAACCTGAGATCTTTCCTATAACATGAGATGTGATATCCAACTCCTTCCCATTCCAATCCTGAGACCCTTCCTATAGCATGAGATGTGATATCACAATGCTTATACCAAACCTGAGACCGTTCCTATAGCTTGAGATGTGATATCCAACTCCTTCCCATTCCAATCCTGAGACCCTTCCTATAGCATGAGATGTGATATCTCAAGGCCTCTAATACCAAACCTGAGATCCTTCCTCTAACATGAAATGTGATATTCAACTCCTTCCCCTTCCAAACCTGAGAGCCTTCCTATAGCATGAGATATGATTCCCATTCCCATTCCCATTCCCTTCAATTCCAATTCTGAGACCCTTCCTATATCATGAGATGGGATATCTCAATGCTTCTAATACCAAACCTGAGACCCTTCCTATAACATGAGATGGGAATATCCAACTCCTTCCCATTCCAATCCTGAGACCCTTCCGATAGCAGAGATGTGATATCTCAATGCTTATACCAAACCTGAGATCCTTCCTATAACATGAGATGTGATATCCAACTCCTTCCCATTCCAATCCTGAGACACTTCCTATAGCATGAGATGTGATATCTCACTGCTTATACCAAACCTGAGACCCTTCCTCTAGAATGAGATGTGATATCCAACTCCTTCCCATTCCAATCCTGAGACCCTTCCTATAGCATGAGATGTGATATCTCAATGCTTCTAATATCAAACTTGAGACCCTCCCTATAGCATGAGATGTGATACCAAAGTCCTTCCCATTCCAATCCTGAGACACTTCCTATAGCATGAGATGTGATATCTCAATGCTTCTAATACCAAACCTGAGACTCTTCCTATAACATGAGATGGGATATCCAACTCCTTCCCATTCCAATCCTGAGACCCTTCCAATAGCAGAGATGTGATATCTCAATGCTTATACCAAACCTAAGACCCTTCCTATGGCATGAGATGTGTTATCCAACTCCTTCCCATTCCAATCCCGAGACCCTTCCTATAGCATGAGATGTGATATCTCGATGCTTATACCAAATCTGAGACCCTTCCTATAGCATGAGATGTAATATCCAACTCCTTCCCATTCCAATCCTGAGGCCCTTCCTATAGCATGATATGTAATGTCTCAATGCTTCTAATACCAAACCTGAGATCCTTCCTATAACATGAGATGTGATATCCAACTCCTTCCCATTCCAATCCTGAGACCCTTCCTATAGCATGAGATGTGATGTCTCAATGCTTCTAATACCAAACCTGAGAACCTTCCTACAGCATTCAATGTGATATCTCAATGCTTCTAATACCAAACCTGAGACCAGTCCTATAACATGAGATTGGATATCCAACTCCTTCTCCTTCCAAACCTGAGACCCTTCCTATAGCATGAGATGTGATATCCAACTTCTTCCCATTCCAATCCTGAGACCCTTCCTATAACATGAGATGTGATGTCTCAATGCTTCTAATACCAAACCTGAGATCTTTCCTATAACATGAGATGTAATATCCAACTCCTTCCCATTCCAATCCTGAGACCCTTCCTATAGCATGAGATGTGCTATCTCAATGCTTATACCAAACCTGAGACCCTTCCTAAAGCTTGAGATGTGATATCCAACTCCTTCCCATTCCAATCCTGAGACCCTTCCTATAGCATGATATGTGATATCTCAATGCCTCTAATATCAAACCTGAGATCCTTCCTCTAACATGAAATGTGATATCGAACTCCTTCCCTTTCCAAACCTGAGAGCCTACCTATAGCATGAGATGTGATATCCAAGTCCTTCCCATTCCAATCCTTAGATCCTTCCTACAGCATGCAATATGATATCTCAATGATTCTAATAACAAACCTGAGACCCGTCCTATAACATGAGATGTGATATCCAACTCCTTCCCGTTTCAAACCTGAGACCCTTCCTATAGCATGAGATGTGATATCCAACTTCTTCCCATTCCAATCCTGAGACCCTTCCTATAACATGAGATGTGATGTCTCAATGCTTCTAATACCAAACCTGAGATCTTTCCTATAACATGAGATGTAATATCCAACTCCTTCCCATTCCAATCCTGAGACCCTTCCTATAGCATGAGATGTGCTATCTCAATGCTTATACCAAACCTGAGACCCTTCCTAAAGCTTGAGATGTGATATCCAACTCCTTCCCATTCCAATCCTGAGACCCTTCCTATAGCATGAGATGTGATATCTCAATGCTTCTAATATCAAACTTGAGACCCTCCCTATAGCATGAGATGTGATACCCAAGTCCTTCCCATTCCAATCCTGAGACACTTCCTATAGCATGAGATGTGATGTCTCAATGCTTCTAATACCAAACCTGAGATCCTTCCTATAACATGAGATGTGATATCCAACTCCTTCCCATTCCAATCCCGGGACCCTTCCTATAGCATGAGATGTGATATCTCGATGTTTATACCAAACCTGAGACCCTTCCTATAGCATGAGATGTGATATCCAACTCCTTCCCATTCCAATCCTGAGACCCTTCCTATAGCATGAGATGTGATATCTCAATGCCTCTAATACCAAACCTGAGATCCTTCCTCTAACATGAAATGTGATATCCATCTCCTTCCCTTTCCAAACATGAGAGCCTACCTATAGCATGAGATGTGATATCCAAGTCCTTCCCATTCCAATCCTTAGACCCTTCCTACAGCATGCAATATGATATCTCAATGATTCTAATAACAAACCTGAGACCCATCCTATAACATGAGATGGGATATCCAACTCCTTCCCATTCCAATCCTGAGACACTTCCGATAGCAGAGATGTGATATCTCAATGCTTATACCAAACCTGAGACCCTTCCTATAACATGAGATGCGATATCCAACTCCTTCCCGGTCCAAACCTGAGACCCTTACTATAGCATATGTGATATCCAACTCCTTCCCATTCCAAACATGAGACCCTTCCTATAGCAAGAATGTAATATCCAACTCCTTCCCATTCCAATCCTGAGACCATTCCTATAGCATGAGATGTGATATCTCAATGCTTCTCATACCAAACCTGAGATCCTTCCTATGACATGAGATGTGATATCCAATTCCTCCACATTCCAAACCTGAGAACCTTCCTACAGCATGCGATGTGATATCTCAATGCTTCTAATACCAAACCTGAGACCAGTCCTATAACATGAGATTGGATATCCAACTCCTTCCCCTTCCAAACCTGAGACCCTTCCTATAGCATGAGATGTGATATCCAACTTCTTCCCATTCCAATCCTGAGACCCTTCCTATAACATGAGATGTGATGTCTCAATGCTTCTAATACCAAACCTGAGATCATTCCTATAACATGAGATGTGATATCCAACTCCTTCCCATTCCAATCCTGAGACCCTTCCTATAGCATGAGATGTGCTATCTCAATGCTTATACCAAACCTGAGACCCTTCCTAAAGCTTGAGATGTGATATCCAACTCCTTCCCATTCCAATCCTGAGACCCTCCCTTCAGCATGAGATGTGATATCCAACTCCTTCCCATTCCAATCCTGAGACCCTTCTGATAGCATGAGATGTGATATTTCAATGCCTCTAATACCAAACCTGAGATCCTACCTCTAACATGAAATGTGATATCCATCTCCTTCCCTTTCCAAACCTGAGACCCTGCCTATAGCATGAAATGTGATATCCAAGTCCTTCCCATTCCAATCCTGAGACCCTTCCTATAGCATGTGATGTGATATCTCAATGCTTATACCAAATCTGAGACCCTTCCTATAGCATGAGATGTGATATCCAACTCCTTCCCATTCCAATCCTGAGACCCTTCCTATAGCATGAGATGTGATGTCTCAATGCTTCTAATACCAAACCTGAGATCCTTCCTATAACATGAGATGTGATATCCAACTCCTTCCCATTCCAATCCTGAGACCCTTATGATAGCATGAGATGTGATATCTCAATGCCTCTAATACCAAACCTGAGATACTTCCGATAGCATGAGATGTGATATCTCAATGCTTCTAATACCAAACCTGAGATCCTTCCTATAACATGAGATGTGATTTCCAAATCCTTCCCCTTCCAAACCTGAGACCCTCCCTTTAGCATGAGATGTGATATCCAACTCCTTCCCATTCCAATCCTGAGACCCATCTGATAGCATGAGATGTGATATTTCAATGCCTCTAATACCAAACCTGAGATCCTACCTCTAACATGAAATGTGATATCCATCTCCTTCCCTTTCCAAACCTGAGACCCTGCCTATAGCATGAGATGTGATATCCAAGTCCTTTCCATTCCAATCCTGAGACCCTTCCTATAGCATGTGATGTGATATCTCAATGCTTATACCAAACCTGAGACCCTTCCTATGGCATGAGATGTCATATACAACTCCTTCCCATTCCAATCCTGAGACCCTTCCTATAGCATGAGATGTGATATCTCAATGCTTATACCAAACCTGAGACCCTTCCTATAGCATGAGATGTGATATCCAACTCCTTCCCATTCCAATCCTGAGACCCTTCCTATAGCATGAGATGTGATATCTCAAGGCCTCTAATACCAAACCTGAGATCGTTCCTCTAACATGAAATGTGATATCCAACTCCTTCCCCTTCCAAACCTGAGAGCCTTCCTATAACATGAGATGTGACATCCAAGTCCTCCCCATTCCAATCCTGAGACCCTTCCTATAGCATGAGATGTGATATCTCAATGCTTCTAATACCAAACCTGAGACCCTTCCTATAACATGATTTGGGATATCCAACTCCTTCCCATTCCAATCCTGAGACCCTTCCGATAGCAGAGATGTGATATCTCAATGCTTATACCAAACCTGAGACCCTTCCTATGGCCTGAGATGTCATATGCAACTCCTTCCCATTCCAATCCTGAGACCCTTCCTATAGCATTAGATGTGATATCTCAATGCTTATACCAAATCTGAGACCCTTCCTATAGCATGAGATGTGATATCCAACTTCTTCCCATTCCAATCCTGAGACCCTTCCTATAGCATGAGATGTGATGTCTCAATTCTTCTAATACCAAACCTGAGATCCTTCCTATAACATGAGATGTGATATCCAACTCCTTCCCATTCCAATCCTGAGACCCTTATGATAGCATGAGATGTGATATCTCAATGCCTCTAATACCAAACCTGAGATACTTCTGATAGCATGAGATGTGATATCTCAATGCTTCTAATACCAAACCTGAGATCCTTCCTATAACATGAGATGTGATTTCCAAATCCTTCCACTTCCAAACCTGAGACCCTCCCTTTAGCATGAGATGTGATATCCAACTCCTTCCCATTCCAATCCTGAGACCCTTCTGATAGCATGAGATGTGATATTTCAATGCCTCTAATACCAAACCTGAGATCCTACCTCTAACATGAAATGTGATATCCATCTCCTTCCCTTTCCAAACCTGAGACCCTGCCTATAGCATGAAATGTGATATCCAAGTCCTTCCCATTCCAATCCTGAGACCCTTCCTATAGCATGTGATGTGATATCTCAATGCTTATACCAAATCTGAGACCCTTCCTATAGCATGAGATGTGATATCCAACTCCTTCCCATTCCAATCCTGAGACCCTTCCTATAGCATGAGATGTGATGTCTCAATGCTTCTAATACCAAACCTGAGATCCTTCCTATAACATGAGATGTGATATCCAACTCCTTCCCATTCCAATCCTGAGACCCTTATGATAGCATGAGATGTGATATCTCAATGCCTCTAATACCAAACCTGAGATACTTCCGATAGCATGAGATGTGATATCTCAATGCTTCTAATACCAAACCTGAGATCCTTCCTATAACATGAGATGTGATTTCCAAATCCTTCCCCTTCCAAACCTGAGACCCTCCCTTTAGCATGAGATGTGATATCCAACTCCTTCCCATTCCAATCCTGAGACCCATCTGATAGCATGAGATGTGATATTTCAATGCCTCTAATACCAAACCTGAGATCCTACCTCTAACATGAAATGTGATATCCATCTCCTTCCCTTTCCAAACCTGAGACCGTGCCTATAGCATGTGATGTGATATCTCAATGCTTATACCAAACCTGAGACCCTTCCTATGGCATGAGATGTCATATACAACTCCTTCCCATTCCAATCCTGAGGCCCTTCCTATAGCATGAGATGTGATATCTCAATGCTTATACCAAACCTGAGACCCTTCCTATAGCATGAGATGTGATATCCAACTCCTTCCCATTCCAATCCTGAGACCCTTCCTATAGCATGAGATGTGATATCTCAATGCTTCTAATACCAAACCTGAGACCCTTCCTATAACATGATTTGGGATATCCAACTCCTTCCCATTCCAATCCTGAGACCCTTCCGATAGCAGAGATGTGATATCTCAATGCTTATACCAAACCTGAGACCCTTCCTATGGCCTGAGATGTCATATGCAACTCCTTCCCATTCCAATCCTGAGACCCTTCCTATAGCATTAGATGTGATATCTCAATGCTTATACCAAATCTGAGACCCTTCCTATAGCATGAGATGTGATATCCAACTTCTTCCCATTCCAATCCTGAGACCCTTCCTATAGCATGAGATGTGATGTCTCAATTCTTCTAATACCAAACCTGAGATCCTTCCTATAACATGAGATGTGATATCCAACTTCTTCCCATTCCAATCCTGAGACCCTTATGATAGCATGAGATGTGATATCTCAATGCCTCTAATACCAAACCTGAGATACTTCTGATAGCATGAGATGTGATATCTCAATGCTTCTAATACCAAACCTGAGATCCTTCCTATAACATGAGATGTGATTTCCAAATCCTTCCACTTCCAAACCTGAGACCCTCCCTTTAGCATGAGATGTGATATCCAACTCCTTCCCATTCCAATCCTGAGACCCTTCTGATAGCATGAGATGTGATATTTCAATGCCTCTAATACCAAACCTGAGATCCTACCTCTAACATGAAATGTGATATCCATCTCCTTCCCTTTCCAAACCTGAGACCCTGCCTATAGCATGAGATGTGATATCCAAGTCCTTCCCATTCCAATCCTGAGACCCTTCCTATAGCATGTGATGTGATATCTCAATGCTTATACCAAACCTGAGACCCTTCCTATGGCATGAGATGTCATATACAACTCCTTCCCATTCCAATCCTGAGACCCTTCCTATAGCATGAGATGTGATATCTCAATGCTTATACCAAACCTGAGACCCTTCCTATAGCATGAGATGTGATATCCAACTTCTTCCCATTCCAATCCTGAGACCCTTCCTATAACATGAGATGTGATGTCTCAATGCTTCTAATACCAAACCTGAGACCCTTCCTATAACATGAGATGGGATATCCAACTCCTTCCCATTCCAATCCTGAGACCCTTCCGATAGCAGAGATGTGATATCTCAATGCTTTTACCAAGCCTGAGACCCTTCCTATGGCCTGAGATGTCATATACAACTCCTTCCCATTCCAATCCTGAGACCCTTCCTATAGCATGAGATGTGATATCTCAATGCTTATACCAAATCTGAGACCCTTCCTATAGCATGAGATGTGATATCCAACTCCTTCCCATTCCAATCCTGAGACCCTTCCTATAGCATGAGATGTGATGTCTCAATGCTTCTAATACCAAACCTGAGACCCTTCCTATAGCATGAGATGTGATGTCTCAATGCTTCGAATACCAAACCTGAGATCCTTCCTATAACATGAGATGTGATATCCAACTCCTTCCCATTCCAATCCTGAGACCATTATGATAGCATGAGATGTGATATCTCAATGCCTCTAATACCAAACCTGAGATACTTCCGATAGCATGAGATGTGATATCTCAATGCTTCTAATACCAAACCTGAGATCCTTCCTATAACATGAGATGTGATTTCCAAATCCTTCCCCTTCCAAACCTGAGACCCTCCCTTTAGCATGAGATGTGATATCCAACTCCTTCCCATTCCAATCCTGAGACCCTTCCTATAGCATGAGATGTGATATCTCAATGCTTCTAATACCAAACCTGAGACCCTTCCTATAACATGATTTGGGATATCCAACTCCTTCCCATTCCAAACCTGAGACCCTGCCTATAGCATGTGATGTGATATCTCAATGCTTATACCAAACCTGAGACCCTTCCTATGGCATGAGATGTCATATACAACTCCTTCCCATTCCAATCCTGAGACCCTTCCTATAGCATGAGATGTGATATCTCAATGCTTATACCAAACCTGAGACCCTTCCTATAGCATGAGATGTGATATCCAAACTCCTTCCCATTCCAATCCTGAGACCCTTCCTATAGCATGAGATGTGATATCTCAAGGCCTCTAATACCAAACCTGAGATCGTTCCTCTAACATGAAATGTGATATCCAACTCCTTCCCCTTCCAAACCTGAGAGCCTTCCTATAACATGAGATGTGACATCCAAGTCCTCCCCATTCCAATCCTGAGACCCTTCCTATAGCATGAGATGTGATATCTCAATGCTTCTAATACCAAACCTGACACCCTTCCTATAACATGATTTGGGATATCCAACTCCTTCCCATTCCAATCCTGAGACCCTTCCGATAGCAGAGATGTGATATCTCAATGCTTATACCAAACCTGAGACCCTTCCTATGGCCTGAGATGTCATATGCAACTCCTTCCCATTCCAATCCTGAGACCCTTCCTATAGCATTAGATGTGATATCTCAATGCTTATACCAAATCTGAGACCCTTCCTATAGCATGAGATGTGATATCCAACTTCTTCCCATTCCAATCCTGAGACCCTTCCTGTAGCATGAGATGTGATGTCTCAATTCTTCTAATACCAAACCTGAGATCCTTCCTATAACATGAGATGTGATATCCAACTTCTTCCCATTCCAATCCTGAGACCCTTATGATAGCATGAGATGTGATATCTCAATGCCTCTAATACCAAACCTGAGATACTTCTGATAGCATGAGATGTGATATCTCAATGCTTCTAATACCAAACCTGAGATCCTTCCTATAACATGAGATGTGATTTCCAAATCCTTCCACTTCCAAACCTGAGACCCTCCCTTTAGCATGAGATGTGATATCCAACTCCTTCCCATTCCAATCCTGAGACCCTTCTGATAGCATGAGATGTGATATTTCAATGCCTCTAATACCAAACCTGAGATCCTACCTCTAACATGAAATGTGATATCCATCTCCTTCCCTTTCCAAACCTGAGACCCTGCCTATAGCATGAGATGTGATATCCAAGTCCTTCCCATTCCAATCCTGAGACCCTTCCTATAGCATGTGATGTGATATCTCAATGCTTATACCAAACCTGAGACCCTTCCTATGGCATGAGATGTCATATACAACTCCTTCCCATTCCAATCCTGAGACCCTTCCTATAGCATGAGATGTGATATCTCAATGCTTATACCAAACCTGAGACCCTTCCTATAGCATGAGATGTGATATCCAACTTCTTCCCATTCCAATCCTGAGACCCTTCCTATAACATGAGATGTGATGTCTCAATGCTTCTAATACCAAACCTGAGACCCTTCCTATAACATGAGATGGGATATCCAACTCCTTCCCATTCCAATCCTGAGACCCTTCCGATAGCAGAGATGTGATATCTCAATGCTTTTACCAAGCCTGAGACCCTTCCTATGGCCTGAGATGTCATATACAACTCCTTCCCATTCCAATCCTGAGACCCTTCCTATAGCATGAGATGTGATATCTCAATGCTTATACCAAATCTGAGACCCTTCCTATAGCATGAGATGTGATATCCAACTCCTTCCCATTCCAATCCTGAGACCCTTCCTATAGCATGAGATGTGATGTCTCAATGCTTCTAATACCAAACCTGAGATCCTTCCTATAACATGAGATGTGATATCCAACTCCTTCCCATTCCAATCCTGAGACCCTTATGATAGCATGAGATGTGATATCTCAATGCCTCTAATACCAAACCTGAGATACTTCCGATAGCATGAGATGTGATATCTCAATGCTTCTAATACCAAACCTGAGATCCTTCCTATAACATGAGATGTGATTTCCAAATCCTTCCCCTTCCAAACCTGAGACCCTCCCTTTAGCATGAGATGTGATATCCAACTCCTTCCCATTCCAATCCTGAGACCCATCTGATAGCATGAGATGTGATATTTCAATGCCTCTAATACCAAACCTGAGATCCTACCTCTAACATGAAATGTGATATCCATCTCCTTCCCTTTCCAAACCTGAGACCCTGCCTATAGCATGAGATGTGATATCCAAGTCCTTTCCATTCCAATCCTGAGACCCTTCCTATAGCATGTGATGTGATATCTCAATGCTTATACCAAACCTGAGACCCTTCCTATGGCATGAGATGTCATATACAACTCCTTCCCATTCCAATCCTGAGACCCTTCCTATAGCATGAGATGTGATATCTCAATGCTTATACCAAACCTGAGACCCTTCCTATAGCATGAGATGTGATATCCAACTCCTTCCCATTCCAATCCTGAGACCCTTCCTATAGCATGAGATGTGATATCTCAAGGCCTCTAATACCAAACCTGAGATCGTTCCTCTAACATGAAATGTGATATCCAACTCCTTCCCCTTCCAAACCTGAGAGCCTTCCTATAACATGAGATGTGACATCCAAGTCCTCCCCATTCCAATCCTGAGACCCTTCCTATAGCATGAGATGTGATATCTCAATGCTTCTAATACCAAACCTGAGACCCTTCCTATAACATGATTTGGGATATCCAACTCCTTCCCATTCCAATCCTGAGACCCTTCCGATAGCAGAGATGTGATATCTCAATGCTTATACCAAACCTGAGACCCTTCCTATGGCCTGAGATGTCATATGCAACTCCTTCCCATTCCAATCCTGAGACCCTTCCTATAGCATTAGATGTGATATCTCAATGCTTATACCAAATCTGAGACCCTTCCTATAGCATGAGATGTGATATCCAACTTCTTCCCATTCCAATCCTGAGACCCTTCCTATAGCATGAGATGTGATGTCTCAATTCTTCTAATACCAAACCTGAGATCCTTCCTATAACATGAGATGTGATATCCAACTCCTTCCCATTCCAATCCTGAGACCCTTATGATAGCATGAGATGTGATATCTCAATGCCTCTAATACCAAACCTGAGATACTTCTGATAGCATGAGATGTGATATCTCAATGCTTCTAATACCAAACCTGAGATCCTTCCTATAACATGAGATGTGATTTCCAAATCCTTCCACTTCCAAACCTGAGACCCTCCCTTTAGCATGAGATGTGATATCCAACTCCTTCCCATTCCAATCCTGAGACCCTTCTGATAGCATGAGATGTGATATTTCAATGCCTCTAATACCAAACCTGAGATCCTACCTCTAACATGAAATGTGATATCCATCTCCTTCCCTTTCCAAACCTGAGACCCTGCCTATAGCATGAAATGTGATATCCAAGTCCTTCCCATTCCAATCCTGAGACCCTTCCTATAGCATGTGATGTGATATCTCAATGCTTATACCAAATCTGAGACCCTTCCTATAGCATGAGATGTGATATCCAACTCCTTCCCATTCCAATCCTGAGACCCTTCCTATAGCATGAGATGTGATGTCTCAATGCTTCTAATACCAAACCTGAGATCCTTCCTATAACATGAGATGTGATATCCAACTCCTTCCCATTCCAATCCTGAGACCCTTATGATAGCATGAGATGTGATATCTCAATGCCTCTAATACCAAACCTGAGATACTTCCGATAGCATGAGATGTGATATCTCAATGCTTCTAATACCAAACCTGAGATCCTTCCTATAACATGAGATGTGATTTCCAAATCCTTCCCCTTCCAAACCTGAGACCCTCCCTTTAGCATGAGATGTGATATCCAACTCCTTCCCATTCCAATCCTGAGACCCATCTGATAGCATGAGATGTGATATTTCAATGCCTCTAATACCAAACCTGAGATCCTACCTCTAACATGAAATGTGATATCCATCTCCTTCCCTTTCCAAACCTGAGACCGTGCCTATAGCATGTGATGTGATATCTCAATGCTTATACCAAACCTGAGACCCTTCCTATGGCATGAGATGTCATATACAACTCCTTCCCATTCCAATCCTGAGGCCCTTCCTATAGCATGAGATGTGATATCTCAATGCTTATACCAAACCTGAGACCCTTCCTATAGCATGAGATGTGATATCCAACTCCTTCCCATTCCAATCCTGAGACCCTTCCTATAGCATGAGATGTGATATCTCAATGCTTCTAATACCAAACCTGAGACCCTTCCTATAACATGATTTGGGATATCCAACTCCTTCCCATTCCAATCCTGAGACCCTTCCGATAGCAGAGATGTGATATCTCAATGCTTATACCAAACCTGAGACCCTTCCTATGGCCTGAGATGTCATATGCAACTCCTTCCCATTCCAATCCTGAGACCCTTCCTATAGCATTAGATGTGATATCTCAATGCTTATACCAAATCTGAGACCCTTCCTATAGCATGAGATGTGATATCCAACTTCTTCCCATTCCAATCCTGAGACCCTTCCTATAGCATGAGATGTGATGTCTCAATTCTTCTAATACCAAACCTGAGATCCTTCCTATAACATGAGATGTGATATCCAACTTCTTCCCATTCCAATCCTGAGACCCTTATGATAGCATGAGATGTGATATCTCAATGCCTCTAATACCAAACCTGAGATACTTCTGATAGCATGAGATGTGATATCTCAATGCTTCTAATACCAAACCTGAGATCCTTCCTATAACATGAGATGTGATTTCCAAATCCTTCCACTTCCAAACCTGAGACCCTCCCTTTAGCATGAGATGTGATATCCAACTCCTTCCCATTCCAATCCTGAGACCCTTCTGATAGCATGAGATGTGATATTTCAATGCCTCTAATACCAAACCTGAGATCCTACCTCTAACATGAAATGTGATATCCATCTCCTTCCCTTTCCAAACCTGAGACCCTGCCTATAGCATGAGATGTGATATCCAAGTCCTTCCCATTCCAATCCTGAGACCCTTCCTATAGCATGTGATGTGATATCTCAATGCTTATACCAAACCTGAGACCCTTCCTATGGCATGAGATGTCATATACAACTCCTTCCCATTCCAATCCTGAGACCCTTCCTATAGCATGAGATGTGATATCTCAATGCTTATACCAAACCTGAGACCCTTCCTATAGCATGAGATGTGATATCCAACTTCTTCCCATTCCAATCCTGAGACCCTTCCTATAACATGAGATGTGATGTCTCAATGCTTCTAATACCAAACCTGAGACCCTTCCTATAACATGAGATGGGATATCCAACTCCTTCCCATTCCAATCCTGAGACCCTTCCGATAGCAGAGATGTGATATCTCAATGCTTTTACCAAGCCTGAGACCCTTCCTATGGCCTGAGATGTCATATACAACTCCTTCCCATTCCAATCCTGAGACCCTTCCTATAGCATGAGATGTGATATCTCAATGCTTATACCAAATCTGAGACCCTTCCTATAGCATGAGATGTGATATCCAACTCCTTCCCATTCCAATCCTGAGACCCTTCCTATAGCATGAGATGTGATGTCTCAATGCTTCTAATACCAAATCTGAGACCCTTCCTATAGCATGAGATGTGATGTCTCAATGCTTCGAATACCAAACCTGAGATCCTTCCTATAACATGAGATGTGATATCCAACTCCTTCCCATTCCAATCCTGAGACCATTATGATAGCATGAGATGTGATATCTCAATGCCTCTAATACCAAACCTGAGATACTTCCGATAGCATGAGATGTGATATCTCAATGCTTCTAATACCAAACCTGAGATCCTTCCTATAACATGAGATGTGATTTCCAAATCCTTCCCCTTCCAAACCTGAGACCCTCCCTTTAGCATGAGATGTGATATCCAACTCCTTCCCATTCCAATCCTGAGACCCTTCCTATAGCATGAGATGTGATATCTCAATGCTTCTAATACCAAACCTGAGACCCTTCCTATAACATGATTTGGGATATCCAACTCCTTCCCATTCCAAACCTGAGACCCTGCCTATAGCATGTGATGTGATATCTCAATGCTTATACCAAACCTGAGACCCTTCCTATGGCATGAGATGTCATATACAACTCCTTCCCATTCCAATCCTGAGACCCTTCCTATAGCATGAGATGTGATATCTCAATGCTTATACCAAACCTGAGACCCTTCCTATAGCATGAGATGTGATATCCAACTCCTTCCCATTCCAATCCTGAGACCCTTCCTATAGCATGAGATGTGATATCTCAAGGCCTCTAATACCAAACCTGAGATCGTTCCTCTAACATGAAATGTGATATCCAACTCCTTCCCCTTCCAAACCTGAGAGCCTTCCTATAACATGAGATGTGACATCCAAGTCCTCCCCATTCCAATCCTGAGACCCTTCCTATAGCATGAGATGTGATATCTCAATGCTTCTAATACCAAACCTGACACCCTTCCTATAACATGATTTGGGATATCCAACTCCTTCCCATTCCAATCCTGAGACCCTTCCGATAGCAGAGATGTGATATCTCAATGCTTATACCAAACCTGAGACCCTTCCTATGGCCTGAGATGTCATATGCAACTCCTTCCCATTCCAATCCTGAGACCCTTCCTATAGCATTAGATGTGATATCTCAATGCTTATACCAAATCTGAGACCCTTCCTATAGCATGAGATGTGATATCCAACTTCTTCCCATTCCAATCCTGAGACCCTTCCTGTAGCATGAGATGTGATGTCTCAATTCTTCTAATACCAAACCTGAGATCCTTCCTATAACATGAGATGTGATATCCAACTTCTTCCCATTCCAATCCTGAGACCCTTATGATAGCATGAGATGTGATATCTCAATGCCTCTAATACCAAACCTGAGATACTTCTGATAGCATGAGATGTGATATCTCAATGCTTCTAATACCAAACCTGAGATCCTTCCTATAACATGAGATGTGATTTCCAAATCCTTCCACTTCCAAACCTGAGACCCTCCCTTTAGCATGAGATGTGATATCCAACTCCTTCCCATTCCAATCCTGAGACCCTTCTGATAGCATGAGATGTGATATTTCAATGCCTCTAATACCAAACCTGAGATCCTACCTCTAACATGAAATGTGATATCCATCTCCTTCCCTTTCCAAACCTGAGACCCTGCCTATAGCATGAGATGTGATATCCAAGTCCTTCCCATTCCAATCCTGAGACCCTTCCTATAGCATGTGATGTGATATCTCAATGCTTATACCAAACCTGAGACCCTTCCTATGGCATGAGATGTCATATACAACTCCTTCCCATTCCAATCCTGAGACCCTTCCTATAGCATGAGATGTGATATCTCAATGCTTATACCAAACCTGACACCCTTCCTATAGCATGAGATGTGATATCCAACTTCTTCCCATTCCAATCCTGAGACCCTTCCTATAACATGAGATGTGATGTCTCAATGCTTCTAATACCAAACCTGAGACCCTTCCTATAACATGAGATGGGATATCCAACTCCTTCCCATTCCAATCCTGAGACCCTTCCGATAGCAGAGATGTGATATCTCAATGCTTTTACCAAGCCTGAGACCCTTCCTATGGCCTGAGATGTCATATACAACTCCTTCCCATTCCAATCCTGAGACCCTTCCTATAGCATGAGATGGAATATCTCAATGCTTATACCAAACCTGAGACCCTTCCTATAGCATGAGATGTGATATCCAACTTCTTCCCATTCCAATCCTGAGACCCTTCCTATAACATGAGATGTGATGTCTCAATGCTTCTAATACCAAACCTGAGACCCTTCCTATAACATGAGATGGGATATCCAACTCCTTCCCATTCCAATCCTGAGACCCTTCCGATAGCAGAGATGTGATATCTCAATGCTTATACCAAACCTGAGACCCTTCCTATGGCCTGAGATGTCATATGCAACTCCTTCCCATTCCAATCCTGAGACCCTTCCTATAGCATGAGATGTGATGTCTCAATGCTTCTAATACCAAACCTGAGATCCTTCCTATAACATGAGATGTGATATCCAACTCCTTCCCATTCCAATCCTGAGACCCTTATGATTGCATGAGATGTGATATCTCAATGCCTCTAATACCAAACCTGAGATACTTCCGATAGCATGAGATGTGATATCTCAATGCTTCTAATACCAAACCTGAGATCCTTCCTATAACATGAGATGTGATTTCCAAATCCTTCCCCTTCCAAACCTGAGACCCTCCCTTTAGCATGAGATGTGATATCAAACTCCTTCCCATTCCAGTCCTGAGACCCATCTGATAGCATGAGATGTGATATTTCAATGCCTCTAATACCAAACCTGAGATCCTACCTCTAACATGAAATGTGATATCCATCTCCTTCCCTTTTCAAACCTGAGACCCTGCCTATAGCATGAGATGTGATATCCAAGTCCTTTCCATTCCAATCCTGAGACCCTTCCTATAGCATGTGATGTGATATCTCAATTCTTATACCAAACCTGAGACCCTTCCTATGGCATGAGATGTCATATACAACTCCTTCCCATTCCAATCCTGAGACCCTTCCTATAGCATGAGATGTGATATCTCAATGCTTATACCAAACCTGAGACCCTTCCTATAGCATGAGATGTGATATCCAACTTCTTCCCATTCCAATCCTGAGACCCTTCCTATAACATGAGATGTGATGTCGCAATGCTTCTAATACCAAACCTGAGATCTTTCCTATAACATGAGATGTGATATCCAACTCCTTCCCATTCCAATCCTGAGACCCTTCCTATAGCATGAGATGTGATATCACAATGCTTATACCAAACCTGAGACCGTTCCTATAGCTTGAGATGTGATATCCAACTCCTTCCCATTCCAATCCTGAGACCCTTCCTATAGCATGAGATGTGATATCGCAAGGCCTCTAATACCAAACCTGAGATCGTTCCTCTAACATGAAATGTGATATCCATCTCCTTCCCTTTCCAAACCTGAGACCCTGCCTATAGCATGAGATGTGATATCCAAGTCCTTTCCATTCCAATCCTGAGACCCTTCCTATAGCATGTGATGTGATATCTCAATGCTTATACCAAACCTGAGACCCTTCCTATGGCATGAGATGTCATATACAACTCCTTCCCATTCTAAACCTGAGACCCTTCCTATAGCATGAGATGTGATATCTCAATGCTTATACCAAACCTGAGACCCTTCCTATAGCATGAGATGTGATATCCAACTTCTTCCCATTCCAATCCTGAGACCCTTCCTATAACATGAGATGTGATGTCGCAATGCTTCTAATACCAAACCTGAGATCTTTCCTATAACATGAGATGTGATATCCAACTCCTTCCCATTCCAATCCTGAGACCCTTCCTATAGCATGAGATGTGATATCACAATGCTTATACCAAACCTGAGACCGTTCCTATAGCTTGAGATGTGATATCCAACTCCTTCCCATTCCAATCCTGAGACCCTTCCTATAGCATGAGATGTGATATCTCAAGGCCTCTAATACCAAACCTGAGATCGTTCCTCTAACATGAAATGTGATATCCAACTCCTTCCCCTTCCAAACCTGAGAGCCTTCCTATAGCATGAGATATGATAGCCAAGTCCTTCCAATTCCAATCCTGAGACCCTTCCTATAACATGAAATGTGATATCCAACTCCTTCCCATTCCAACCTGAGACCCTTCCTATAGCATGAGATGGGATATCTCAATGCTTCTAATAACAAACCTGAGACTCTTCCTATAACATGAGATGGGATATCCAACTCATTCCCATTCCAATCCTGAGACCCTTCCGATAGCAGAGATGTGATATCTCAATGCTTATACCAAACCTGAGACCCTTCCTATGGCCTGAGATGTCATATACAACTCCTTCCCATTCCAATCCTGAGACCCTTCCTATAGCATGAGATGTGATATCTCAATGCTTATACCAAATCTGAGACCCTTCCTATAGCATGAGATGTGATATCCAACTCCTTCCCATTCCAATCCTGAGACCCTTCCTATAGCATGAGATGTGATGTCTCAATGCTTCTAATACCAAACCTGAGATCCTTCCTATAACATGAGATGTGATATCCAACTCCTTCCCATTCCAATCCTGAGACCCTTATGATAGCATGAGATGTGATATCTCAATGCCTCTAATACCAAACCTGAGATACTTCCGATAGCATGAGATGTGATATCTCAATGCTTCGAATACCAAACCTGAGATCCTTCCTATAACATGAGATGTGATTTCCAAATCCTCCCGCTTCCAAACCTGAGACCCTCCCTTTAGCATGAGATGTGATATCCAACTCCTTCCCATTCCAATCCTGAGACCCTTCTGATAGCATGAGATGTGATATCTCAATGCCTCTAATTCCAAACCTGAGATCCTACCTCTAACATGAGATGTGATATCCAAGTCCTTCCCATTCCAATCCTGAGACCCTTCCTATAGCATGTGATGTGATATCTCAATGCTTATACCAAACCTGAGACCCTTCCTATGGCATGAGATGTCATATACAACTCCTTCCCATTCCAATCCTGAGACCCTTCCTATAGCATGAGATGTGATATCTCAATGCTTATACCAAACCTGAGACCCTTCCTATAGCATGAGATGTGATATCCAACTTCTTCCCATTCCAATCCTGAGACCCTTCCTATAACATGAGATGTGATGTCTCAATGCTTCTAATACCAAACCTGAGATCTTTCCTATAACATGAGATGTGATATCCAACTCCTTCCCATTCCAATCCTGAGACCCTTCCTATAGTATGAGATGTGATATCACAATGCTTATACAAAACCTGAGACCGTTCCTATAGCTTGAGATGTGATATCCAACTCCTTCCCATTCCAATCCTGAGACCCTTCCTATAGCATGAGATGTGATATCTCAAGGCCTCTAATACCAAACCTGAGATCCTTCCTCTAATATGAAATGTGATATCCAACTCCTTCCCCTTCCAAACCTGAGAGCCTTCCTATAGCATGAGATATGATATCCAAGTCCTTCCCATTCCAATCCTGAGACCTTTCCTATATCATGAGATGGGATATCTCAATGCTTCTAATACCAAACCTGAGACCCTTCCTATAACATGAGATGGGAATATCCAACTCCTTCCCATTCCAATCCTGAGACCCTTCCGATAGCAGAGATGTGATATCTCAATGCTTATACCAAACCTGAGATCCTTCCTATAACATGAGATGTGATATCCAACTCCTTCCCATTCCAACCCTGAGACACTTCCTATAGCATGAGATGTGATATCTCACTGCTTATACCAAACCTGAGACCCTTCCTATAGAATGAGATGTGATATCCAACTCCTTCCCATTCCAATCCTGAGACCCTTCCTATAGCATGAGATGTGATATCTCAATGCTTCTAATATCAAACTTGAGACCCTCCCTATAGCATGAGATGTGATACCCAAGTCCTTCCCATTCCAATCCTGAGACACTTCCTATAGCATGAGATGTGATATCTCAATGCTTCTAATACCAAAACTGAGACTCTTCCTATAACATGAGATGGGATATCCAACTCCTTCCCATTCCAATCCTGAGACCCTTCCAATAGCAGAGATGTGATATCTCAATGCTTATACCAAACCTAAGACCCTTCCTATGGCATGAGATGTGATATCCAACTCCTTCCCATTCCAATCCCGAGACCCTTCCTATAGCATGAGATGTGATATCTCGATGCTTATACCAAATCTGAGACCCTTCCTATAGCATGAGATGTGATATCCAACTCCTTCCCATTCCAATCCTGAGGCCCTTCCTATAGCATGAGATGTGATGTCTCAATGCTTCTAATACCAAACCTGAGATCCTTCCTATAACATGAGATGTGATATCCAACTCCTTCCCATTCCAATCCTGAGACCCTTCCTATAGCATGAGATGTGATGTCTCAATGCTTCTAATACCAAACCTGAGAACCTTCCTACAGCATGCGATGTGATATCTCAATGCTTCTAATACCAAACCTGAGACCAGTCCTATAACATGAGATTGGATATCCAACTCCTTCCCCTTCCAAACCTGAGACCCTTCCTATAGCATGAGATGTGATATCCAACTTCTTCCGATTCCAATCCTGAGACCCTTCCTATAACATGAGATGTGATGTCTCAATGCTTCTAATACCAAACCTGAGATCTTTCCTATAACATGAGATGTAATATCCAACTCCATCCCATTCCAATCCTGAGACCCTTCCTATAGCATGAGATGTGCTATCTCAATGCTTATACCAAACCTGAGACCCTTCCTAAAGCTTGAGATGTGATATCCAACTCCTTCCCATTCCAATCCTGAGACCCTTCCTATAGCATGATATGTGATATCTCAATGCCTCTAATACCAAACCTGAGATCCTTCCTCTAACATGAAATGTGATATCGAACTCCTTCCCTTTCCAAACCTGAGAGCCTACCTATAGCATGAGATGTGATATCCAAGTCCTTCCCATTCCAATCCTTAGACCCTTCCTACAGCATGCAATATGATATCTCAATGATTCTAATAACAAACCTGAGACCCGTCCTATAACATGAGATGTGATATCCAACTCCTTCCCGTTTCAAACCTGAGACCCTTCCTATAGCATGAGATGTGATATCCAACTTCTTCCCATTCCAATCCTGAGACCCTTCCTATAACATGAGATGTGATGTCTCAATGCTTCTAATACCAAACCTGAGATCTTTCCTATAACATGAGATGTAATATCCAACTCCTTCCCATTCCAATCCTGAGACCCTTCCTATAGCATGAGATGTGCTATCTCAATGCTTATACCAAACCTGAGACCCTTCCTAAAGCTTGAGATGTGATATCCAACTCCTTCCCATTCCAATCCTGAGACCCTTCCTATAGCATGAGATGTGATATCTCAATGCTTCTAATATCAAACTTGAGACCCTCCCTATAGCATGAGATGTGATACCCAAGTCCTTCCCATTCCAACCCTGAGACCCTTCCTATAGCATGAGATGTGATATCTCAATGCTTATACCAAATCTGAGACCCTTCCTATAGCATGAGATGTGATATCCAACTCCTTCCCATTCCAATCCTGAGACCCTTCCTATAGCATGAGATGTGATGTCTCAATGCTTCTAATACCAAACCTGAGATCCTTCCTATAACATGAGATGTGATATCCAACTCCTTCCCATTCCAATCCTGAGACCCTTATGATAGCATGAGATGTGATATCTCAATGCCTCTAATACCAAACCTGAGATACTTCCGATAGCATGAGATGTGATATCTCAATGCTTCTAATACCAAACCTGAGATCCTTCCTATAACATGAGATGTGATTTCCAAATCCTTCCCCTTCCAAACCTGAGACCCTCCCTTTAGCATGAGATGTGATATCAAACTCCTTCCCATTCCAGTCCTGAGACCCATCTGATAGCATGAGATGTGATATTTCAATGCCTCTAATACCAAACCTGAGATCCTACCTCTAACATGAAATGTGATATCCATCTCCTTCCCTTTTCAAACCTGAGACCCTGCCTATAGCATGAGATGTGATATCCAAGTCCTTTCCATTCCAATCCTGAGACCCTTCCTATAGCATGTGATGTGATATCTCAATTCTTATACCAAACCTGAGACCCTTCCTATGGCATGAGATGTCATATACAACTCCTTCCCATTCCAATCCTGAGACCCTTCCTATAGCATGAGATGTGATATCTCAATGCTTATACCAAACCTGAGACCCTTCCTATAGCATGAGATGTGATATCCAACTTCTTCCCATTCCAATCCTGAGACCCTTCCTATAACATGAGATGTGATGTTGCAATGCTTCTAATACCAAACCTGAGATCTTTCCTATAACATGAGATGTGATATCCAACTCCTTCCCATTCCAATCCTGAGACCCTTCCTATAGCATGAGATGTGATATCACAATGCTTATACCAAACCTGAGACCGTTCCTATAGCTTGAGATGTGATATCCAACTCCTTCCCATTCCAATCCTGAAACCCTTCCTATAGAATGAGATGTGATATCGCAAG
Organism: Ambystoma mexicanum; assembly: GCF_040938575.1. Classification (NCBI taxonomy): domain Eukaryota; kingdom Metazoa; phylum Chordata; class Amphibia; order Caudata; family Ambystomatidae; genus Ambystoma; species Ambystoma mexicanum. The sequence continues at coordinate 963,050 of NW_027182472.1, forward strand.
GCCTCTAATACCAAACCTGAGATCGTTCCTCTAACATGAAATGTGATATCCAACTCCTTCCCCTTCCAAACCTGAGAGCCTTCCAATAACATGAGATGTGATATCCAACTCCTTCCCATTCCAATCCTGAGACCCTTATGATAGCATGAGATGTGATATCTCAATGCCTCTAATACCAAACCTGAGATACTTCCGATAGCATGAGATGTGATATCTCAATGCTTCTAATACCAAACCTGAGATCCTTCCTATAACATGAGATGTGATTTCCAAATCCTTCCCCTTCCAAACCTGAGACCCTCCCTTTAGCATGAGATGTGATATCCAACTCCTTCCCATTCCAATCCTGAGACCCTTCTGATAGCATGAGATGTGATATTTCAATGCCTCAAATACCAAACCTGAGATCCTACCTCTAACATGAAATGTGATATCCATCTCCTTCCCTTTCCAAACCTGAGACCCTGCCTATAGCATGAGATGTGATATCCAAGTCCTTTCCATTCCAATCCTGAGACCCTTCCTATAGCATGTGATGTGATATCTCAATGCTTATACCAAACCTGAGACCCTTCCTATGGCATGAGATGTCATATACAACTCCTTCCCATTCCAAACCTGAGACCCTTCCTATAGCATGAGATGTGATATCTCAATGCTTATACCAAACCTGAGACCCTTCCTATAGCATGAGATGTTATATCCAACTTCTTCCCATTCCAATCCTGAGACCCTTCCTATAACATGAGATGTGATGTCGCAATGCTTCTAATACCAAACCTGAGATCTTTCCTATAACATGAGATGTGATATCCAACTCCTTCCCATTCCAATCCTGAGACCCTTCCTATAGCATGAGATGTGATATCACAATGCTTATACCAAACCTGAGACCGTTCCTATAGCTTGAGATGTGATATCCAACTCCTTCCCATTCCAATCCTGAGACCCTTCCTATAGCATGAGATGTGATATCTCAAGGCCTCTAATACCAAACCTGAGATTGTTCCTCTAACATGAAATGTGATATCCAACTCCTTCCCCTTCCAAACCTGAGAGCCTTCCTATAGCATGAGATATGATAGCCAAGTCCTTCCAATTCCAATCCTGAGACCCTTCCTATAACATGAAATGTGATATCCAACTCCTTCCCATTCCAACCTGAGACCCTTCCTATAGCATGAGATGGGATATCTCAATGCTTCTAATAACAAACCTGAGACTCTTCCTATAACATGAGATGGGATATCCAACTCATTCCCATTCCAATCCTGAGACCCTTCCGATAGCAGAGATGTGATATCTCAATGCTTATACCAAACCTGAGACCCTTCCTATGGCCTGAGATGTCATATACAACTCCTTCCCATTCCAATCCTGAGACCCTTCCTATAGCATGAGATGTGATATCTCAATGCTTATACCAAATCTGAGACCCTTCCTATAGCATGAGATGTGATATCCAACTCCTTCCCATTCCAATCCTGAGACCCTTCCTATAGCATGAGATGTGATGTCTCAATGCTTCTAATACCAAACCTGAGATCCTTCCTATAACATGAGATGTGATATCCAACTCCTTCCCATTCCAATCCTGAGACCCTTATGATAGCATGAGATGTGATATCTCAATGCCTCTAATACCAAACCTGAGACTCTTCCGATAGCATGAGATGGGATATCCAACTCCTTCCCATTCCAATCCTGAGACCCTTCCAATAGCAGAGATGTGATATCTCAATGCTTATACCAAACCTAAGACCCTTCCTATGGCATGAGATGTGATATCCAACTCCTTCCCATTCCAATCCCGAGACCCTTCCTATAGCATGAGATGTGATATCTCGATGCTTATACCAAATCTGAGACCCTTCCTATAGCATGAGATGTGATATCCAACTCCTTCCCATTCCAATCCTGAGGCCCTTCCTATAGCATGAGATGTGATGTCTCAATGCTTCTAATACCAAACCTGAGATCCTTCCTATAACATGAGATGTGATATCCAACTCCTTCCCATTCCAATCCTGAGACCCTTCCTATAGCATGAGATGTGATGTCTCAATGCTTCTAATACCAAACCTGAGAACCTTCCTACAGCATGCGATGTGATATCTCAATGCTTCTAATACCAAACCTGAGACCAGTCCTATAACATGAGATGTGATATCCAACTTCTTCCCATTCCAATCCTGAGACCCTTCCTATAACATGAGATGTGATGTCTCAATGCTTCTAATACCAAACCTGAGATCTTTCCTATAACATGAGATGTAATATCCAACTCCATCCCATTCCAATCCTTAGACCCTTCCTATAGCATGAGATGTGCTATCTCAATGCTTATACCAAACCTGAGACCCTTCCTAAAGCTTGAGATGTGATATCCAACTCCTTCCCATTCCAATCCTGAGACCCTTCCTATAGCATGATATGTGATATCTCAATGCCTCTAATACCAAACCTGAGATCCTTCCTCTAACATGAAATGTGATATCGAACTCCTTCCCTTTCCAAACCTGAGAGCCTACCTATAGCATGAGATGTGATATCCAAGTCCTTCCCATTCCAATCCTTAGACCCTTCCTACAGCATGCAATATGATATCTCAATGATTCTAATAACAAACCTGAGACCCGTCCTATAACATGAGATGTGATATCCAACTCCTTCCCGTTTCAAACCTGAGACCCTTCCTATAGCATGAGATGTGATATCCAACTTCTTCCCATTCCAATCCTGAGACCCTTCCTATAACATGAGATGTGATGTCTCAATGCTTCTAATACCAAACCTGAGATCTTTCCTATAACATGAGATGTAATATCCAACTCCTTCCCATTCCAATCCTGAGACCCTTCCTATAGCATGAGATGTGCTATCTCAATGCTTATACCAAACCTGAGACCCTTCCTAAAGCTTGAGATGTGATATCCAACTCCTTCCCATTCCAATCCTGAGACCCTTCCTATAGCATGAGATGTGATATCTCAATGCTTCTAATATCAAACTTGAGACCCTCCCTATAGCATGAGATGTGATACCCAAGTCCTTCCCATTCCAACCCTGAGACCCTTCCTATAGCATGAGATGTGATATCTCAATGCTTATACCAAATCTGAGACCCTTCCTATAGCATGAGATGTGATATCCAACTCCTTCCCATTCCAATCCTGAGACCCTTCCTATAGCATGAGATGTGATGTCTCAATGCTTCTAATACCAAACCTGAGATCCTTCCTATAACATGAGATGTGATATCCAACTCCTTCCCATTCCAATCCTGAGACCCTTATGATAGCATGAGATGTGATATCTCAATGCCTCTAATACCAAACCTGAGATACTTCCGATAGCATGAGATGTGATATCTCAATGCTTCTAATACCAAACCTGAGATCCTTCCTATAACATGAGATGTGATTTCCAAATCCTTCCCCTTCCAAACCTGAGACCCTCCCTTTAGCATGAGATGTGATATCAAACTCCTTCCCATTCCAGTCCTGAGACCCATCTGATAGCATGAGATGTGATATTTCAATGCCTCTAATACCAAACCTGAGATCCTACCTCTAACATGAAATGTGATATCCATCTCCTTCCCTTTTCAAACCTGAGACCCTGCCTATAGCATGAGATGTGATATCCAAGTCCTTTCCATTCCAATCCTGAGACCCTTCCTATAGCATGTGATGTGATATCTCAATTCTTATACCAAACCTGAGACCCTTCCTATGGCATGAGATGTCATATACAACTCCTTCCCATTCCAATCCTGAGACCCTTCCTATAGCATGAGATGTGATATCTCAATGCTTATACCAAACCTGAGACCCTTCCTATAGCATGAGATGTGATATCCAACTTCTTCCCATTCCAATCCTGAGACCCTTCCTATAACATGAGATGTGATGTTGCAATGCTTCTAATACCAAACCTGAGATCTTTCCTATAACATGAGATGTGATATCCAACTCCTTCCCATTCCAATCCTGAGACCCTTCCTATAGCATGAGATGTGATATCACAATGCTTATACCAAACCTGAGACCGTTCCTATAGCTTGAGATGTGATATCCAACTCCTTCCCATTCCAATCCTGAGACCCTTCCTATAGAATGAGATGTGATATCGCAAGGCCTCTAATACCAAACCTGAGATCGTTCCTCTAACATGAAATGTGATATCCAACTCCTTCCCCTTCCAAACCTGAGAGCCTTCCTATAACATGAGATGTGATATCCAACTCCTTCCCATTCCAATCCTGAGACCCTTATGATAGCATGAGATGTGATATCTCAATGCCTCTAATACCAAACCTGAGATACTTCCGATAGCATGAGATGTGATATCTCAATGCTTCTAATACCAAACCTGAGATCCTTCCTATAACATGAGATGTGATTTCCAAATCCTTCCCCTTCCAAACCTGAGACCCTCCCTTTAGCATGAGATGTGATATCCAACTCCTTCCCATTCCAATCCTGAGACCCTTCTGATAGCATGAGATGTGATATTTCAATGCCTCAAATACCAAACCTGAGATCCTACCTCTAACATGAAATGTGATATCCATCTCCTTCCCTTTCCAAACCTGAGACCCTGCCTATAGCATGAGATGTGATATCCAAGTCCTTTCCATTCCAATCCTGAGACCCTTCCTATAGCATGTGATGTGATATCTCAATGCTTATACCAAACCTGAGACCCTTCCTATGGCATGAGATGTCATATACAACTCCTTCCCATTCCAAACCTGAGACCCTTCCTATAGCATGAGATGTGATATCTCAATGCTTATACCAAACCTGAGACCCTTCCTATAGCATGAGATGTTATATCCAACTTCTTCCCATTCCAATCCTGAGACCCTTCCTATAACATGAGATGTGATGTCGCAATGCTTCTAATACCAAACCTGAGATCTTTCCTATAACATGAGATGTGATATCCAACTCCTTCCCATTCCAATCCTGAGACCCTTCCTATAGCATGAGATGTGATATCACAATGCTTATACCAAACCTGAGACCGTTCCTATAGCTTGAGATGTGATATCCAACTCCTTCCCATTCCAATCCTGAGACCCTTCCTATAGCATGAGATGTGATATCTCAAGGCCTCTAATACCAAACCTGAGATTGTTCCTCTAACATGAAATGTGATATCCAACTCCTTCCCCTTCCAAACCTGAGAGCCTTCCTATAGCATGAGATATGATAGCCAAGTCCTTCCAATTCCAATCCTGAGACCCTTCCTATAACATGAAATGTGATATCCAACTCCTTCCCATTCCAACCTGAGACCCTTCCTATAGCATGAGATGGGATATCTCAATGCTTCTAATAACAAACCTGAGACTCTTCCTATAACATGAGTTGGGATATCCAACTCATTCCCATTCCAATCCTGAGACCCTTCCGATAGCAGAGATGTGATATCTCAATGCTTATACCAAACCTGAGACCCTTCCTATGGCCTGAGATGTCATATACAACTCCTTCCCATTCCAATCCTGAGACCCTTCCTATAGCATGAGATGTGATATCTCAATGCTTATACCAAATCTGAGACCCTTCCTATAGCATGAGATGTGATATCCAACTACTTCCCATTCCAATCCTGAGACCCTTCCTATAGCATGAGATGTGATGTCTCAATGCCTCTAATACCAAACCTGAGATCCTTCCTATAACATGAGATGTGATATCCAACTCCTTCCCATTCCAATCCTGAGACCCTTATGATAGCATGAGATGTGATATCTCAATGCCTCTAATACCAAACCTGAGATACTTCCGATAGCATGAGATGTGATATCTCAATGCTTCGAATACCAAACCTGAGATCCTTCCTATAACATGAGATGTGATTTCCAAATCCTCCCGCTTCCAAACCTGAGACCCTCCCTTTAGCATGAGATGTGATATCCAACTCCTTCCCATTCCAATCCTGAGACCCTTCTGATAGCATGAGATGTGATATCTCAATGCCTCTAATTCCAAACCTGAGATCCTACCTCTAACATGAAATGTGATATCCATCTCCTTCCCTTTCCAAACCTGAGACCCTGCCTTTAGCATGAGATGTGATATCCAAGTCCTTCCCATTCCAATCCTGAGACCCTTCCTATAGCATGTGATGTGATATCTCAATGCTTATACCAAACCTGAGACCCTTCCTATGGCATGAGATGTCATATACAACTCCTTCCCATTCCAATCCTGAGACCCTTCCTATAGCATGAGATGTGATATCTCAATGCTTATACCAAACCTGAGACCCTTCCTATAGTATGAGATGTGATATCCAACTTCTTCCCATTCCAATCCTGAGACCCTTCCTATAACATGAGATGTGATGTCTCAATGCTTCTAATACCAAACCTGAGATCTTTCCTATAACATGAGATGTGATATCCAACTCCTTCCCATTCCAATCCTGAGACCCTTCCTATAGTATGAGATGTGATATCACAATGCTTATACAAAACCTGAGACCGTTCCTATAGCTTGAGATGTGATATCCAACTCTTTCCCATTCCAATCCTGAGACCCTTCCTATAGCATGAGATGTGATATCTCAAGGCCTCTAATACCAAACCTGAGATCCTTCCTCTAATATGAAAAGTGATATCCAACTCCTTCCCCTTCCAAACCTGAGAGCCTTCCTATAGCATGAGATATGATATCCAAGTCCTTCCCATTCCAATCCTGAGACCCTTCCTATATCATGAGATGGGATATCTCAATGCTTCTAATACCAAACCTGAGACCCTTCCTATAACATGAGATGGGAATATCCAACTCCTTCCCATTCCAATCCTGAGACCCTTCCGATAGCAGAGATGTGATATCTCAATGCTTATACCAAACCTGAGATCCTTCCTATAACATGAGATGTGATATCCAACTCCTTCCCATTCCAATCCTGAGACACTTCCTATAGCATGAGATGTGATATCTCACTGCTTATACCAAACCTGAGACCCTTCCTATAGAATGAGATGTGATATCCAACTCCTTCCCATTCCAATCCTGAGACCCTTCCTATAGCATGAGATGTGATATCTCAATGCTTCTAATATCAAACTTGAGACCCTCCCTATAGCATGAGATGTGATACCCAAGTCCTTAGCCATTCCAATCCTGAGACACTTCCTATAGCATGAGATGTGATATCTCAATGCTTCTAATACCAAACCTGAGATTCTTCCTATAACATGAGATGGGATATCCAACTCCTTCCCATTCCAATCCTGAGACCCTTCCAATAGCAGAGATGTGATATCTCAATGCTTATACCAAACCTAAGACCCTTCCTATGGCATGAGATGTGATATCCAACTCCTTCCCATTCCAATCCCGAGACCCTTCCTATAGCATGAGATGTGATATCTCGATGCTTATACCAAATCTGAGACCCTTCCTATAGCATGAGATGTGATATCCAACTCCTTCCCATTCCAATCCTGAGGCCCTTCCTATAGCATGAGATGTGATGTCTCAATGCTTCTAATACCAAACCTGAGATCCTTCCTATAACATGAGATGTGATATCCAACTCCTTCCCATTCCAATCCTGAGACCCTTCCTATAGCATGAGATGTGATGTCTCAATGCTTCTAATACCAAACCTGAGAACCTTCCTACAGCATGCAATGTGATATCTCAATGCTTCTAATACCAAACCTGAGACCAGTCCTATAACATGAGATGTGATATCCAACTTCTTCCCATTCCAATCCTGAGACCCTTCCTATAACATGAGATGTGATGTCTCAATGCTTCTAATACCAAACCTGAGATCTTTCCTATAACATGAGATGTAATATCCAACTCCATCCCATTCCAATCCTTAGACCCTTCCTATAGCATGAGATGTGCTATCTCAATGCTTATACCAAACCTGAGACCCTTCCTAAAGCTTGAGATGTGATATCCAACTCCTTCCCATTCCAATCCTGAGACCCTTCCTATAGCATGATATGTGATATCTCAATGCCTCTAATACCAAACCTGAGATCCTTCCTCTAACATGAAATGTGATATCGAACTCCTTCCCTTTCCAAACCTGAGAGCCTACCTATAGCATGAGATGTGATATCCAAGTCCTTCCCATTCCAATCCTTAGACCCTTCCTACAGCATGCAATATGATATCTCAATGATTCTAATAACAAACCTGAGACCCGTCCTATAACATGAGATGTGATATCCAACTCCTTCCCGTTTCAAACCTGAGACCCTTCCTATAGCATGAGATGTGATATCCAACTTCTTCCCATTCCAATCCTGAGACCCTTCCTATAACATGAGATGTGATGTCTCAATGCTTCTAATACCAAACCTGAGATCTTTCCTATAACATGAGATGTAATATCCAACTCCTTCCCATTCCAATCCTGAGACCCTTCCTATAGCATGAGATGTGCTATCTCAATGCTTATACCAAACCTGAGACCCTTCCTAAAGCTTGAGATGTGATATCCAACTCCTTCCCATTCCAATCCTGAGACCCTTCCTATAGCATGAGATGTGATATCTCAATGCTTCTAATATCAAACTTGAGACCCTCCCTATAGCATGAGATGTGATACCCAAGTCCTTCCCATTCCAATCCTGAGACACTTCCTATAGCATGAGATGTGATGTCTCAATGCTTCTAATACCAAACCTGAGATCCTTCCTATAACATGAGATGTGATATCCAACTCCTTCCCATTCCAATCCCGGGACCCTTCCTATAGCATGAGATGTGATATCTCGATGTTTATACCAAACCTGAGACCCTTCCTATAGCATGAGATGTGATATCCAACTCCTTCCCATTCCAATCCTGAGACCCTTCCTATAGCATGAGATGTGATATCTCAATGCCTCTAATACCAAACCTGAGATCCTTCCTCTAACATGAAATGTGATATCCAACTCCTTCCCTTTCCAAACATGAGAGCCTACCTATAGCATGAGATGTGATATCCAAGTCCTTCCCATTCCAATCCTTAGACCCTTCCTACAGCATGCAATATGATATCTCAATGATTCTAATAACAAACCTGAGACCCATCCTATAACATGAGATGGGATATCCAACTCCTTCCCATTCCAATCCTGAGACACTTCCGATAGCAGAGATGTGATATCTCAATGCTTATACCAAACCTGAGACCCTTCCTATAACATGAGATGTGATATCCAACTCCTTCCCGGTCCAAACCTGAGACCCTTACTATAGCATATGTGATATCCAACTCCTTCCCATTCCAAACATGAGACCCTTCCTATAGCAAGAATGTAATATCCAACTCCTTCCCATTCCAATCCTGAGACCATTCCTATAGCATGAGATGTGATATCTCAATGCTTCTAATACCAAACCTGAGATCCTTCCTATAACATGAGATGTGATATCCAACTCCTTCCCATTCCAATCCTGAGACCCTTCCTATAGCATGAGATGTGATGTCTCAATGCTTCTAATACCAAACCTGAGAACCTTCCTACAGCATGCGATGTGATATCTCAATGCTTCTAATACCAAACCTGAGACCAGTCCTATAACATGAGATTGGATATCCAACTCCTTCCCCTTCCAAACCTGAGACCCTTCCTATAGCATGAGATGTGATATCCAACTTCTTCCCATTCCAATCCTGAGACCCTTCCTATAACATGAGATGTGATGTTTCAATGCTTCTATTACCAAACCTGAGATCTTTCCTATAACATGAGATGTAATATCCAACTCCTTCCCATTCCAATCCTGAGACCCTTCCTATAGCATGAGATGTGCTATCTCAATGCTTATACCAAACCTGAGACCCTTCCTAAAGCTTGAGATGTGATATCCAACTCCTTCCCATTCCAATCCTGAGACCCTTCCTATAGCATGAGATGTGATATCTCAATGCTTCTAATATCAAACTTGAGACCCTCCCTATAGCATGAGATGTGACACCCAAGTCCTTCCCATTCCAATCCTGAGACACTTCCTATAGCATGAGATGTGATATCTCAATGCTTATACCAAACCTGAGACCCTTCCTATAGCATGAGATGTGATATCCAACTCCTTCCCATTCCAATCCTGAGACCCTTCCTATAGCATGAGATGTGATGTCTCAATGCTTCTAATACCAAACCTGAGATCCTTCCTATAACATGAGATGTGATATCCAACTCCTTCCCATTCCAATCCTGAGACCCTTCCTATAGCATGAGATGTGATGTCTCAATGCTTCTAATACCAAACCTGAGAACCTTCCTACAGCATGCGATGTGATATCTCAATGCTTCTAATACCAAACCTGAGACCCGTCCTATAACATGAGATGTGATATCCAACTCCTTCCCGTTTCAAACCTGAGACCCTTCCTATAACATGAGATGTGATATCCAACTCCTTCCCGTTTCAAACCTGAGACCCTTCCTATAGCATATGTGATATCCAACTCCTTCCCATTCTAAACATGAGACCCTTCCTATAGCAAGAATGTAATATCCAACTCCTTCCCATTCCAATCCTGAGACCATTCCTATAGCATGAGATGTGATATCTCAATGCTTCTAATACCAAACCTGAGATCCTTCCTATGACATGAGATGTGATATCCAATTCCTCCCCATTCCAAACCTGAGAACCTTCCTACAGCATGCGATGTGATATCTCAATGCTTCTAATACCAAACCTGAGACCAGTCCTATAACATGAGATTGGATATCCAACTCCTTCCCCTTCCAAACCTGAGACCCTTCCTATAGCATGAGATGTGATATCCAACTTCTTGCCATTCCAATCCTGAGACCCTTCCTATAACATGAGATGTGATGTCTCAATGCTTCTAATACCAAACCTGAGATCTTTCCTATAACATGAGATGTGATATCCAACTCCTTCCCATTCCAATCCTGAGACCCTTCCTATAGCATGAGATGTGCTATCTCAATGTTTATACCAAACCTGAGACCCTTCCTAAAGCTTGAGATGTGATATCCAACTCCTTCCCATTCCAATCCTGAGACCCTTCCTATAGCATGAGATGTGATATCTCAATGCCTCTAATACCAAACCTGAGATCCTTCCTATAACATGAGATGTGATATCCAACTCCTTCCCATTCCAATCCTGAGACCCTTCCTATAGCATGAGATGTGATATCTCAATGCTTCTAATACCAAACCTGAGACCAGTCCTATAACATGAGATTGGATATCCAACTCCTTCCCCTTCCAAACCTGAGACCCTTCCTATAGCATGAGATGTGATATCCAACTCCTTCCCATTCCAATCCTGAGGCCCTTCCTATAGCATGAGATGTGATGTCTCAATGCTTCTAATACCAAACCTGAGATCCTTCCTATAACATGAGATGTGATATCCAACTCCTTCCCATTCCAATCCTGAGACCCTTCCTATAGCATGAGATGTGATGTCTCAATGCTTCTAATACCAAACCCGAGAACCTTCCTACAGCATGCGATGTGATATCTCAATGCTTCTAATACCAAACCTGAGACCCGTCCTATAACATGAGATGTGATATCCAACTCCTTCCCGTTTCAAACCTGAGACCCTTCCTATAACATGAGATGTGATATCCAACTCCTTCCCGTTTCAAACCTGAGACCCTTCCTATAGCATATGTGATATCCAACTCCTTCCCATTCTAAACATGAGACCCTTCCTATAGCAAGAATGTAATATCCAACTCCTTCCCATTCCAATCCTGAGACCATTCCTATAGCATGAGATGTGATATCTCAATGCTTCTAATACCAAACCTGAGATCCTTCCTATGACATGAGATGTGATATCCAATTCCTCCCCATTCCAAACCTGAGAACCTTCCTACAGCATGCGATGTGATATCTCAATGCTTCTAATACCAAACCTGAGACCAGTCCTATAACATGAGATTGGATATCCAACTCCTTCCCCTTCCAAACCTGAGACCCTTCCTATAGCATGAGATGTGATATCCAACTTCTTCCCATTCCAATCCTGAGACCCTTCCTATAACATGAGATGTGATGTCTCAATGCTTCTAATACCAAACCTGAGATCTTTCCTATAACATGAGATGTGATATCCAACTCCTTCCCATTCCAATCCTGAGACCCTTCCTATAGCATGAGATGTGCTATCTCAATGCTTATACCAAACCTGAGACCCTTCCTAAAGCTTGAGATGTGATATCCAACTCCTTCCCATTCCAATCCTGAGACCCTTCCTATAGCATGAGATGTGATATCTCAATGCCTCTAATACCAAACCTGAGATCCTTCCTCTAACATGAAATGTGATATCCAACTCCTTCCCTTTCCAAACATGAGAGCCTACCTATAGCATGAGATGTGATATCCAAGTCCTTCCCATTCCAATCCTTAGACCCTTCCTACAGCATGCAATATGATATCTCAATGATTCTAATAACAAACCTGAGACCCATCCTATAACATGAGATGGGATATCCAACTCCTTCCCATTCCAATCCTGAGACACTTCCGATAGCAGAGATGTGATATCTCAATGCTTATACCAAACCTGAGACCCTTCCTATAACATGAGATGTGATGTCCAACTCCTTCCCGGTCCAAACCTGAGACCCTTACTATAGCATATGTGATATCCAACTCCTTCCCATTCCAAACATGAGACCCTTCCTATAGCAAGAATGTAATATCCAACTCCTTCCCATTCCAATCCTGAGACCATTCCTATAGCATGAGATGTGATATCTCAATGCTTCTAATACCAAACCTGAGATCCTTCCTATAACATGAGATGTGATATCCAACTCCTTCCCATTCCAATCCTGAGACCCTTCCAATAGCATGAGATGTGATGTCTCAATGCTTCTAATACCAAACCTGAGAACCTTCCTACAGCATGCGATGTGATATCTCAATGCTTCTAATACCAAACCTGAGACCAGTCCTATAACATGAGATTGGATATCCAACTCCTTCCCCTTCCAAACCTGAGACCCTTCCTATAGCATGAGATGTGATATCCAACTTCTTCCCATTCCAATCCTGAGACCCTTCCTATAACATGAGATGTGATGTCTCAATGCTTCTAATACCAAACCTGAGATCTTTCCTATAACATGAGATGTAATATCCAACTCCTTCCCATTCCAATCCTGTGACCCTTCCTATAGCATGAGATGTGCTATCTCAATGCTTATACCAAACCTGAGACCCTTCCTAAAGCTTGAGATGTGATATCCAACTCCTTCCCATTCCAATCCTGAGACCCTTCCTATAGCATGAGATGTGATGTCTCAATGCTTCTAATACCAAACCTGAGATCCTTCCTATAACATGAGATGTGATATCCAACTCCTTCCCATTCCAATCCTGAGACCCTTCCAATAGCAGAGATGTGATATCTCAATGCTTATACCAAACCTAAGACCCTTCCTATGGCATGAGATGTGATATCCAACTCCTTCCCATTCCAATCCCGAGACCCTTCCTATAGCATGAGATGTGATATCTCGATGCATATACCAAATCTGAGACCCTTCCTATAGCATGAGATGTGATATCCAACTCCTTCCCATTCCAATCCTGAGGCCCTTCCTATAGCATGAGATGTGATGTCTCAATGCTTCTAATACCAAACCTGAGATCCTTCCTATAACATGAGATGTGATATCCAACTCCTTCCCATTCCAATCCTGAGACCCTTCCTATAGCATGAGATGTGATGTCTCAATGCTTCTAATACCAAACCTGAGAACCTTCCTACAGCATGCGATGTGATATCTCAATGCTTCTAATACCAAACCTGAGACCCGTCCTATAACATGAGATGTGATATCCAACTCCTTCCCGTTTCAAACCTGAGACCCTTCCTATAACATGAGATGTGATATCCAACTCCTTCCCGTTTCAAACCTGAGACCCTTCCTATAGCATATGTGATATCCAACTCCTTCCCATTCCAAACATGAGACCCTTCCTATAGCAAGAATGTAATATCCAACTCCTTCCCATTCCAATCCTGAGACCATTCCTATAGCATGAGATGTGATATCTCAATGCTTCTAATACCAAACCTGAGATCCTTCCTATGACATGAGATGTGATATCCAATTCCTCCCCATTCCAAACCTGAGAACCTTCCTACAGCATGCGATGTGATATCTCAATGCTTCTAATACCAAACCTGCCAGTCCTATAACATGAGATTGGATATCCAACTCCTTCCCCTTCCAAACCTGAGACCCTTCCTATAGCATGAGATGTGATATCCAACTTCTTCCCATTCCAATCCTGAGACCCTTCCTATAACATGAGATGTGATGTCTCAATGCTTCTAATACCAAACCTGAGATCTTTCCTATAACATGAGATGTGATATCCGACTCCTTCCCATTCCAATCCTGAGTCCCTTCCTATAGCATGAGATGTGCTATCTCAATGCTTATACCAAACCTGAGACCCTTCCTAAAGCTTGAGATGTGATATCCAACTCCTTCCCATTCCAATCCTGAGACCCTTCCTATAACATGAAATGTGATATCCAACTCCTTCCCATTCCAACCTGAGACCCTTCCTATAGCATGAGATGGGATATCCAACTCCTTCCAAATCCAATACTGATACCCTTCCAATAGCATGAGATGTGATATCCCAATGCTTCTACCAAACCTGAGAACCATACTATGGCATGAGATGTGATATCAAACTCCTTCCCATTCCAATCCTGAGACTCTTCCTATAGCTTGAGATGTGATATCCGAAATCCTTCCCATTCCAATTCTGAGACCCTTCCTATACGATGAGACTTGATATCTCAATGCTTCTAATACCAAACCTGAGACCCGTCCTATAACATGAGATGTGATATCCAAATCTTTCCCCTTCCAAACCTTAGACCCTTCCTTTATCATGAGATGTGATATCCAACTCCTTCCCATTCCGATCCTGAGACCCTTCCGATATCATGAGATTTGTTATCTCAATGCTTCTTATATCAAAATTGAGACCCGCCTATAACATGAGATGTGATATCCAAATCTTTCCCCTTCCAAACCTTAGACCCTTCCTTTATCATGAGATGGGATATCCAACTCCTTCCCATTCCAATCCTGAGACCCTTCCGATAGCAGAGATGTGATATCTCAATGCTTATACCAATCCTGAGACCCTTCCTATGGCCTGAGATGTCATATACAACTCCTTCCCAATCCAATCCTGAGACCCTTCCTATAGCATGAGATGTGATATCTCAATGCTTATACCAAATCTGAGACCCTTCCTATAGCATGAGATGTGATATCCAACTCCTTCCCATTCCAATCCTGAGACCCTTCCTATAGCATGAGATGTGATGTCTCAATGCTTCTAATACCAAACCTGAGATCCTTCCTATAACATGAGATGTGATATCCAACTCCTTCCCATTCCAATCCTGAGACCCTTCCTATAGCATGAGATGTGATGTCTCAATGCTTCTAATACCAAACCTGAGAACCTTCCTACAGCATGGAATGTGATATCTCAATGCTTCTAATACCAAACCTGAGACCAGTCCTATAACATGAGATTGGATATCCAACTCCTTCCCCTTCCAAACCTGAGACCCTTCCTATAGCATGAGATGTGATATCCAACTTCTTCCCATTCCAATCCTGAGACCCTTCCTATAACATGAGATGTGATGTCTCAATGCTTCTAATACCAAACCTGAGAACCTTCCTACAGCATGCGATGTGATATCTCAATGCTTCTAATACCAAACCTGAGACCCGTCCTATAACATGAGATGTGATATCCAACTCCTTCCCGTTTCAAACCTGAGACCCTTCCTATAACATGAGATGTGATATCCAACTCCTTCCCGTTTCAAACCTGAGACCCTTCCTATAGCATATGTGATATCCAACTCCTTCCCATTCCAAACATGAGACCCTTCCTATAGCAAGAATGTAATATCCAACTCCTTCCCATTCCAATCCTGAGACCATTCCTATAGCATGAGATGTGATATCTCAATGCTTCTAATACCAAACCTGAGATCCTTCCTATGACATGAGATGTGATATCCAATTCCTCCCCATTCCAAACCTGAGAACCTTCCTACAGCATGCGATGTGATATCTCAATGCTTCTAATACCAAACCTGAGACCAGTCCTATAACATGAGATTGGATATCCAACTCCTTCCCCTTCCAAACCTGAGACCCTTCCTATAGCATGAGATGTGATATCCAACTTCTTCCCATTCCAATCCTGAGACCCTTCCTATAACATGAGATGTGATGTCTCAATGCTTCTAATACCAAACCTGAGATCTTTCCTATAACATGAGATGTGATATCCGACTCCTTCCCATTCCAATCCTGAGACCCTTCCTATAGCATGAGATGTGCTATCTCAATGCTTATACCAAACCTGAGACCCTTCCTAAAGCTTGAGATGTGATATCCAACTCCTTCCCATTCCAATCCTGAGACCCTTCCTATAACATGAAATGTGATATCCAACTCCTTCCCATTCCAACCTGAGACCCTTCCTATAGCATGAGATGGGATATCCAACTCCTTCCAAATCCAATACTGATACCCTTCCAATAGCATGAGATGTGATATCCCAATGCTTCTACCAAACCTGACAACCATACTATGGCATGAGATGTGATATCAAACTCCTTCCCATTCCAATCCTGAGACTCTTCCTATAGCTTGAGATGTGATATCCGAAATCCTTCCCATTCCAATTCTGAGACCCTTCCTATACGATGAGACTTGATATCTCAATGCTTCTAATACCAAACCTGAGACCCGTCCTATAACATGAGATGTGATATCCAAATCTTTCCCCTTCCAAACCTTAGACCCTTCCTTTATCATGAGATGTGATATCCAACTCCTTCCCATTCCGATCCTGAGACACTTCCGATATCATGAGATTTGTTATCTCAATGCTTCTTATATCAAAATTGAGACCCGCCTATAACATGAGATGTGATATCCAAATCTTTCCCCTTCCAAACCTTAGACCCTTCCTTTATCATGAGATGGGATATCCAACTCCTTCCCATTCCAATCCTGAGACCCTTCCGATAGCAGAGATGTGATATCTCAATGCTTATACCAATCCTGAGACCCTTCCTATGGCCTGAGATGTCATATACAACTCCTTCCCAATCCAATCCTGAGACCCTTCCTATAGCATGAGATGTGATATCTCAATGCTTATACCAAATCTGAGACCCTTCCTATAGCATGAGATGTGATATCCAACTCCTTCCCATTCCAATCCTGAGACCCTTCCTATAGCATGAGATGTGATGTCTCAATGCTTCTAATACCAAACCTGAGATCCTTCCTATAACATGAGATGTGATATCCAACTCCTTCCCATTCCAATCCTGAGACCCTTCCTATAGCATGAGATGTGATGTCTCAGTGCTTCTAATACCAAACCTGAGAACCTTCCTACAGCATGCGATGTGATATCTCAATGCTTCTAATACCAAACCTGAGACCAGTCCTATAACATGAGATTGGATATCCAACTCCTTCCCCTTCCAAACCTGAGACCCTTCCTATAGCATGAGATGTGATATCCAACTTCTTCCCATTCCAATCCTGAGACCCTTCCTATAACGTGAGATGTGATGTCTCAATGCTTCTAATACCAAACCTGAGATCTTTCCTATAACATGAGATATAATATCCAACTCCTTCCCATTCCAATCCTGAGACCCTTCCTATAGCATGAGATGTGCTATCTCAATGCTTATACCAAAACTGAGACCCTTCCTAAAGCTTGAGATGTGATATCCAACTCCTTCCCATTCCAATCCTGAGACCCTTCCTATAGCATGAGATGTGATATCTCAATGCTTCTAATATCAAACTTGAGACCCTCCCTATAGCATGAGATGTGATAACCAAGTCCTTCCCATTCCAATCCTGAGACACTTCCTATAGCATGAGATGTGATGTCTCAATGCTTCTAATACCAAACCTGAGATCCTTCCTATAACATGAGATGTGATATCCAACTCCTTCCCATTCCAATCCCGGGACCCTTCCTATAGCATGAGATGTGATATCTCGATGTTTATACCAAACCTGAGACCCTTCCTATAGCATGCGATGTGATATCCAACTCCTTCCCATTCCAATCCTGAGACCCTTCCTATAGCATGAGATGTGATATCTCAATGCCTCTAATACCAAACCTGAGATCCTTCCTCTAACATGAAATGTGATATCCAACTCCTTCCCTTTCCAAACATGAGAGCCTACCTATAGCATGAGATGTGATATCCAAGTCCATCCCATTCCAATCCTTAGACCCTTCCTACAGCATGCATTATGATATCTCAATGATTCTAATAACAAACCTGAGACCCATCCTATAACATGAGATGGGATATCAAACTCCTTCCCATTCCAATCCTGAGACACTTCCGATAGCAGAGATGTGATATCTCAATGCTTATACCAAACCTGAGACCCTTCCTATAACATGAGATGTGATATCCAACTCCTTCCTGGTCCCAACCTGAGACCCTTACTATAGCATATGTGATATCCAACTCCTTCCCATTCCAAACATGAGACCCTTCGTATAGCAAGAATGTAATATCCAACTCCTTCCCATTCCAATCCTGAGACCATTCCTATAGCATGAGATGTGATATCTCAAAGCTTCTAATACCAAACCTGAGATCCTTCCTATAACATGAGATGTGATATCCAACTCCTTCCCATTCCAATCCTGAGACCCTTCCTATAGCATGAGATGTGATGTCTCAATGCTTCTAATACCAAACCTGAGAACCTTCCTACAGCATGCGATGTGATATCTCAATGCTTCTAATACCAAACCTGAGACCAGTCCTATAACATGAGATTGGATATCCAACTCCTTCCCCTTCCAAACCTGAGACCCTTCCTATAGCATGAGATGTGATATCCAACTTCTTCCCATTCCAATCCTGAGACCCTTCCTATAACATGAGATGTGATGTCTCAATGCTTCTAATACCAAACCTGAGATCTTTCCTATAACATGAGATGTAATATCCAACTCCTTCCCATTCCAATCCTGAGACCCTTCCTATAGCATGAGATGTGCTATCTCAATGCTTATACCAAACCTGAGACCCTTCCTAAAGCTTGAGATGTGATATCCAACTCCTTCCCATTCCAATACTGAGACCCTTCCTATAGCATGAGATGTGATGTCTCAATGCTTCTAATACCAAACCTGAGATCCTTCTTATAACATGAGATGTGATATCCAACTCCTTCCCATTCCAATCCTGAGACCCTTCCAATAGCAGAGATGTGATATCTCAATGCTTATACCAAACCTAAGACCCTTCCTATGGCATGAGATGTGATATCCAACTCCTTCCCATTCCAATCCCGAGACCCTTCCTATAGCATGAGATGTGATATCTCGATGCATATACCAAATCTGAGACCCTTCCTATAGCATGAGATGTGATATCCAACTCCTTCCCATTCCAATCCTGAGGCCCTTCCTATAGCATGAGATGTGATGTCTCAATGCTTCTAATACCAAACCTGAGATCCTTCCTATAACATGAGATGTGATATCCAACTCCTTCCCATTCCAATCCTGAGACCCTTCCTATAGCATGAGATGTGATGTCTCAATGCTTCTAATACCAAACCTGAGAACCTTCCTACAGCATGCGATGTGATATCTCAATGCTTCTAATACCAAACCTGAGACCCGTCCTATAACATGAGATGTGATATCCAACTCCTTCCCGTTTCAAACCTGAGACCCTTCCTATAACATGAGATGTGATATCCAACTCCTTCCCGTTTCAAACCTGAGACCCTTCCTATAGCATATGTGATATCCAACTCCTTCCCATTCCAAACATGAGACCCTTCCTATAGCAAGAATGTAATACCCAACTCCTTCCCATTCCAATCCTGAGACCATTCCTATAGCATGAGATGTGATATCTCAATGCTTCTAATACCAAATCTGAGATCCTTCCTATGACATGAGATGTGATATCCAATTCCTCCCCATTCCAAACCTGAGAACCTTCCTACAGCATGCGATGTGATATCTCAATGCTTCTAATACCAAACCTGCCAGTCCTATAACATGAGATTGGATATCCAACTCCTTCCCCTTCCAAACCTGAGACCCTTCCTATAGCATGAGATGTGATATCCAACTTCTTCCCATTCCAATCCTGAGACCCTTCCTATAACATGAGATGTGATGTCTCAATGCTTCTAATACCAAACCTGAGATCTTTCCTATAACATGAGATGTGATATCCGACTCCTTCCCATTCCAATCCTGAGTCCCTTCCTATAGCATGAGATGTGCTATCTCAATGCTTATACCAAACCTGAGACCCTTCCTAAAGCTTGAGATGTGATATCCAACTCCTTCCCATTCCAATCCTGAGACCCTTCCTATAACATGAAATGTGATATCCAACTCCTTCCCATTCCAACCTGAGACCCTTCCTATAGCATGAGATGGGATATCCAACTCCTTCCAAATCCAATACTGATACCCTTCCAATAGCATGAGATGTGATATCCCAATGCTTCTACCAAACCTGAGAACCATACTATGGCATGAGATGTGATATCAAACTCCTTCCCATTCCAATCCTGAGACTCTTCCTATAGCTTGAGATGTGATATCCGAAATCCTTCCCATTCCAATTCTGAGACCCTTCCTATACGATGAGACTTGATATCTCAATGCTTCTAATACCAAACCTGAGACCCGTCCTATAACATGAGATGTGATATCCAAATCTTTCCCCTTCCAAACCTTAGACCCTTCCTTTATCATGAGATGTGATATCCAACTCCTTCCCATTCCGATCCTGAGACCCTTCCGATATCATGAGATTTGTTATCTCAATGCTTCTTATATCAAAATTGAGACCCGCCTATAACATGAGATGTGATATCCAAATCTTTCCCCTTCCAAACCTTAGACCCTTCCTTTATCATGAGATGGGATATCCAACTCCTTCCCATTCCAATCCTGAGACCCTTTCGATAGCAGAGATGTGATATCTCAATGCTTATACCAATCCTGAGACCCTTCCTATGGCCTGAGATGTCATATACAACTCCTTCCCAATCCAATCCTGAGACCCTTCCTATAGCATGAGATGTGATATCTCAATGCTTATACCAAATCTGAGACCCTTCCTATAGCATGAGATGTGATATCCAACTCCTTCCCATTCCAATCCTGAGACCCTTCCTATAGCATGAGATGTGATGTCTCAATGCTTCTAATACCAAACCTGAGATCCTTCCTATAACATGAGATGTGATATCCAACTCCTTCCCATTCCAATCCTGAGACCCTTCCTATAGCATGAGATGTGATGTCTCAATGCTTCTAATACCAAACCTGAGAACCTTCCTACAGCATGGAATGTGATATCTCAATGCTTCTAATACCAAACCTGAGACCAGTCCTATAACATGAGATTGGATATCCAACTCCTTCCCCTTCCAAACCTGAGACCCTTCCTATAGCATGAGATGTGATATCCAACTTCTTCCCATTCCAATCCTGAGACCCTTCCTATAACATGAGATGTGATGTCTCAATGCTTCTAATACCAAACCTGAGAACCTTCCTACAGCATGCGATGTGATATCTCAATGCTTCTAATACCAAACCTGAGACCCGTCCTATAACATGAGATGTGATATCCAACTCCTTCCCGTTTCAAACCTGAGACCCTTCCTATAACATGAGATGTGATATCCAACTCCTTCCCGTTTCAAACCTGAGACCCTTCCTATAGCATATGTGATATCCAACTCCTTCCCATTCCAAACATGAGACCCTTCCTATAGCAAGAATGTAATATCCAACTCCTTCCCATTCCAATCCTGAGACCATTCCTATAGCATGAGATGTGATATCTCAATGCTTCTAATACCAAACCTGAGATCCTTCCTATGACATGAGATGTGATATCCAATTCCTCCCCATTCCAAACCTGAGAACCTTCCTACAGCATGCGATGTGATATCTCAATGCTTCTAATACCAAACCTGAGACCAGTCCTATAACATGAGATTGGATATCCAACTCCTTCCCCTTCCAAACCTGAGACCCTTCCTATAGCATGAGATGTGATATCCAACTTCTTCCCATTCCAATCCTGAGACCCTTCCTATAACATGAGATGTGATGTCTCAATGCTTCTAATACCAAACCTGAGATCTTTCCTATAACATGAGATGTGATATCCGACTCCTTCCCATTCCAATCCTGAGACCCTTCCTATAGCATGAGATGTGCTATCTCAATGCTTATACCAAACCTGAGACCCTTCCTAAAGCTTGAGATGTGATATCCAACTCCTTCCCATTCCAATCCTGAGACCCTTCCTATAACATGAAATGTGATATCCAACTCCTTCCCATTCCAACCTGAGACCCTTCCTATAGCATGAGATGGGATATCCAACTCCTTCCAAATCCAATACTGATACCCTTCCAATAGCATGAGATGTGATATCCCAATGCTTCTACCAAACCTGACAACCATACTATGGCATGAGATGTGATATCAAACTCCTTCCCATTCCAATCCTGAGACTCTTCCTATAGCTTGAGATGTGATATCCGAAATCCTTCCCATTCCAATTCTGAGACCCTTCCTATACGATGAGACTTGATATCTCAATGCTTCTAATACCAAACCTGAGACCCGTCCTATAACATGAGATGTGATATCCAAATCTTTCCCCTTCCAAACCTTAGACCCTTCCTTTATCATGAGATGTGATATCCAACTCCTTCCCATTCCGATCCTGAGACACTTCCGATATCATGAGATTTGTTATCTCAATGCTTCTTATATCAAAATTGAGACCCGCCTATAACATGAGATGTGATATCCAAATCTTTCCCCTTCCAAACCTTAGACCCTTCCTTTATCATGAGATGGGATATCCAACTCCTTCCCATTCCAATCCTGAGACCCTTCCGATAGCAGAGATGTGATATCTCAATGCTTATACCAATCCTGAGACCCTTCCTATGGCCTGAGATGTCATATACAACTCCTTCCCAATCCAATCCTGAGACCCTTCCTATAGCATGAGATGTGATATCTCAATGCTTATACCAAATCTGAGACCCTTCCTATAGCATGAGATGTGATATCCAACTCCTTCCCATTCCAATCCTGAGACCCTTCCTATAGCATGAGATGTGATGTCTCAATGCTTCTAATACCAAACCTGAGATCCTTCCTATAACATGAGATGTGATATCCAACTCCTTCCCATTCCAATCCTGAGACCCTTCCTATAGCATGAGATGTGATGTCTCAGTGCTTCTAATACCAAACCTGAGAACCTTCCTACAGCATGCGATGTGATATCTCAATGCTTCTAATACCAAACCTGAGACCAGTCCTATAACATGAGATTGGATATCCAACTCCTTCCCCTTCCAAACCTGAGACCCTTCCTATAGCATGAGATGTGATATCCAACTTCTTCCCATTCCAATCCTGAGACCCTTCCTATAACGTGAGATGTGATGTCTCAATGCTTCTAATACCAAACCTGAGATCTTTCCTATAACATGAGATATAATATCCAACTCCTTCCCATTCCAATCCTGAGACCCTTCCTATAGCATGAGATGTGCTATCTCAATGCTTATACCAAAACTGAGACCCTTCCTAAAGCTTGAGATGTGATATCCAACTCCTTCCCATTCCAATCCTGAGACCCTTCCTATAGCATGAGATGTGATATCTCAATGCTTCTAATATCAAACTTGAGACCCTCCCTATAGCATGAGATGTGATACCCAAGTCCTTCCCATTCCAATCCTGAGACACTTCCTATAGCATGAGATGTGATGTCTCAATGCTTCTAATACCAAACCTGAGATCCTTCCTATAACATGAGATGTGATATCCAACTCCTTCCCATTCCAATCCCGGGACCCTTCCTATAGCATGAGATGTGATATCTCGATGTTTATACCAAACCTGAGACAATTCCTATAGCATGCGATGTGATATCCAACTCCTTCCCATTCCAATCCTGAGACCCTTCCTATAGCATGAGATGTGATATCTCAATGCCTCTAATACCAAACCTGAGATCCTTCCTCTAACATGAAATGTGATATCCAACTCCTTCCCTTTCCAAACATGAGAGCCTACCTATAGCATGAGATGTGATATCCAAGTCCATCCCATTCCAATCCTTAGACCCTTCCTACAGCATGCATTATGATATCTCAATGATTCTAATAACAAACCTGAGACCCATCCTATAACATGAGATGGGATATCAAACTCCTTCCCATTCCAATCCTGAGACACTTCCGATAACAGAGATGTGATATCTCAATGCTTATACCAAACCTGAGACCCTTCCTATAACATGAGATGTGATATCCAACTCCTTCCTGGTCCCAACCTGAGACCCTTACTATAGCATATGTGATATCCAACTCCTTCCCATTCCAAACATGAGACCCTTCGTATAGCAAGAATGTAATATCCAACTCCTTCCCATTCCAATCCTGAGACCATTCCTATAGCATGAGATGTGATATCTCAAAGCTTCTAATACCAAACCTGAGATCCTTCCTATGACATGAGATGTGATATCCAATTCCTCCCCATTCCAAACCTGAGAACCTTCCTACAGCATGCGATGTGATATCTCAATGCTTCTAATACCAAACCCGAGACCAGTCCTATAACATGAGATTGGATATCCAACTCCTTCCCCTTCCAAACCTGAGACCCTTCCTATAGCATGAGATGTGATATCCAACTTCTTCCCATTCCATTCCTGAGACCCTTCCTATAACATGAGATGCGATGTCTCAATGCTTCTAATACCGAACCTGAGATCTTTCCTATAACATGAGATGTGATATCCAACTCCTTCCCATTCCAATCCTGAGACCCTTCCTATAGCATGAGATGTGATATCTCAATGCTTATACCAAACCTGAGACCCTTCCTATAGCTTGAGATGTGATATCCAACTCCTTCCCATTCCAATCCTGAGACCCTTCCTATAGCATGAGATGTGATATCTCAAGGCCTCTAATACCAAACCTGAGATCCTTCCTCTAACATGAAATGTGATATCCAACTCCTTCCCTTTCCAAACATGAGAGCCTACCTATAGTGAGATGTGATATCCAAGTCCTTCCCATTCCAATCCTTAGACCCTTCCTACAGCATGCAATATGATATCTCAATGATTCTAATAACAAACCTGAGACCCATCCTATAACATGAGATGGGATATCCAACTCCTTCCCATTCCAATCCTAAGACACTTCTGATAGCAGAGATGTGATATCTCAATGCTTATACCAAACCTGAGACCCTTCCTATAACATGAGATGTGATATCCAACTCCTTCCCGGTCCAAACCTGAGACCCTTACTATAGCATATGTGATATCCAACTCCTTCCCATTCCAAACATGAGACCCTTCCTATAGCAAGAATGTAATATCCAACTCCTTCCCATTCCAATCCTGAGACCACTCCTATAGCATGAGATGTGATTTCTCAATGCTTCTAATACCAAACCTGAGATCCTTCCTATAACATGAGATGTGATATCCAACTCCTTCCCATTCCAATCCTGAGACCCTTCCTATAGCATGAGATGTGATATCTCAATGCTTCTAATATCAAACTTGAGACCCTCCCTATAGCATGAGATGTGATACCCAAGTCCTTCCCATTCCAATCCTGAGACACTTCCTATAGCATGAGATGTGATGTCTCAATGCTTCTAATACCAAACCTGAGATCCTTCCTATAACATGAGATGTGATATCCAACTCCTTCCCATTCCAATCCCGGGACCCTTCCTATAGCATGAGATGTGATATCTCGATGTTTATACCAAACCTGAGACAATTCCTATAGCATGAGATGTGATATCCAATTCCTCCCCATTCCAAACCTGAGAACCTTCCTACAGCATGCGATGTGATATCTCAATGCTTCTAATACCAAACCCGAGACCAGTCCTATAACATGAGATTGGATATCCAACTCCTTCCCCTTCCAAACCTGAGACCCTTCCTATAGCATGAGATGTGATATCCAACTTCTTCCCATTCCATTCCTGAGACCCTTCCTATAACATGAGATGCGATGTCTCAATGCTTCTAATACCGAACCTGAGATCTTTCCTATAACATGAGATGTGATATCCAACTCCTTCCCATTCCAATCCTGAGACCCTTCCTATAGCATGAGATGTGATATCTCAATGCTTATACCAAACCTGAGACCCTTCCTATAGCTTGAGATGTGATATCCAACTCCTTCCCATTCCAATCCTGAGACCCTTCCTATAGCATGAGATGTGATATCTCAAGGCCTCTAATACCAAACCTGAGATCCTTCCTCTAACATGAAATGTGATATCCAACTCCTTCCCTTTCCAAACATGAGAGCCTACCTATAGTGAGATGTGATATCCAAGTCCTTCCCATTCCAATCCTTAGACCCTTCCTACAGCATGCAATATGATATCTCAATGATTCTAATAACAAACCTGAGACCCATCCTATAACATGAGATGGGATATCCAACTCCTTCCCATTCCAATCCTAAGACACTTCTGATAGCAGAGATGTGATATCTCAATGCTTATACCAAACCTGAGACCCTTCCTATAACATGAGATGTGATATCCAACTCCTTCCCGGTCCAAACCTGAGACCCTTACTATAGCATATGTGATATCCAACTCCTTCCCATTCCAAACATGAGACCCTTCCTATAGCAAGAATGTAATATCCAACTCCTTCCCATTCCAATCCTGAGACCACTCCTATAGCATGAGATGTGATTTCTCAATGCTTCTAATACCAAACCTGAGATCCTTCCTATAACATGAGATGTGATATCCAACTCCTTCCCATTCCAATCCTGAGACCCTTCCTATAGCATGAGATGTGATGTCTCAATGCTTCTAATACCAAACCTGAGAACCTTCCTACAGCATGTGATGTGATATCTCAATGCTTCTAATACCAAACCTGAGACCAGTCCTATAACATGAGATTGGATATCCAACTCCTTCCCCTTCCAAACCTGAGACCCTTCCTATAGCATGAGATGTGATATCCAACTTCTTCCCATTCCAATCCTGAGACCCTTCCTATAACATGAGATGTGATGTCTCAATGCTTCTAATACCAAACCTGAGATCTTTCCTATAACATGAGATGTAATATCCAACTCCTTCCCATTCCAATCCTGAGACCCTTCCTATAGCATGAGATGTGCTATCTCAATGCTTATACCAAACCTGAGACCCTTCCTAAAGCTTGAGATGTGATATCCAACTCCTTCCCATTCCAATCCTGAGACCCTTCCTATAGCATGAGATGTGATATCTCAATGCTTCTAATATCAAACTTGAGACCCTCCCTATAGCATGAGATGTGACACCCAAGTCCTTCCCATTCCAATCCTGAGACACTTCCTATAGCATGAGATGTGATATCTCAATGCTTATACCAAACCTGAGACCCTTCCTATAGCATGAGATGTGATATCCAACTCCTTCCCATTCCAATCCTGAGACCCTTCCTATAGCATGAGATTTGTTATCTCAATGCTTCTTATATCAAAATTGAGACCCGCCTATAACATGAGATGTGATATCCAAATCTTTCCCCTTCCAAACCTTAGACCCTTCCTTTATCATGAGATGGGATATCCAACTCCTTCCCATTCCAATCCTGAGACCCTTCCGATAGCAGAGATGTGATATCTCAATGCTTATACCAATCCTGAGACCCTTCCTATGGCCTGAGATGTCATATACAACTCCTTCCCAATCCAATCCTGAGACCCTTCCTATAGCATGAGATGTGATATCTCAATGCTTATACCAAATCTGAGACCCTTCCTATAGCATGAGATGTGATATCCAACTCCTTCCCATTCCAATCCTGAGACCCTTCCTATAGCATGAGATGTGATGTCTCAATGCTTCTAATACCAAACCTGAGATCCTTCCTATAACATGAGATGTGATATCCAACTCCTTCCCATTCCAATCCTGAGACCCTTCCTATAGCATGAGATGTGATGTCTCAGTGCTTCTAATACCAAACCTGAGAACCTTCCTACAGCATGCGATGTGATATCTCAATGCTTCTAATACCAAACCTGAGACCAGTCCTATAACATGAGATTGGATATCCAACTCCTTCCCCTTCCAAACCTGAGACCCTTCCTATAGCATGAGATGTGATATCCAACTTCTTCCCATTCCAATCCTGAGACCCTTCCTATAACGTGAGATGTGATGTCTCAATGCTTCTAATACCAAACCTGAGATCTTTCCTATAACATGAGATATAATATCCAACTCCTTCCCATTCCAATCCTGAGACCCTTCCTATAGCATGAGATGTGCTATCTCAATGCTTATACCAAAACTGAGACCCTTCCTAAAGCTTGAGATGTGATATCCAACTCCTTCCCATTCCAATCCTGAGACCCTTCCTATAGCATGAGATGTGATATCTCAATGCTTCTAATATCCAACTTGAGACCCTCCCTATAGCATGAGATGTGATACCCAAGTCCTTCCCATTCCAATCCTGAGACACTTCCTATAGCATGAGATGTGATGTCTCAATGCTTCTAATACCAAACCTGAGATCCTTCCTATAACATGAGATGTGATATCCAACTCCTTCCCATTCCAATCCCGGGACCCTTCCTATAGCATGAGATGTGATATCTCGATGTTTATACCAAACCTGAGACCCTTCCTATAGCATGCGATGTGATATCCAACTCCTTCCCATTCTAATCCTGAGACCCTTCCTATAGCATGAGATGTGATATCTCAATGCCTCTAATACCAAACCTGAGATCCTTCCTCTAACATGAAATGTGATATCCAACTCCTTCCCTTTCCAAACATGAGAGCCTACCTATAGCATGAGATGTGATATCCAAGTCCATCCCATTCCAATCCTTAGACCCTTCCTACAGCATGCATTATGATATCTCAATGATTCTAATAACAAACCTGAGACCCATCCTATAACATGAGATGGGATATCAAACTCCTTCCCATTCCAATCCTGAGACACTTCCGATAGCAGAGATGTGATATCTCAATGCTTATACCAAACCTGAGACCCTTCCTATAACATGAGATGTGATATCCAACTCCTTCCTGGTCCCAACCTGAGACCCTTACTATAGCATATGTGATATCCAACTCCTTCCCATTCCAAACATGAGACCCTTCGTATAGCAAGAATGTAATATCCAACTCCTTCCCATTCCAATCCTGAGACCATTCCTATAGCATGAGATGTGATATCTCAAAGCTTCTAATACCAAACCTGAGATCCTTCCTATGACATGAGATGTGATATCCAATTCCTCCCCATTCCAAACCTGAGAACCTTCCTACAGCATGCGATGTGATATCTCAATGCTTCTAATACCAAACCCGAGACCAGTCCTATAACATGAGATTGGATATCCAACTCCTTCCCCTTCCAAACCTGAGACCCTTCCTATAGCATGAGATGTGATATCCAACTTCTTCCCATTCCATTCCTGAGACCCTTCCTATAACATGAGATGCAATGTCTCAATGCTTCTAATACCAAACCTGAGATCTTTCCTATAACATGAGATGTGATATCCAACTCCTTCCCATTCCAATCCTGAGACCCTTCCTATAGCATGAGATGTGATATCTCAATGCTTATACCAAACCTGAGACCCTTCCTATAGCTTGAGATGTGATATCCAACTCCTTCCCATTCCAATCCTGAGACCCTTCCTATAGCATGAGATGTGATATCTCAAGGCCTCTAATACCAAACCTGAGATCCTTCCTCTAACATGAAATGTGATATCCAACTCCTTCCCTTTCCAAACATGAGAGCCTACCTATAGTGAGATGTGATATCCAAGTCCTTCCCATTCCAATCCTTAGACCCTTCCTACAGCATGCAATATGATATCTCAATGATTCTAATAACAAACCTGAGACCCATCCTATAACATGAGATGGGATATCCAACTCCTTCCCATTCCAATCCTAAGACACTTCTGATAGCAGAGATGTGATATCTCAATGCTTATACCAAACCTGAGACCCTTCCTATAACATGGGATGTGATATCCAACTCCTTCCCGGTCCAAACCTGAGACCCTTACTATAGCATATGTGATATCCAACTCCTTCCCATTCCAAACATGAGACCCTTCCTATAGCAAGAATGTAATATCCAACTCCTTCCCATTCCAATCCTGAGACCACTCCTATAGCATGAGATGTGATTTCTCAATGCTTCTAATACCAAACCTGAGATCCTTCCTATAACATGAGATGTGATATCCAACTCCTTCCCATTCCAATCCTGAGACCCTTCCTATAGCATGAGATGTGATGTCTCAATGCTTCTAATACCAAACCTGAGAACCTTCCTACAGCATGTGATGTGATATCTCAATGCTTCTAATACCAAACCTGAGACCAGTCCTATAACATGAGATTGGATATCCAACTCCTTCCCCTTCCAAACCTGAGACCCTTCCTATAGCATGAGATGTGATATCCAACTTCTTCCCATTCCAATCCTGAGACCCTTCCTATAACATGAGATGTGATGTCTCAATGCTTCTAATACCAAACCTGAGATCTTTCCTATAACATGAGATGTAATATCCAACTCCTTCCCATTCCAATCCTGAGACCCTTCCTATAGCATGAGATGTGCTATCTCAATGCTTATACCAAACCTGAGACCCTTCCTAAAGCTTGAGATGTGATATCCAACTCCTTCCCATTCCAATCCTGAGACCCTTCCTATAGCATGAGATGTGATATCTCAATGCTTCTAATATCAAACTTGAGACCCTCCCTATAGCATGAGATGTGACACCCAAGTCCTTCCCATTCCAATCCTGAGACACTTCCTATAGCATGAGATGTGATATCTCAATGCTTATACCAAACCTGAGACCCTTCCTATAGCATGAGATGTGATATCCAACTCCTTCCCATTCCAATCCTGAGACCCTTCCTATAGCATGAGATGTGATGTCTCAATGCTTCTAATACCAAACCTGAGATCCTTCCTATAACATGAGATGTGATATCCAACTCCTTCCCATTCCAATCCTGAGACCCTTCCAATAGCAGAGATGTGATATCTCAATGCTTATACCAAACCTAAGACCCTTCCTATGGCATGAGATGTGATATCCAACTCCTTCCCATTCCAATCCCGAGACCCTTCCTATAGCATGAGATGTGATATCTCGATGCATATACCAAATCTGAGACCCTTCCTATAGCATGAGATGTGATATCCAACTCTTTCCCATTCCAATCCTGAGGCCCTTCCTATAGCATGAGATGTGATGTCTCAATGCTTCTAATACCAAACCTGAGATCCTTCCTATAACATGAGATGTGATATCCAACTCCTTCCCATTCCAATCCTGAGACCCTTCCTATAGCATGAGATGTGATGTCTCAATGCTTCTAATACCAAACCTGAGAACCTTCCTACAGCATGCGATGTGATATCTCAATGCTTCTTCTACCAAACCTGAGACCCGTCCTATAACATGAGATGTGATATCCAACTCCTTCCCGTTTCAAACCTGAGACCCTTCCTATAACATGAGATGTGATATCCAACTCCTTCCCGTTTCAAACCTGAGACCCTTCCTATAGCATATGTGATATCCAACTCCTTCCCATTCCAAACATGAGACCCTTCCTATAGCAAGAATGTAATATCCAACTCCTTCCCATTCCAATCCTGAGACCATTCCTATAGCATGAGATGTGATATCTCAATGCTTCTAATACCAAACCTGAGATCCTTCCTATGACATGAGATGTGATATCCAATTCCTCCCCATTCCAAACCTGAGAACCTTCCTAAAGCATGCGATGTGATATCTCAATGCTTCTAATACCAAACCTGAGACCAGTCCTATAACATGAGATTGGATATCCAACTCCTTCCCCTTCCAAACCTGAGACCCTTCCTATAGCATGAGATGTGATATCCAACTTCTTCCCATTCCAATCCTGAGACCCTTCCTATAACATGAGATGTGATGTCTCAATGCTTCTAATACCAAACCTGAGATCTTTCCTATAACATGAGATGTGATATCCAACTCCTTCCCATTCCAATCCTGAGACCCTTCCTATAGCATGATATGTGCTATCTCAATGCTTATACCAAACCTGAGACCCTTCCTAAAGCTTGAGATGTGATATCCAACTCCTTCCCATTCCAATCCTGAGACCCTTCCTATAACATGAAATGTGATATCCAACTCCTTCCCATTCCAACCTGAGACCCTTCCTATAGCATGAGATGGGATATCCAACTCCTTCCAAATCCAATACTGATACCCTTCCAATAGCATGAGATGTGATATCCCAATGCTTCTACCAAACCTGAGAACCATACTATGGCATGAGATGTGATATCAAACTCCTTCCCATTCCAATCCTGAGACTCTTCCTATAGCTTGAGATGTGATATCCGAAATCCTTCCCATTCCAATTCTGAGACCCTTCCTATACGATGAGACTTGATATCTCAATGCTTCTAATACCAAACCTGAGACCCGTCCTATAACATGAGATATGATATCCAAATCTTTCCCCTTCCAAACCTTAGACCCTTCCTTTATCATGAGATGTGATATCCAACTCCTTCCCATTCCGATCCTGAGATCCTTCCGATATCATGAGATTTGTTATCTCAATGCTTCTTATATCAAAATTGAGACCCGCCTATAACATGAGATGTGATATCCAAATCTTTCCCCTTCCAAACCTTAGACCCTTCCTTTATCATGAGATGGGATATCCAACTCCTTCCCATTCCAATCCTGAGACCCTTCCGATAGCAGAGATGTGATATCTCAATGCTTATACCAATCCTGAGACCCTTCCTATGGCCTGAGATGTCATATACAACTCCTTCCCAATCCAATCCTGAGACCCTTCCTATAGCATGAGATGTGATATCTCAATGCTTATACCAAATCTGAGACCCTTCCTATAGCATGAGATGTGATATCCAACTCCTTCCCATTCCAATCCTGAGACCCTTCCTATAGCATGAGATGTGATGTCTCAATGCTTCTAATACCAAACCTGAGATCCTTCCTATAACATGAGATGTGATATCCAACTCCTTCCCATTCCAATCCTGAGACCCTTCCTATAGCATGAGATGTGATGTCTCAATGCTTCTAATACCAAACCTGAGAACCTTCCTACAGCATGCGATGTGATATCTCAATGCTTCTAATACCAAACCTGAGACCAGTCCTATAACATGAGATTGGATATCCAACTCCTTCCCCTTCCAAACCTGAGACCCTTCCTATAGCATGAGATGTGATATCCAACTTCTTCCCATTCCAATCCTGAGACCCTTCCTATAACATGAGATGTGATGTCTCAATGCTTCTAATACCAAACCTGAGATCTTTCCTATAACATGAGATGTAATATACAACTCCTTCCCATTCCAATCCTGAGACCCTTCCTATAGCATGAGATGTGCTATCTCAATGCTTATACCAAACCTGAGACCCTTCCTAAAGCTTGAGATGTGATATCCAACTCCTTCCCATTCCAATCCTGAGACCCTTCCTATAGCATGAGATGTGATATCTCAATGCTTCTAATATCAAACTTGAGACCCTCCCTATAGCATGAGATGTGATACCCAAGTCCTTCCCATTCCAATCCTGAGACACTTCCTATAGCATGAGATGTGATGTCTCAATGCTTCTAATACCAAACCTGAGATCCTTCCTATAACATGAGATGTGATATCCAACTCCTTCCCATTCCAATCCCGGGACCCTTCCTATAGCATGAGATGTGATATCTCGATGTTTATACCAAACCTGAGACCCTTCCTATAGCATGAGATGTGATATCCAACTCCTTCCCATTCCAATCCTGAGACCCTTCCTATAGCATGAGATGTGATATCTCAATGCCTCTAATACCAAACCTGAGATCCTTCCTCTAACATGAAATGTGATATCCAACTCCTTCCCTTTCCAAACATGAGAGCCTACCTATAGCATGAGATGTGATATCCAAGTCCTTCCCATTCCAATCCTTAGACCCTTCCTACAGCATGCAATAGGATATCTCAATGATTCTAATAACAAACCTGAGACCCATCCTATAACATGAGATGGGATATCAAACTCCTTCCCATTCCAATCCTGAGACACTTCCGATAGCAGAGATGTGATATCTCAATGCTTATACCAAACCTGAGACCCTTCCTATAACATGAGATGTGATATCCAACTCCTTCCTGGTCCCAACCTGAGACCCTTACTATAGCATATGTGATATCCAACTCCTTCCCATTCCAAACATGAGACCCTTCCTATAGCAAGAATGTAATATCCAACTCCTTCCCATTCCAATCCTGAGACCATTCCTATAGCATGAGATGTGATATCTCAATGCTTCTAATACCAAACCTGAGATCCTTCCTATGACATGAGATGTGATATCCAATTCCTCCCCATTCCAAACCTGAGAACCTTCCTACAGCATGCGATGTGATATCTCAATGCTTCTAATACCAAACCCGAGACCAGTCCTATAACATGAGATTGGATATCCAACTCCTTCCCCTTCCAAACCTGAGACCCTTCCTATAGCATGAGATGTGATATCCAACTTCTTCCCATTCCATTCCTGAGACCCTTCCTATAACATGAGATGCGATGTCTCAATGCTTCTAATACCAAACCTGAGATCTTTCCTATAACATGAGATGCGATATCCAACTCCTTCCCATTCCAATCCTGAGACCCTTCCTATAGCATGAGATGTGATATCTCAATGCTTATACCAAACCTGAGACCCTTCCTATAGCGTGAGATGTGATATCCAACTCCTTCCCATTCCAATCCTGAGACCCTTCCTATAGCATGAGATGTGATATCTCAAGGCCTCTAATACCAAACCTGAGATCCTTCTTCTAACATGAAATGTGATATCCAACTCCTTCCCCTTCCAAACCTGAGAGCCTTCCTATAGCATGAGATATGATATCCAAGTCCTTCCCATCCAATCCTGAGACCCTTCCTATAACATGAAATGTGATATCCAACTCCTTCCCATTCCAACCTGAGACCCTTACTATAGCATGAGATGGGATATCCAACTCCTTCCAAATCCAATGCTGATACCCTTCCGATAGCATGAGATGTGATATCCCAATGCTTCTACCAAACCTGAGACCCATACTATGGCATGAGATGTGATATCAAACTCCTTCCCATTCCAATCCTGAGACCCTACCTATAGCTTGAGATGTGATATCCAACTCCTTCCCATTCCAATTCTGAGACCCTTCCTATACCATGAAACTTGATATCTCAATGCTTCTAATACAAAACCTGAGACCCGTCCTATAACATGAGATGTGATATCCAAATCCTTCCCCTTCCAAACCTTAGACCCTTCCTTTATCATGAGATGTGATATCCAATTCCTTCCCATTCCAATCCTGACACCCTTCCGATATCATGATATTTGTTATCTCAATACTTCTAATATCAAACTTGAGACCCTCCCTATAGCATGAGATGTGACATCCAAGTCCTCCCCATTCCAATCCTGAGACTCTTCCAATAGCATGAGATGTGATATCTCAATGCTTCTAATACCAAACCTGAGACCCTTCCTATAACATGAGATGGGATATCCAACTCCTTCCCATTCCAATCCTGAGAGACCCTTCCGATAGCAGAGATGTGATATCTCAATGCTTATACCAAACCTGAGACCCTTCCTATGGCCTGATTTGTCATATACAACTCCTTCCCATTCCAATCCTGAGACCCTTCCTATAGCATGAGATGTGATATCTCAATGCTTATACCAAATCCGAGACCCTTCCTATAGCATGAGATGTGATATCCAACTCCTTCCCATTCCAATCCTGAGACCCTTCCTATAGCATGAGATGTGATGTCTCAATGCTTCTAATACCAAACCTGAGATCCTTCCTATAACATGAGATGTGATATCCAACCCCTTCCCATTCCAATCCTGAGACCCTTATGATAGCATGAGATGTGATATCTCAATGCCTCTAATACCAAACCTGAGATACTTCTGATAGCATGAGATGTGATATCTCAATGCTTCTAGTACCAAACCTGAGATCCTTCCTATAACATGAGATGTGATTTCCAAATCCTTCCACTTCCAAACCTGAGACCCTCCCTTTAGCATGAGATGTGATATCCAACTCCTTCCCATTCCAATCCTGAGACCCTTCTGATAGCATGAGATGTGATATTTCAATGCCTCTAATACCAAACCTGAGATCCTACCTCTAACATGAAATGTGATATCCATCTCCTTCCCTTTCCAAACATGAGACCCTGCCTATAGCATGAGATGTGATATCAAAAGTCCTTCCCATTCCAATCCTGAGACCCTTCCTATAGCATGTGATGTGATATCTCAATGCTTATACCAAACCTGAGACCCTTCCTATGGCATGAGATGTCATATACAACTCCTTCCCATTCCAATCCTGAGACCCTTCCTATAGCATGAGATGTGATATCTCAATGCTTATACCAAACCTGAGACCCTTCCTATAGCATGAGATGTGATATCCAACTTCTTCCCATTCCAATCCTGAGACCCTTCCTATAACATGAGATGTGATGTCTCAATGCTTCTAATACCAAACCTGAGACCCTTCCTATAACATGAGATGGGATATCCAACTCCTTCCCATTCCAATCCTGAGACCCTTCCGATAGTAGAGATGTGATATCTCAATGCTTATACCAAACCTGAGACCCTTCCTATGGCCTGAGATGTCATATACAACTCCTTCCCATTCCAATCCTGAGACCGTTCCTATAGCATGAGATGTGATATCTCAATGCTTATACCAAATCTGAGACCCTTCCTATAGCATGAGATGTGATATCCAACTCCTTCCCATTCCAATCCTGAGACCCTTCCTATAGCATGAGATGCGATGTCTCAATGCTTCTAATACCAAACCTGAGATCCTTCCTATAACATGAGATGTGATATCCAACTCCTTCCCATTCCAATCCTGAGACCCTTATGATAGCATGAGATGTGATATCTCAATGCCTCTAATACCAAACCTGAGATACTTCCGATAGCATGAGATGTGATATCTCAATGCTTCTAATACCAAACCTGAGATCCTTCCTATAACATGAGATGTGATTTCCAAATCCTTCCCCTTCCAAACCTGAGACCCTCCCTTTAGCATGAGATGTGATATCCAACTCCTTCCCATTCCAATCCTGAGACCCTTCTGATAGCATGAGATGTGATATTTCAGTGCCTCTAATACCAAACCTGAGATCCTACCTCTAACATGAAATGTGATATCCATCTCCTTCCCTTTCCAAACCTGAGACCCTGCTTACAGCATGAGATGTGATATCCAAGTCCTTCCCATTACAATCCTGAGACCCTTCCTATAGCATGTGATGTGATATCTCAATGCTTATACCAAACCTGAGACCCTTCCTATGGCATGAGATGTCATATACAACTCCTTCCCATTCCAATCCTGAGACCCTTCCTATAGCATGAGATGTGATATCTCAATGCTTATACCAAACCTGAGACCCTTCCTATAGCATGAGATGTGATATCCAACTTCTTCCCATTCCAATCCTGAGACCCTTCCTATAACATGAGATGTGATGTCTCAATGCTTCTAATACCAAACCTGAGATCTTTCCTATAACATGAGATGTGATATCCAACTCCTTCCAATTCCAATCCTGAGACCCTTCCTATAGCATGAGATGTGATATCACAATGCTTATACCAAACCTGAGACCGTTCCTATAGCATGAGATGTGATATCCAACTTCTTCCCATTCCAATCCTGAGACCCTTCCTATAGCATGAGATATGATGTCTCAAGGCCTCTAATACCAAACCTGAGATCGTTCCTCTAACATGAAATGTGATATCCAACTCCTTCCCCTTCCAAACCTGAGAGCCTTCCTATAGCATGAGATATGATAGCCAAGTCCTTCCAATTCCAATCCTGAGACCCTTCCTATAACATGAAATGTGATATCCAACTCCTTCCCATTCCAACCTGAGACCCTTCCTATAGCATGAGATGGGATATCTCAATGCTTCTAATACCAAACCTGAGACTCTTCCTATAACATGAGATGGGATATCCAACTCCTTCCCATTCCAATCCTGAGACCCTTCCGATAGCAGAGATGTGATATCTCAATGCTTATACCAAACCTGAGACCCTTCCTATGGCCTGAGATGTGATATCCAACTGCTTCCCATTCCAATCCTGAGACCCTTCCTATAGCATGAGATGTGATATCTCAATGCTTATACCAAATCTGAGACCCTTCCTATAGCATGAGATGTGATATCCAACTTCTTCCCATTCCAATCCTGAGACCCTTCCTATAACATGAGATGTGATGTCTCAATGCTTCTAATACCAAACCTGAGATCTTTCCTATAACATGAGATGTGATATCCAACTCCTTCCCATTCCAATCCTGAGACCCTTCCTATAGCATGAGATGTGATATCTCAATGCTTATACCAAACCTGAGACCCTTCCTAAGGCCTGAGATGTCATATACAACTCCTTCCCATTCCAATCCTGAGACCCTTCCTATAGCATGAGATGTGATATCTCAAGGCCTCTAATACCAAACCTGAGATCGTTCCTCTAACATGAAATGTGATATCCAACTCCTTCCCCTTCCAAACCTGAGAGCCTTCCTATAGCATGAGATATGATAGCCAAGTCCTTCCAATTCCAATCCTGAGACCCTTCCTATAACATGAAATGTGATATCCAACTCCTTCCCATTCCAACCTGAGACCCTTCCTATAGCATGAGATGGGATATCTCAATGCTTCTAATACCAAACCTGAGACTCTTCCTATAACATGAGATGGGATATCCAACTCCTTCCCATTCCAATCCTGAGACCCTTCCGATAGCAGAGATGTGATATCTCAATGCTTATACCAAACCTGAGACCCTTCCTATGGCCTGAGATGTGATATCCAACTGCTTCCCATTCCAATCCTGAGACCCTTCCTATAGCATGAGATGTGATATCTCAATGCTTATACCAAATCTGAGACCCTTCCTATAGCATGAGATGTGATATCCAACTCCTTCCCATTCCAATCCTGAGACCCTTCCTATAGCATGAGATGTGATGTCTCAATGCTTCTAATACCAAACCTGAGATCCTTCCTATAACATGAGATGTGATTTCCAAATCCTTCCCCTTCCAAACCTGAGACCCTCCCTTTAGCATGAGATGTGATATCCAACTCCTTCCCATTCCAATCCTGAGACCCTTCTGATAGCATGAGATGTGATATCTCAATGCCTCTAATACCAAACCTGAGATCCTACCTCTAACATGAAATGTGATATCCATCTCCTTCCCTTTCCAAACCTGAGACCCTGTCTATAGCATGAGATGTCATATACAACTCCTTCCCATTCCAATCCTGAGACCCTTCCTATAGCACGAGATGTGATATCTCAATGCTTATACCAAACCTGAGACCCTTCCTATAGCATGAGATGTGATATCCAACTCCTTCCCATTCCAATCCTGAGACCCTGCCTATAGCATGAGATGTGATATTCAACTCCTTCCCATTCCAATCCTGAGACCCTTCCTATAGCCTGAGATGTGATATCTCAATGCCTCTAATACCAAACCTGAGATCCTTCCTCTAACATGAAATGTGATATCCAACTCCTTCCCTTTCCAAACCTGAGAGCCTATCTATAGCATGAGATGTGATATCCAAGTCCTTCCCATTCCAATCTTGAGACACTTCCGATAGCAGAGATGTGATATCTCAATGCTTATACCAAACCTGAGACCCTTCCTATAACATGAGATGTGATATCCAACTCCTTCCCGTTCCAAACCTGAGCCCCTTCCTTTAGCATGAGATGTGATGTCTCAATGCTTCTAATACCAAACCTGAGACCCTTCCTATAACATGAGATGTGATATCCAACTCCTTCCCGTTTCAAACCTGAGACCCTTCCTATAGCATATGTGATATCCAACTCCTTCCCATTCCACACATGAGACCCTTTCTATAGCAAGAATGTAATATCCAACTCCTTCTAATTCCAATCCTGAGACCATTCCTATAGCATGAGATGTGATATCTCAATGCTTGTAATACCAAACCTGAGATCCTTCCTATGACATGAGATGTGATATCCAATTCCTCCCCATTCCAAACCTGAGAACCTTCCTACAGCATGCGATGTGATATCTCAATGCTTCTAATACCAAACCTGAGACCAGTCCTATAACATGAGATTGGATATCCAACTCCTTCCCCTTCCAAACCTGAGACCCTTCCTATAGCATGAGATGTGATATCCAACTTCTTCCCATTCCAATCCTGAGACCCTTCCTATAACATGAGATGTGATGTCTCAATGCTTCTAATACCAAACCTGAGATCTTTCCTATAACATGAGATGTGATATCCAACTCCTTCCCATTCCAATCCTGAGACCCTTCCTATAGCATGAGATGTGCTATCTCAATGCTTATACCAAACCTGAGACCCTTCCTAAAGCTTGAGATGTGATATCCAACTCCTTCCCATTCCAATCCTGAGACCCTTCCTATAACATGAAATGTGATATCCAACTCCTTCCCATTCCAACCTGAGACCCTTCCTATAGCATGAGATGGGATATCCAACTCCTTCCAAATCCAATACTGATACCCTTCCAATAGCATGAGATGTGATATCCCAATGCTTCTACCAAACCTGAGAACCATACTATGGCATGAGATGTGATATCAAACTCCTTCCCATTCCAATCCTGAGACTCTTCCTATAGCTTGAGATGTGATATCCAAATCCTTCCCATTCCAATTCTGAGACCCTTCCTATACCATGAGACTTGATATCTCAATGCTTCTAATACCAAACCTGAGACCCGTCCTATAACATGAGATGTGATATCCAAATCTTTCCCCTTCCAAACCTTAGACCCTTCCTTTATCATGAGATGGGATATCCAACTCCTTTCCATTCCAATCCTGAGACCCTTCCGATAGCAGAGATGTGATATCTCAATGTTTATACCAATCCTGAGACCCTTCCTATGGCCTGAGATGTCATATACAACTCCTTCCCAATCCAATCCTGAGACCCTTCCTATATCATGAGATGTGATATCTCAATGCTTATACCAAATCTGAGACCCTTCCTATAGCATGAGATGTGATATCCAACTCCTTCAAATTCCAATCCTGAGACCCTTCCTATAGCATGAGATGTGATGTCTCAATGCTTCTAATACCGAACCTGAGATCCTTCCTATAACATGAGATGTGATATCCAACTCCTTCCCATTCCAATCCTGAGACCCTTCCTATAGCATGAGATGTGATGTCTCAATGCTTCTAATACCAAACCTGAGAACCTTCCTACAGCATGCGATGTGATATCTCAATGCTTCTAATACCAAACCTGAGACCAGTCCTATAACATGAGATTGGATATCCAACTCCTTCCCCTTCCAAACCTGAGACCCTTCCTATAGCATGAGATGTGATATCCAACTTCTTCCCATTCCAATCCTGAGACCCTTCCTATAACATGAGATGTGATGTCTCAATGCTTCTAATACCAAACCTGAGATCTTTCCTATAACATGAGATGTAATATCCAACTCCTTCCCATTCCAATCCTGAGACC
The DNA here is from genome assembly GCF_040938575.1 of Ambystoma mexicanum. Lineage (NCBI taxonomy): Eukaryota > Metazoa > Chordata > Amphibia > Caudata > Ambystomatidae > Ambystoma > Ambystoma mexicanum. Next base: position 1,004,925 of record NW_027182472.1, read on the forward strand.
CTTCCTATAGCATGAGATGTGCTATCGCAATGCTTATACCAAACCTGAGACCCTCCCTTTAGCATGAGATGTGATATCCAACTCCTTCCCATTCCAATCCTGAGACCCTTCTGATAGCATGAGATGTGATATTTCAGTGCCTCTAATACCAAACCTGAGATCCTACCTCTAACATGAAATGTGATATCCATCTCCTTCCCTTTCCAAACCTGAGACCCTGCTTACAGCATGAGATGTGATATCCAAGTCCTTCCCATTACAATCCTCAGACCCTTCCTATAGCATGTGATGTGATATCTCAATGCTTATACCAAACCTGAGACCCTTCCTATGGCATGAGATGTCATATACAACTCCTTCCCATTCCAATCCTGAGACCCTTCCTATAGCATGAGATGTGATATCTCAATGCTTATACCAAACCCGAGACCCTTCCTATAGCATGAGATGTGATATCCAACTTCTTCCCATTCCAATCCTGAGACCCTTCCTATAACATGAGATGTGATGTCTCAATGCTTCTAATACCAAACCTGAGATCTTTCCTATAACATGAGATGTGATATCCAACTCCTTCCCATTCCAATCCTGAGACCCTTCCTATAGCATGAGATGTGATATCACAATGCTTATACCAAACCTGAGACCGTTCCTATAGCTTGAGATGTGATATCCAACTCCTTCCCATTCCAATCCTGAGACCCTTCCTATAGCATGAGATGTGATATCTCAAGGCCTCTAATACCAAACCTGAGATCGTTCCTCTAACATGAAATGTGATATCCAACTCCTTCCCCTTCCAAACCTGAGAGCCTTCCTATAGCATGAGATATGATAGCCAAGTCCTTCCAATTCCAATCCTGAGACCCTTCCTATAACATGAAATGTGATATCCAACTCCTTCCCATTCCAACCTGAGACCCTTCCTATAGCATGAGATGGGATATCTCAATGCTTCTAATACCAAACCTGAGACTCTTCCTATAACATGAGATGGGATATCCAACTCCTTCCCATTCCAATCCTGAGACCCTTCCGATAGCAGAGATGTGATATCTCAATGCTTATACCAAACCTGAGACCCTTCCTATGGCCTGAGATGTGATATCCAACTGCTTCCCATTCCAATCCTGAGACCCTTCCTATAGCATGAGATGTGATATCTCAATGCTTATACCAAATCTGAGACCCTTCCTATAGCATGAGATGTGATATCCAACTTCTTCCCATTCCAATCCTGAGACCCTTCCTATAACATGAGATGTGATGTCTCAATGCTTCTAATACCAAACCTGAGATCTTTCCTATAACATGAGATGTGATATCCAACTCCTTCCCATTCCAATCCTGAGACCCTTCCTATAGCATGAGATGTGATATCTCAATGCTTATACCAAACCTGAGACCCTTCCTAAGGCCTGAGATGTCATATACAACTCCTTCCCATTCCAATCCTGAGACCCTTCCTATAGCATGAGATGTGATATCTCAAGGCCTCTAATACCAAACCTGAGATCGTTCCTCTAACATGAAATGTGATATCCAACTCCTTCCCCTTCCAAACCTGAGAGCCTTCCTATAGCATGAGATATGATAGCCAAGTCCTTCCAATTCCAATCCTGAGACCCTTCCTATAACATGAAATGTGATATCCAACTCCTTCCCATTCCAACCTGAGACCCTTCCTATAGCATGAGATGGGATATCTCAATGCTTCTAATACCAAACCTGAGACTCTTCCTATAACATGAGATGGGATATCCAACTCCTTCCCATTCCAATCCTGAGACCCTTCCGATAACAGAGATGTGATATCTCAATGCTTATACCAAACCTGAGACCCTTCCTATGGCCTGAGATGTGATATCCAACTGCTTCCCATTCCAATCCTGAGACCCTTCCTATAGCATGAGATGTGATATCTCAATGCTTATACCAAATCTGAGACCCTTCCTATAGCATGAGATGTGATATCCAACTCCTTCCCATTCCAATCCTGAGACCCTTCCTATAGCATGAGATGTGATGTCTCAATGCTTCTAATACCAAACCTGAGATCCTTCCTATAACATGAGATGTGATTTCCAAATCCTTCCCCTTCCAAACCTGAGACCCTCCCTTTAGCATGAGATGTGATATCCAACTCCTTCCCATTCCAATCCTGAGACCCTTCTGATAGCATGAGATGTGATATCTCAATGCCTCTAATACCAAACCTGAGATCCTACCTCTAACATGAAATGTGATATCCATCTCCTTCCCTTTCCAAACCTGAGACCCTGTCTATAGCATGAGATGTCATATACAACTTCTTCCCATTCCAATCCTGAGACCCTTCCTATAACATGAGATGTGATGTCTCAATGCTTCTAATACCAAACCTGAGATCTTTCCTATAACATGAGATGTGATATCCAACTCCTTCTCATTCCAATCCTGAGACCCTTCCTATAGCATGAGATGTGCTATCTCAATGCTTATACCAAACCTGAGACCCTTCCTAAAGATTGAGATGTGATATCCAACTCCTTCCCATTCCAATCCTGAGACCCTTCCTATAACATGAAATGTGATATCCAACTCCTTCCCATTCCAACCTGAGACCCTTCCTATAGCATGAGATGGGATATCCAACTCCTTCCAAATCCAATACTGATACCCTTCCAATAGCATGAGATGTGATATCCCAATGCTTCTACCAAACCTGAGAACCATACTATGGCATGAGATGTGATATCAAACTCCTTCCCATTCCAATCCTGAGACTCTTCCTATAGCTTGAGATGTGATATCCAAATCCTTCCCATTCCAATTCTGAGACCCTTCCTATACCATGAGACTTGATATCTCAATGCTTCTAATACCAAACCTGAGACCCGTCCTATAACATGAGATGTGATATCCAAATCTTTCCCCTTCCAAACCTTAGACCCTTCCTTTATCATGAGATGTGATATCCAACTCCTTCCCATTCCAATCCTGAGACCCTTCCGATATCATGAGATTTGTTATCTCAATGCTTCTAATATCAAAATTGAGACCCGTCCTATAACATGAGATGTGATATCCAAATCTTTCCCCTTCCAAACCTTAGACCCTTCCTTTATCATGAGATGGGATATCCAACTCATTTCCATTCCAATCCTGAGACCCTTCCGATAGCAGAGATGTGATATCTCAATGCTTATACCAATCCTGAGACCCTTCCTATGGCCTGAGATGTCATATACAACTCCTTCCCAATCCAATCCTGAGACCCTTCCTATAACATGAGATGTGATATACAACTCCTTCCCAATCCAATCCTGAGATCCTTCCTATAACATGAGATGTGATATCCAACTCCTTCCCATTCCAATCCTGAGACCCTTCCTATAGCATGAGATGTGATGTCTCAATGCTTCTAATACCAAACCTGAGAACCTTCCTACAGCATGCGATGTGATATCTCAATGCTTCTAATACCAAACCTGAGACCAGTCCTATAACATGAGATTGGATATCCAACTCCTTCCCATTCCAATCCTGAGACCCTTCCTATAGCATGAGATGTGCTATCGCAATGCTTATACCAAACCTGAGACACTTCCTAAAGCTTGAGATGTGATATCCAACTCCTTCCCATTCCAATCCTGAGACCCTTCCTATAGCATGATATGTGATATCTCAATGCCTCTAATACCAAACCTGAGATCCTTCCTCTAACATGAAATGTGATATCGAACTCCTTCCCTTTCCAAACCTGAGAGCCTACCTATAGCATGAGATGTGATATCCAAGTCCTTCACATTCCAATCCTTAGACCCTTCCTACAGCATGCAATATGATATCTCAATGATTCTAATAACAAACCTGAGACTCGTCCTATAACATGAGATGGGATATCCAACACCTTCCCATTCCAATCCTGAGACACGTCCGATAGCAGAGATGTGATATCTCAATGCTTTTAACAAACCTGAGACCCTTCCTATAACATGAGATGTGATGTCTCAATGCTTCTAATACCAAACATGAGATCTTTCCTATAACATGAGATGTAATATCCAACTCCTTCCCATTCCAATCCTGAGACCCTTCCTATAGCATGAGATGTGATATCTCAATGCGTATACCAAACCTGAGACCCTTCCTATAGCTTGAGATGTGATATCCAACTCCTTCCCATTCCAATCCTGAGACCCTTCCTATAGCATGAGATGTGATATCTCAAGGCCTCTAATACCAAACCTGAGATCCTTCCTCTAACATGAAATGTGATATCCAACTCCTTCCCCTTCCAAACCTGAGAGCCTTCCTATAGCATGAGATATGATATCCAAGTCCTTCCCATCCAATCCTGAGACCCTTCCTATAACATGAAATGTGATATCCAACTCCTTCCCATTCCAACCTGAGACCCTTACTATAGCATGAGATGGGATATCCAACTCCTTCCAAATCCAATACTGATACCCTTCCGATAGCATGAGATGTGATATCCCAATGCTTCTACCAAACCTGAGACCCATACTATGGCATGAGATGTGATATCGAACCCCTTCCCATTCCAATCCTGAGACCCTACCTATAGCTTGAGATGTGATATCCAACTCCTTCCCATTGCAATTCTGAGACCCTTCCTATACCATGAGACTTGATATCTCAATGCTTCTAATACAAAACCTGAGACCCGTCCTATAACATGAGATGTGATATCCAAATCCTTCCCCTTCCAAACCTTAGACCCTTCCTTTATCATGAGATGTGATATCCAATTCCTTCCCATTCCAATCCTGAGACCCTTCCGATATCATGAGATTTGTTATCTCAATACTTCTAATATCAAACTTGAGACCCTCCCTATAGCATGAGATGTGACATCCAAGTCCTCCCCATTCCAATCCTGAGACTCTTCCTATAGCATGAGATGTGATATCTCAATGCTTCTAATACCAAACCTGAGACCCTTCCTATAACATGAGATGGGATATCCAACTCCTTCCCATTCCAATCCTGAGACCCTTCCGATAGCAGAGATGTGATATCTCAATGCTTATACCAAACCTGAGACCCTTCCTATGGCCTGATTTGTCATATACAACTCCTTCCCATTCCAATCCTGAGACCCTTCCTATAGCATGAGATGTGATATCTCAATGCTTATACCAAATCCGAGACCCTTCCTATAGCATGAGATGTGATATCCAACTCCTTCCCATTCCAATCCTGAGACCCTTCCTATAGCATGAGATGTGATGTCTCAATGCTTCTAATACCAAACCTGAGATCCTTCCTATAACATGAGATGTGATATCCAACCCCTTCCCATTCCAATCCTGAGACCCTTATGATAGCATGAGATGTGATATCTCAATGCCTCTAATACCAAACCTGAGATACTTCTGATAGCATGAGATGTGATATCTCAATGCTTCTAGTACCAAACCTGAGATCCTTCCTATAACATCAGATGTGATTTCCAAATCCTTCCACTTCCAAACCTGAGACCCTCCCTTTAGCATGAGATGTGATATCCAACTCCTTCCCATTCCAATCCTGAGACCCTTCTGATAGCATGAGATGTGATATTTCAATGCCTCTAATACCAAACCTGAGATCCTACCTCTAACATGAAATGTGATATCCATCTCCTTCCCTTTCAAAACCTGAGACCCTGCCTATAGCATGAGATGTGATATCAAAGGTCCTTCCCATTCCAATCCTGAGACCCTTCCTATAGCATGTGATGTGATATCTCAATGCTTATACCAAACCTGAGACCCTTCCTATGGCATGAGATGTCATATACAACTCCTTCCCATTCCAATCCTGAGACCCTTCCTATAGCATGAGATGTGATATCTCAATGCTTATACCAAACCTGAGACCCTTCCTATAGCATGAGATGTGATATCCAACTTCTTCCCATTCCAATCCTGAGACTCTTCCTATAACATGAGATGTGATGTCTCAATGCTTCTAATACCAAACCTGAGACCCTTCCTATAACATGAGATGGGATATCCAACTCCTTCCCATTCCAATCCTGAGACCCTTCCGATAGTAGAGATGTGATATCTCAATGCTTATACCAAACCTGAGACCCTTCCTATGGCCTGAGATGTCATATACAACTCCTTCCCATTCCAATCCTGAGACCGTTCCTATAGCATGAGATGTGATATCTCAATGCTTATACCAAATCTGAGACCCTTCCTATAGCATGAGATGTGATATCCAACTCCTTCCCATTCCAATCCTGAGACCCTTCCTATAGCATGAGATGCGATGTCTCAATGCTTCTAATACCAAACCTGAGATCCTTCCTATAACATGAGATGTGATATCCAACTCCTTCCCATTCCAATCCTGAGACCCTTATGATAGCATGAGATGTGATATCTCAATGCCTCTAATACCAAACCTGAGATACTTCCGATAGCATGAGATGTGATATCTCAATGCTTCTAATACCAAACCTGAGATCCTTCCTATAACATGAGATGTGATTTCCAAATCCTTCCCCTTCCAAACCTGAGACCCTCCCTTTAGCATGAGATGTGATATCCAACTCCTTCCCATTCCAATCCTGAGACCCTTCTGATAGCATGAGATGTGATATTTCAGTGCCTCTAATACCAAACCTGAGATCCTACCTCTAACATGAAATGTGATATCCATCTCCTTCCCTTTCCAAACCTGAGACCCTGCTTATAGCATGAGATGTGATATCCAAGTCCTTCCCATTACAATGCTGAGACCCTTCCTATAGCATGTGATGTGATATCTCAAAGCTTATACCAAACCTGAGACCCTTCCTATGGCATGAGATGCCATATACAACTCCTTCCCATTCCAATCCTGAGACCCTTCCTATAGCATGAGATGTGATATCTCAATGCTTATACCAAACCTGAGACCCTTCCTATAACATGAGATGTGATATCCAACTTCTTCCCATTCCAATCCTGAGACCCTTCCTATAGCATGAGATGTGATATCACAATGCTTATACCAAACCTGAGACCGTTCCTATAGCTTGAGATGTGATATCCAACTCCTTCCCATTCCAATCCTGAGACCCTTCCTATAGCATGAGATGTGATATCTCAAGGCCTCTAATACCAAACCTGAGATCGTTCCTCTAACATGAAATGTGATATCCAACTCCTTCCCCTTCCAAACCTGAGATCCTTCCTATAGCATGAGATATGATAGCCAAGTCCTTCCAATTCCAATCCTGAGACCCTTCCTATAACATGAAATGTGATATCCAACTCCTTCCCATTCCAACCTGAGACCCTACCTATAGCATGAGATGGGATATCTCAATGCTTCTAATACCAAACCTGAGACTCTTCCTATAACATGAGATGGGATATCCAACTCCTTCCCATTCCAATCCTGAGACCCTTCCGATAGCAGAGATGTGATATCTCAATGCTTATACCAAACCTGAGACCCTTCCTATGGCCTGAGATGTGATATCCAACTGCTTCCCATTCCAATCCTGAGACCCTTCCTATAGCATGAGATGTGATATCTCAATGCTTATACCAAATCTGAGACCCTTCCTATAGCATGAGATGTGATATCCAACTTCTTCCCATTCCAATCCTGAGACCCTTCCTATAACATGAGATGTGATGTCTCAATGCTTCTAATACCAAACCTGAGATCTTTCCTATAACATGAGATGTGATATCCAACTCCTTCCCATTCCAATCCTGAGACCCTTCCTATAGCATGAGATGTGATATCTCAATGCTTATACCAAACCTGAGACCCTTCCTAAGGCCTGAGATGTCATATACAACTCCTTCCCATTCCAATCCTGAGACCCTTCCTATAGCATGAGATGTGATATCTCAAGGCCTCTAATACCAAACCTGAGATCGTTCCTCTAACATGAAATGTGATATCCAACTCCTTCCACTTCCAAACCTGACAGCCTTCCTATAGCATGAGATATGATAGCCAAGTCCTTCCAATTCCAATCCTGAGACCCTTCCTATAACATGAAATGTGATATCCAACTCCTTCCCATTCCAACCTGAGACCATTCCTATAGCATGAGATGGGATATCTCAATGCTTCTAATACCAAACCTGAGACTCTTCCTATAACATGAGATGGGATATCCAACTCCTGCCCATTCCAATCCTGAGACCCTTCCGATAGCAGAGATGTGATATCTCAATGCTTATACCAAACCTGAGACCCTTCCTATGGCCTGAGATGTGATATCCAACTGCTTCCCATTCCAATCCTGAGACCCTTCCTATAGCATGAGATGTGATATCTCAATGCTTATACCAAATCTGAGACCCTTCCTATAGCATGAGATGTGATATCCAACTCCTTCCCATTCCAATCCTGAGACCCTTCCTATAGCATGAGATGTGATGTCTCAATGCTTCTAATACCAAACCTGAGATCCTTCCTATAACATGAGATGTGATTTCCAAATCCTTCCCCTTCCAAACCTGAGACCCTCCCTTTAGCATGAGATGTGATATCCAACTCCTTCCCATTACAATCCTGAGACCCTTCTGATAGCATGAGATGTGATATCTCAATGCCTCTAATACCAAACCTGAGATCCTACCTCTAACATGAAATGTGATATCCATCTCCTTCCCTTTCCAAACCTGAGACCCTGTCTATAGCATGAGATGTCATATACAACTCCTTCCCATTCCAATCCTGAGACCCTTCCTATAGCACGAGATGTGATATCTCAATGCTTATACCAAACCTGAGACCCTTCCTATAGCATGAGATGTGATATCCAACTCCTTCCCATTCCAATCCTGAGACCCTGCCTATAGCATGAGATGTGATATCCAACTCCTTCCCATTCCAATCCTGAGACCCTTCCTATAGCCTGAGATGTGATATCTCAATGCCTCTAATACCAAACCTGAGATCCTTCCTCTAACATGAAATGTGATATCCAACTCCTTCCCTTTCCAAACCTGAGAGCCTATCTATAGCATGAGATGTGATATCCAAGTCCTTCCCATTCCAATCTTGAGACCCTTCCTTTAGCATGAGATGTGATATCTCAATGCTTCTTATACCAAACCTGAGACCAGTCCTAAAACATGAGATTGGATATCCAACTCCTTCCCCTTCCAAACCTGAGACCCTTCCTATAGCATGAGATGTGATATCCAACTTCTTCCCATTCCAATCCTGAGACCCTTCCTATAACATGAGATGTGATGTCTCAATGCTTCTAATACCAAACCTGAGACCCTTCCTATAACATGAGATGTGATATCCAACTCCTTCCCGTTTCAAACCTGAGACCCTTCCTATAGCATATGTGATATCCAACTCCTTCCCATTCCAAACATGAGACCCTTCCTATAGCAAGAATGTAATATCCAACTCCTTCCAATTCCAATCCTGAGACCATTCCTATAGCATGAGATGTAATATCTCAATGCTTGTAATACCAAACCTGAGATCCTTCCTATGACATGAGATGTGATATCCAATTCCTCCCCATTCCAAACCTGAGAACCTTCCTACAGCATGCGATGTGATATCTCAATGCTTCTAATACCAAACCTGAGACCAGTCCTATAACATGAGATTGGATATCCAACTCCTTCCCCTTCCAAACCTGAGACCCTTCCTATAGCATGAGATGTGATATCCAACTTCTTCCCATTCCAATCCTGAGACCCTTCCTATAACATGAGATGTGATGTCTCAATGCTTCTAATACCAAACCTGAGATCTTTCCTATAACATGAGATGTGATATCCAACTCCTTCCCATTCCAATCCTGAGACCCTTCCTATAGCATGAGATGTGCTATCTCAATGCTTATACCAAACCTGAGACCCTTCCTAAAGCTTGAGATGTGATATCCAACTCCTTCCCATTCCAATCCTGAGACCCTTCCTGTAACATGAAATGTGATATCCAACTCCTTCCCATTCCAACCTGAGACCCTTCCTATAGCATGAGATGGGATATCCAACTCCTTCCAAATCCAATACTGACACCCTTCCAATAGCATGAGATGTGATATCCCAATGCTTCTACCAAACCTGAGAACCATACTATGGCATGAGATGTGATATCAAACTCCTTCCCATTCCAATCCTGAGACTCTTCCTATAGCTTGAGATGTGATATCCAAATCCTTCCCATTCCAATTCTGAGACCCTTCCTATACCATGAGACTTGATATCTCAATGCTTCTAATACCAAACCTGAGACCCGTCCTATAACATGAGATGTGATATCCAAATCTTTCCCCTTCCAAACCTTAGACCCTTCCTTTATCATGAGATGTGATATCCAACTCCTTCCCATTCCAATCCTGAGACCCTTCCGATATCATGAGATTTGTTATCTCAATGCTTCTAATATCAAAATTGAGACCCGTCCTATAACATGAGATGTGATATCCAAATCTTTCCCCTTCCAAACCTTAGACCCTTCCTTTATCATGAGATGGGATATCCAACTCCTTCCCATTCCAATCCTGAGACCCTTCCGATAGCAGAGATGTGATATCTCAATGCTTATACCAATCCTGAGACCCTTCCTATGGCCTGAGATGTCATATACAACTCCTTCCCAATCCAATCCTGAGACCCTTCCTATATCATGAGATGTGATATCTCAATGCTTATTCCAAATCTGAGACCCTTCCTATAGCATGAGATGTGATATCCAACTCCTTCAAATTCCAATCCTGAGCCCCTTCCTATAGCATGAGATGTGATGTCTCAATGCTTCTAATACCAAACCTGAGATCCTTCCTATAACATGAGATGTGATATCCAACTCCTTCCCATTCCAATCCTGAGACCCTTCCTATAGCATGAGATGTGATGTCTCAATGCTTCTAATACCAAACCTGAGAACCTTCCTACAGCATGCGATGTGATATCTCAATGCTTCTAATACCAAACCTGAGACCAGTCCTATAACATGAGATTGGATATCCAACTCCTTCCCCTTCCAAACCTGAGACCCTTCCTATAGCATGAGATGTAATATCCAACTCCTTCCCATTCCAATCCTGAGACCCTTCCTATAGCATGAGATGTGCTATCGCAATGCTTATACCAAACCTGAGACCCTTCCTAAAGCTTGAGATGTGATATCCAACTCCTTCCCATTCCAATCCTGAGACCCTTCCTATAGCATGATATGTGATATCTCAATGCCTCTAATACCAAACCTGAGATCCTTCCTCTAACATGAAATGTGATATCAAACTCCTTCCCTTTCCAAACCTGAGAGCCTACCTATAGCATGAGATGTGATATCCAAGTCCTTCCCATTCCAATCCTTAGACCCTTCCTACAGCATGCAATATGATATCTCAATGATTCTAATAACAAACCTGAGACTCGTCCTATAACATGAGATGGGATATCCAACACCTTCCCATTCCAATCCTGAGACACTTCCGATAGCAGAGATGTGATATCTCAATGCTTATAACAAACCTGAGACCCTTCCTATAACATGAGATGTGATATCCAACTCCTTCCCTTTTCAAACCTGAGACCCTTCCTATAGCATATGTGATATCCAACTCCTTCCCATTCCAAACATGAGACCCTTCCTATAGCAAGAATGTAATATCCAACTCCTTCCCATTCCAATCCTGAGACCATTCCTATAGCATGAGATGTGATATCTCAATGCTTCTAATACCAAAACTGAGATCCTTCCTATGACATGAGATGTGATATCCAATTCCTCCCCATTCCAAACCTGAGAACCTTCCTACAGCATGCGATGTGATATCTCAATGCTTCTAATACCAAACCTGAGACCAGTCCTATAACATGAGATTGGATATCCAACTCCTTCCCCTTCCAAACCTGAGACCCTTCCTATAGCATGAGATGTGATATCCAACTTCTTCCCATTCCAATCCTGAGACCCTTCCTATAACATGAGATGTGATGTCTCAATGCTTCTAATACCACACCTGAGATCTTTCCTATAACATGAGATGTGATATCCAACTCCTACCCATTCCAATCCTGAGACCCTTCCTATAGCATGAGATGTGCTATCTCAATGCTTATACCAAACCTGAGACCCTTCCTAAAGCTTGAGATGTGATATCCAACTCTTTCCCATTCCAATCCTGAGACCCTTCCTATAACATGAAATGTGATATCCAACTCCTTCCCATTCCAACCTGAGACCCTTCCTATAGCATGAGATGGGATATCCAACTCCTTCCAAATCCAATACTGATACCCTTCCAATAGCAGAGATGTGATATCTCAATGCTTATAACAAACCTGAGACCCTTCCTATAACATGAGATGTGATATCAAACTCCTTCCCTTTTCAAACCTGAGACCTTTCCTATAGCATATGTGATATCCAACTCCTTCCCATTCCAAACATGAGACCCTTCCTATAGCAAGAATGTAATATCCAACTCCTTCCCATTCCAATCCTGAGACCCTTCCTATAGCATGAGATGTGATATCTCAATGCTTCTAATACCAAAACTGAGATCCTTCCTATGACATGAGATGTGATATCCAATTCCTCCCCATTCCAAACCTGAGAACCTTCCTACAGCATGCGATGTGATATCTCAATGCTTCTAATACCAAACCTGAGACCAGTCCTATAACATGAGATTGGATATCCAACTCCTTCCCCTTCCAAACCTGAGACCCTTCCTATAGCATGAGATGTGATATCCAACTTCTTCCCATTCCAATCCTGAGACCCTTCCTATAACATGAGATGTGATGTCTCAATGCTTCTAATACCACACCTGAGATCTTTCCTATAACATGAGATGTGATATCCAACTCCTTCCCATTCCAATCCTGAGACCCTTCCTATAGCATGAGATGTGCTATCTCAATGCTTATACCAAACCTGAGACCCTTCCTAAAGCTTGAGATGTGATATCCAACTCTTTCCCATTCCAATCCTGAGACCCTTCCTATAACATGAAATGTGATATCCAACTCCTTCCCATTCCAACCTGAGACCCTTCCTATAGCATGAGATGGGATATCCAACTCCTTCCAAATCCAATACTGATACCCTTCCAATAGCATGAGATGTGATATCCCAATGCTTCTACCAAACCAGAGAACCATACTATGGCATGAGATGTGATATCAAACTCCTTCCCATTCCAATCCTGAGACTCTTCCTATAGCTTGAGATGTGATATCCGAAATCCTTCCCATTCCAATTCTGAGACCCTTCCTATACCATGAGACTTGATATCTCAATGCTTCTAATACCAAACCTGAGACCCGTCCTATAACATGAGATGTGATATCCAAATCTTTCCCCTTCCAAACCTTAGACCCTTCCTTTATCATGAGATGTGATATCCAACTCCTTCCCATTCCAATCCTGAGACCCTTCCGATATCATGAGATTTGTTATCTCAATGCTTCTAATATCAAAATCCTTCCCATTCCAATTCTGAGACCCTTCCTATACATACCACATCATGCGTTGGATTTGAAATGGGGGGAAAAAAAACTCCTGGCAAAGAGCGTGATGGCGATCTGCTCTTAAAAACGGGACCAGCACATTATGGGACAGAAAACAGTCATAGCGATTGTTCAATCAAACCAACCCGATTACAAACCCCTTCGCTCGCTCCAACTACTAAGTTCACCTGCATGTGACGGGGAGCGGCTAATCATTAAACAGAGCATGTTCACCAAGTAGCAGCAGTATTTCTGCATAAACTCTCAACCAACTTGAGAAGTGGGCTAATTACAAGTTAACCTTCAAGCAGTGGGGTGAAAACTACTGCTTAGCGGTGGTAGTTAAAGCAAGGCCTGGGCCCACCTGCAACAGACACTGGGATCACAGCAAAATCATGTGTTTATAAATTCCCAAAAATATTATAATGAACAGAGGGCAAGGGTGAGTGTGCTACTCTGTAAACCCATGCGCATGTTGCTGGGGTATGGCTGCTGAAACAGCATTCACTGAAATCTTAAGATACGGCAGGGTGTTGTGGTTGTACACAAATCCACACGGCCGGGCTTTTAATTTTATTATTATTATTAGGAGGTGAATGGACACTAATCATTTAAAATCATATTGCTCGTATGATCATATCCACTGAGAGTGCTCAATCTGTGCTCAAACTCTAATGTTCAAGACCCATCATTTTCAGAACTGAACTGGCCTGATAGCCACGCAACGAAACGGCTAGTTCTTACCAACAGGGCACCCAGAGAAACCATTTGCACTGTTATGTGAGCTCAAAGGAAGGAGGGAAACTCATTTTGCCGCTATTGGTATGTGTGTGATACTCAAGGGCAATTGAAAATATCAATGCCCGACTGCCGTGCTGTTTATTGCAATCTGGCAATTTGCGTCTGTGAAGCCTGCTACTTTAAATAGCATTGGGTTTGCACATGAACATGCTTTTAGACAGGTGGACCCTGTGTGTATGTTACTATTTTCTTCTATGGCTTATATACTTTAAATCAGGATGATAGTTTGATGAAAATGTAAAGAAATAAAAATCATAGGAACACATTTAAAACAGTGTTTTTTTTTTAAGGAAGTGTGACATTTCAATTTTAAACGTGGATTTAATAAATGAAGCAAGCATTCGGCTTTGTTTGGCTTCAGCCGTATGATTGACACACTGTTAGATATTCGTCGGAATACTACATTTGCTTCTTGATACACATAAAATAGGTAATAATAATCCCAGCAGCCAGCAAAAGTTATGCATTACACCATAGTACCAGTTATTCTCAATACAAGCTGCTGTAAAATACACCATCACACTTGCACACGTAAGAATAGTGTACCACCATTAATATGTAAAACCGAATGCTTTTTTCATATTTCGGTGGGTTTTTTGGACAGTAAATTGAACATTTTGTAGGCCATTTTTCCAAAAATTTCGTGGCGGGAGAGCCCCCCCCTGCTCCCTCCTTGGGGGGGGTGGGCTTGGGCGCTTTGCGCGCTCGCTACTAAATTCACCCTTGCAAATTTACGCCCCACCAGCTTTAAAACTCACCAGCCGCCACTGGCGAGTACATGCAACGCGAAACGGTGCAGGGAGCAGGGACAGAAAGGATGAACGCCTATGAGGAGGAGCAGCTGGTAGTCAGCCTGCTCTGGAGAGGAGAATGTGATCACCAGGGGAGTGCAGACTGTAAAGTAGAAGGGACTATGAACACAGGGCGACTGCATTAACAGATGGCAAATACACGTTCCAAAACAGTCAGGAAAGCTGATAATGCCTTGAAGATTTCAGCCGTATACATTCAGCCTATGAACAGCAGTAGACGTTGACCCCCCCCCCCTTGTATGGGAGAACAGTGGTTAAAAACTTCAGCATTCGACAACAAACGCACGGACAGTATACATGGGAACCCATCAGAATTAGCATTTACAAAAACGCGAGGAAAGTACATTTTCTAGCTGTTTTTGCTAGTTTACAGCACGTATCAATACGTCTAGCGGGTTACGGCTATATGTTGAATAATGGGTGTTATAGAGCATTCTGAGCACTGTGTATCTTTTGGAGCTCATTTTTTGATTTGAAGGCAGCGGGAAGAGGAGAGAAGGCAGGGAACACGCGTCTAAACCAGAGAGCTGGGAAGCGAGTACTTGCAACGCGAAAAGGGCAGAAAGCAAGAAGGCCTCTGAGAAGGAAAAGCGTCTAAACAAGAGAGCAGGGAAGCGAGTGTTTGCAACGCGAAACGGTGCAGGGAGCAGGGAGAGAAAGGGAGAACTCCTCTGAGGAGGAACAGCTGGCAGTTAGCCTTCTTTGAAGATGAGAACTTGATCACCACGGGAGAGGATTGTTGAGAGGGTTACAGAGGGGGAGGTCTGAGATCAGAAAATCCTGAGTATTCCCTGCAGTGTGTAGGGCCAGCGACATGAAGTGTTGCAGATCTCGTAAAAGTCCAGGTCAGGAAGCATACAGGTTCATGTTGAATTCTCCAAGTAGGCGGAGTTGAGTGGTAGGAGGCTAGGACGGAGAAGTCCATCCACTGAGAGTGGAAGGGGGTAGGCAAATAGCCACGGTGAGAGAATGGCCAGGAGAGAATGCATGCAGACAAGGCATTCGTGACAGGAGTCGGCCTGCAAAGGAAATCAATTTACTACAGGAATCAAGGCTAAGCATTGAGATATCACATCTCATGCTATAGGAAGGGTCTCAGGATTG
The DNA here is from genome assembly GCF_040938575.1 of Ambystoma mexicanum. Classification (NCBI taxonomy): domain Eukaryota; kingdom Metazoa; phylum Chordata; class Amphibia; order Caudata; family Ambystomatidae; genus Ambystoma; species Ambystoma mexicanum. The sequence goes on from NW_027182472.1 coordinate 1,021,093, forward strand.
GAATGGGAAGGACTTAGATATCACATATCATGCTATAGGGAGGGTCTCAGTTTAGATATTAGAAGCATTGAGATATCACATCTCATGCTATCGGAAGTGTCTCAGGATTGGAATGGGAAGGAGCTGGATATCACATCTCATGCTAAAGGAAGGGTCTCAGGTTTGGAACGGGAAGGAGTTGGATATCACATCTCATGTTATAGGAAGGGTCTCAGGTTTGGTATAAACATTGAGATATCACATCTCAGGCTATAGGAAGGGTCTCAGGATTGGAATGGGAAGGAGTTGGATATCACATCTCATGCTATAGGAAGGGTCTCAGGATTGGAATGGGAAGGACTTGGATATCACATCTCATGCTATAAGGAGGGTCTCAAGTTTGATATTAGAAGCATTGAGATATCACATTTCATGATATCGGAAGGGTCTCAAGATTGGAATGGGAAGGAGTTGGATATCACATCTCATGACAAAGGAAGGGTCTAAGGTTTGGAAGGGGAAGGATTTGGATATCACATCTCATGTTATAGGACGGGTCTCAGGTTTGGTATTAGAAGCATTGAGATATCAAGTCTCATGGTATAGGAAGGGTCTCAGAATTGGAATGGGAAGGAGTTGGATATCACATCTCAAGCTATAGGAAGGGTCTCAGGATTAGAATGGGAAGGAGTTTGATATCACATCTCATGCCATAGTATGGGTCTCAGGTTTGGTAGAAGCATTGGGATATCACATCTCATGCTATCGGAAGGTTATCAGGATTGGATTTGGAAGGAGTTGGATATCCCATCTCATGCTATAGGAAGGGTCTCAGGTTGGAATGGGAAGGAGTTGGATATCACATCTCATGTTATAGGACGGGTCTCAGGATTGGAATGGGAAGGACTTGGATATCACATCTCATGCTATAGGAAGGCTCTCAGGTTTGCAAGGGGAAAGAGTTGGATATCACATTTCATGTTAGAGGTAGGATCTCAGGTTTGGTATTAGAAGTATTGAGATATCACATCTCATGCTATCAGAAGGATCTCAGGTTTGGTATAAAAGCATTGAGATATCATATCTTATGCTATCAGAAGAGTCTCAGGATTGGAATGGGAAGGAGTTGGATATCACATCTCATGGTAAAGGAAGGGTCTCAGGTTTGGAAGATAAGGATTTGGATATCACATCTCATGTTATAGGAAGGATCTCAGGTTTGGTATTAGAAGTATTGAGATATCACATCTCATGCTATCGGAAGGATCTCAGGTTTGGTATAGAAGCATTGAGATATATCTTATGCTATCAGAAGGGTCTCAGGATTGGAATGGGAAGGAGTTGGATATCACATCTCATGCTAAAGGGAGGGTCTCAGGTTTGGAAGGGGAAGGATTTGGATATCACATATCATGCTATAGGGAGGGTCTCGGTTTTGATATTAGAAGCATTGAGATATCACATCTCATGCTATCGGAAGTGTCTCAGGATTGGAATGGGAAGGAGCTGGATATAACATCTCATGCTAAAGGAAGGGTCTCAGGTTTGGAACGGGAAGGAGTTGGATATCACATCTCATGTTATAGGAAGGGTCTCAGGTTTGGTATAAACATTGAGATATCACATCTCTGCTATCGGAAGTGTCTCAGGATTGGAATGGGAAGGAGTTGAATATCCCATCTCATGTTATAGGACGGGTCTCAGGTTTTTTATTAGAATCATTGAGATATCATATTGCATGATGTAGGAAGGGTCTAAGGATTGGAATGGGAAGGACTTAGATCTCACATCTCATGCTATAGATAGGCTCTCAGGTTTGGAAAGTGAAGGAGTTGGATATCACATTTCATGTTAGAGGAAGGATCTCAGGTTTGGTATTAGGGGCATTGAGATATCACATCTCAGGCTATAGGAAGGGTCTCAGGATTGGAATGGGAAGGAGTTGGATATCACATCTCATGCTATAGGAAGGGTCTCAGGTTTGGTAGAACCATTGAGATATCAAATCTCATGCTATAGGAAGGGTCTCGGGATTGGAATGGAAGGAGTTGGATATCACATCTCATGTTATAGGAAGGATATCAGGTTTGGTATTAGAAGCATTGAGACATCACATCTCATGCTATAGGAAGGGTCTCAGGATTGGAATGGGAAGGAGTTGGATATCACATCTCATGCTATAGGAAGGGTCTCAGGATTGGAATGGGAAGGAGTTGAATATGACAACTCATGCCGTAGGAAGGGTCTCAGGTTTGGTATAAACATTGAGATATCACATCTCTGCTATCAAAAGGGTCTCAGGATTGGAATGGGAAGGAGTTGGATTCCCCATCTCATGTTATAGGAAGGGTCTCAGGTTTGGTATAAGCAGTGAGATATCACATCTCATGCTATAGGAAGTGTCTCAGGACATCTCATGTTATAGGAAGGATCTCAGGTTTGGTATAAGCATTGAGATATCACATCTCTGCTATCGGAAGGGTCTCAGGATTGGAATGGGAAGGAGTTGGATATGCCCATCTCATGTTATAGGAAGGGTCTCAGGTTTGGTATTAGAAGCATTGAGATATCACATCTCATGCTATAGGAAGGGTCTCAGGATTGGAATGGGAAGGACTTGGATATCACATCTCACGCTATAGGGAGGGTCTCAAGATTGATATTAGAAGCTTTGAGATATCACATCTCATGATATCGGAAGGGTCTCAGGATTGGAATGGGAAGGAGTTGGATATCACATCTCATGCTAAAGGGAGGGTCTCAGGTTTGGAAGGGGAAGGATTTGGATATCACATCTCATGTTATAGGAAGGATCTCAGGTTTGGTATTAGAAGCATTGAGATATCACATCTCATGCTATCGGAAGGATCTCAGGTTTGGTATTAGAAGCATTGAGATATCACATCTCATGCTATCAGAAGAGTCTCAGGATTGGAATAGGAAGGAGTTGGATATCACATCTCATGCTAAAGGGAGGGTCTCAGGTTTGGAAGGGGAAGGATTTGGATATCACATCTCATGTTATCGGAAGGATCTCACGTTTGGTATTAGAAGTATTGAGATATCATATCTCATGCTATAGGAAGGGTCTCAGGATTGGAATGGGAAGGAGTTGGATATCACATCTCATGCTATAGGGAGGGTCTCAGGATTGGAATGGGAAGGACTTAGATATCACATATCATGCTATAGGGAGGGTCTCAGTTTTGATATTAGAAGCATTGAGATATCACATCTCATGCTATCGGAAGTGTCTCAGGATTGGAATGGGAAGGAGCTGGATATCACATCTCATGCTAAAGGAAGGGTCTCAGGTTTGGAACGGGAAGGATTTGGATATCACATCTCATGTTATAGGAAGGGTCTCAGGTTTGGTATAAGCATTGAGATATCACATCTCTGCTATCGGAAGTGTCTCAGGATTGGAATGGGAAGGAGTTGGATATCCCATCTCATGTTATAGGACGGGTCTCAGGTTTGTTATTAGAATCATTGAGATATCATATTGCATGCTGTAGGAAGGGTCTAAGGGTTGGAATGTGAAGGACTTGGATATCACATCTCATGCTATAGATAGGCTCTTAGGTTTGGAAAGGGAAGGAATTGGATATCACATTTCATGTTAGAGGAAGGATCTCAGGTTTGGTATTAGAAGCATTGAGATATCACATCTCATGCTATAGGAAGGGTCTCAGGATTGGAATGGGAAGCAGTTGGATATCACATCTCATGCTATAGGAAGGGTCTCAGGTTTGGTATAAGCATTGAGATATCACATCTCATGCTATAGTACGGGTCTCAGGATTGGAATGGAAGGAGTTGGATATCACATCTCATGTTATAAGGAAGGATCTCAGGTTTGGTATTAGAAGCATTGAGACATCACATCTCATGCTATCGGAAGGGTCTCAGGGTTGGAATGGGAAGGAGTTGGATATCACATCTCATCCAATAGGAAGGGTCTCAGGTTTGGAATGGGAAGGAATTGGATATCACATCTCATGTTATAGGAAGGATCTCAGGTTTGGTATTAGAAGCATTGAGATATCACATCTCATGCTATAGGAAGGGTCTCAGGATTGGAATGTGAAGGATTTGGATATCACATCTCATGCTAAAGGAAGGGTCTCAGGTTTGGTAGAAGCATTGAGATATCACGTCTCTGCTATCGGAAGGGTCTCAGGATTGGATTGGGAAGGAGTTGGATATCCCTTCTCATGCTATAGGAAGAGTCTCAGGATTTGAATGGCAAGGAGTTGGATATCACATCTCATGCCATAGGAAGGGTCTCAGGTGTGTTATAAGCATTGAGATATCACATCTCTGCTATCGGAAGGGTCTCAGGATTGGATTGGGAAGGAGTTGGATATCCCTTCTCATGCTATAGGAAGTGTCTCAGGTTGGAATGGGAAGGAGTTGGATATCACATCTCATGTTATAGGAAGGGTCTCAGGATTGGAATGGGAAGGATTTGGATATCACATCCCTTGCTATAGGAAGGGTCTCAGGATTGGAATGGGTAGGAGTTGGATATTACTTTCTTGCTATTGGAAGGGTCTCATGTTTGGAATGGGAAGGAGTTGGATATCACATATGCTATAGTTAGTGTCTCAGGTTTGGAACGGGAAGGAGTTGGATATCACATCTCATGTTATAGGAAGGGTCTCAGGTTTGGTATAAGCATTGAGATATCACATCTCTGCTATCGGAAGCGGCTCAGGATTGGAATGGGAAGGAGTTGGATATCCCATCTAATGTTATAGGAAGAGTCTCTGGTTTGGTATTAGAATCATTGAGATATCACATCGCATGCTGTAGGAAGGGTCTAAGGATTGGAATGGGATGGACTTGGATATCACATCTCATGCTATAGGTAGGCTCTCAGGTTTGGTATAAGCATTGAGATATCACATCTCATGCTATAGGAAGGGTCTCAGGATTGGAATGGGAAGGAATTGGATATCACATCATGCTATAGGAAGGGTCTCAGATTTGGTATAAGCATTGAGATATCACATCTCATGCTAAAGGAAGGGTCTCAGGATTGGAATGGGAAGGAGTTGTATATGACATCTCAGGCCATAGGAAGGTTCTCAGGTTTGGTATAAGCATTGAGATATCACATCTCTGCTATCGGAAGTGTCTCAGGATTGGAATGGGAAGGAGTTGGATATCCCATCTCATGTTATAGGACGGGTCTCAGGTTTGTTATTAGAATCATTGAGATATCATATTGCATGCTGTTGGAAGGGTCTAAGGGTTGGAATGGGAAGGACTTGGATATCACATCTCATGCTATAGATAGGCTCTTAGGTTTGGAAAGGGAAGGAATTGGATATCACATTTCATGTTAGAGGAAGGATCTCAGGTTTGGTATTAGAAGCATTGAGATATCACATCTCATGCTATAGGAAGGGTCTCAGGATTGGAATGGGAAGCAGTTGGATATCACATCGCATGCTATAGGAAGGGTCTCAGGTTTGGTATAAGCATTGAGATATCACATCTCATGCTATAGGACGGGTCTCAGGATTGGAATGGAAGGAGTTGGATATCACATCTCATGTTATAAGGAAGGATCTCAGGTTTGGTATTAGAAGCATTGAGACATCACATCTCATGCTATCGGAAGGGTCTCAGGGTTGGAATGGGAAGGAGTTGGATATCACATCTCATCCAATAGGAAGGGTCTCAGGTTTGGAATGGGAAGGAATTGGATATCACATCTCATGTTATAGGAAGGATCTCAGGTTTGGTATTAGAAGCATTGAGATATCACATCTCATGCTATAGGAAGGGTCTCAGGATTGGAATGTGAAGGATTTGGATATCACATCTCATGCTAAAGGAAGGGTCTCAGGTTTGGTAGAAGCATTGAGATATCACGTCTCTGCTATCGGAAGGGTCTCAGGATTGGATTGGGAAGGAGTTGGATATCCCTTCTCATGCTATAGGAAGAGTCTCAGGATTTGAATGGCAAGGAGTTGGATATCACATCTCATGCCATAGGAAGGGTCTCAGGTTTGTTATAAGCATTGAGATATCACATCTCTGCTATCGGAAGGGTCTCAGGATTGGATTGGGAAGGAGTTGGATATCCCTTCTCATGCTATAGGAAGTGTCTCAGGTTGGAATGGGAAGGAGTTGGATATCACATCTCATGTTATAGGAAGGGTCTCAGGATTGGAATGGGAAGGATTTGGATATCACATCCCTTGCTATAGGAAGGGTCTCAGGATTGGAATGGGTAGGAGTTGGATATTACTTTCTTGCTATTGGAAGGGTCTCATGTTTGGAATGGGAAGGAGTTGGATATCACATATGCTATAGTTAGTGTCTCAGGTTTGGAACGGGAAGGAGTTGGATATCACATCTCAAGTTATAGGAAGGGTCTCAGGTTTGGTATAAGCATTGAGATATCACATCTCTGCTATCGGAAGCGGCTCAGGATTGGAATGGGAAGGAGTTGGATATCCCATCTAATGTTATAGGAAGAGTCTCTGGTTTGGTATTAGAATCATTGAGATATCACATCGCATGCTGTAGGAAGGGTCTAAGGATTGGAATGGGATGGACTTGGATATCACATCTCATGCTATAGGTAGGCTCTCAGGTTTGGTATAAGCATTGAGATATCACATCTCATGCTATAGGAAGGGTCTCAGGATTGGAATGGGAAGGAATTGGATATCACATCATGCTATAGGAAGGGTCTCAGATTTGGTATAAGCATTGAGATATCACATCTCATGCTAAAGGAAGGGTCTCAGGATTGGAATGGGAAGGAGTTGTATATGACATCTCAGGCCATAGGAAGGTTCTCAGGTTTGGTATAAGCATTGAGATATCACATCTCTGCTATCGGAAGTGTCTCAGGATTGGAATGGGAAGGAGTTGGATATCCCATCTCATGTTATAGGACGGGTCTCAGGTTTGTTATTAGAATCATTGAGATATCATATTGCATGCTGTTGGAAGGGTCTAAGGGTTGGAATGGGAAGGACTTGGATATCACATCTCATGCTATAGATAGGCTCTTAGGTTTGGAAAGGGAAGGAGTTGGATATCACATTTCATGTTAGAGGAAGGATCTCAGGTTTGGTATTAGAAGCATTGAGATATCACATCTCATGCTATAGGAAGGGTCTCAGGATTGGAATGGGAAGCAATTGGATATCACATCTCATGCTATAGGAAGGGTCTCAGGTTTGGTATAAGCATTGAGATATCACATCTCATGCTATAGGACGGGTCTCAGGATTGGAATGGAAGGAGTTGGATATCACATCTCATGTTATAGGAAGGATCTCAGGTTTGGTATTAGAAGCATTGAGACATCACATCTCATGCTATAGGAAGGGTCTCAGGGTTGGAATGGGAAGGAGTTGGATATCACATCTCATCCAATAGGAAGGGCCTCAGGTTTGGAATGGGAAGGAATTGGATATCACATCTCATGTTATAGGAAGGATCTCAGGTTTGGTATTAGAAGCATTGAGATATCACATCTCATGCTATAGGAAGGGTCTCAGGATTGGAATGTGAAGGATTTGGATATCACATCTCATGCTAAAGGAAGGGTCTCAGGTTTGGTAGAAGCATTGAGATATCACGCCTCTGCTATCGGAAGGGTCTCAGGATTGGATTGGGAAGGAGTTGGATATCACATCTCATGCCATAGGAAGGGTCTCAGGTTTGGTATAGGCATTGAGATATCACATCTCTGCTATCGGAAGGGTCTCAGGTTTGGATTGGGAAGGAGTTGGATATCCCTTCTCATGCTATAGGAAGTGTCTCAGGTTGGAATGGGAAGGAGTTGGATATCACATCTCATTCATGTTATAGGAAGGGTCTCAGGATTGGAATGGGAAGGATTTGGATATCACATCTCTTGCTATAGGAAGGGTCTCAGGATTGGAATGGGTCGGAGTTGGATATTACTTTCTTGCTATAGGAGGGGTCTCATGTTTGGAATGGGAAGGAGTTGGATATCACATATGCTATAGTTAGTGTCTCAGGTTTGGAACGGGAAGGAGTTGGATATCACATCTCATGTTATAGGAAGGGTCTCAGGTTTGGTATAAGCATTGAGATATCACATCTCTGTTATCGGAAGCGGCTCAGGATTGGAATGGGAAGGAGTTGGATATCCCATCTCATGTTATAGGAAGAGTCTCTGGTTTGGTATTAGAATCATTGAGATATCACATCGCATGCTGTAGGAAGGGTCTAAGGATTGGAATGGGATGGACTTGGATATCACATCTCATGCTATAGGTAGGCTCTCAGGTGGTTTGGTATAAGCATTGAGATATCACATCTCATGCTATAGGAAGGGTCTCAGGATTGGAATGGGAAGGAATTGGATATCACATCTCATGCTATAGGAAGGGTCTCAGATTTGGTATAAGCATTGAGATATCACATCTCATGCTAAAGGAAGGGTCTCAGGATTGGAATGGGAAGGAGTTGTATATGACATCTCAGGCCATAGGAAGGTTCTCAGGTTTGGTATAAGCATTGAGATATCACATCTCTGCTATCGGAAGGGTCTCAGGATTGGAATGGGAAGGAGTTGGATATCCCATCTCATGTTATAGGAAGGGTCTCAGGTTTGGTATTAGAAGCATAGAGATATCACATCTCATGCTATAGGAAGGGTCTCAGGATTTGAATGGCAAGGAGTTGGATATCACATCTCATGCCATAGGAAGGGTCTCAGGTTTGGTATAAGCATTGAGATATCACATCTCTGCTATCGGAAGGGTCTCAGGATTGGATTGGGAAGGAGTTGGATATCCCTTCTCATGCTATAGGAAGTGTCTCAGGTTGGAATGGGAAGGAGTTGGATATCACATCTCATGTTATAGGAAGGGTCTCAGGATTGGAATGGGAAGGATTTGGATATCACATCTCTTGCTATAGGAAGGGTCTCAGGATTGGAATGGGTAGGAGTTGGATATTACTTTCTTGCTATAGGAAGGGTCTCATGTTTGGAATGGGAAGGAGTTGGATATCACATATGCTATAGTTAGTGTCTCAGGTTTGGAACGGGAAGGAGTTGGATATCACATCTCATGTTATAGGAAGGGTCTCAGGTTTGGTATAAGCATTGAGATATCACATCTCTGCTATCAGAAGCGGCTCAGGATTGGAATGGGAAGGAGTTGGATATCCCATCTCATGTTATAGGAAGAGTCTCTGGTTTGGTATTAGAATCATTGAGATATCACATCGCATGCTGTAGGAAGGGTCTAAGGATTGGAATGGGATGGACTTGGATATCACATCTCATGCTATAGGTAGGCTCTCAGGTTTGGTATAAGCATTGAGATATCACATCTCATGCTATAGGAAGGGTCTCAGGATTGGAATGGGAAGGAATTGGATATCACATCTCATGCTATAGGAAGGGTCTCAGATTTGGTATAAGCATTGAGATATCACATCTCATGCTAAAGGAAGGGTCTCAGGATTGGAATGGGAAGGAGTTGTATATGACATCTCAGGCCATAGGAAGGTTCTCAGGTTTGGTATAAGCATTGAGATATCACATCTCTGCTATCGGAAGGGTCTCAGGATTGGAATGGGAAGGAGTTGGATATCCCATCTCATGTTATAGGAAGGGTCTCAGGTTTGGTATTAGAAGCATAGAGATATCACATCTCATGCTATAGGAAGGGTCTCAGGATTTGAATGGCAAGGAGTTGGATATCACATCTCATGCCATAGGAAGGGTCTCAGGTTTGGTATAAGCATTGAGATATCACATCTCTGCTATCGGAAGGGTCTCAGGATTGGATTGGGAAGGAGTTGGATATCCCTTCTCATGCTATAGGAAGTGTCTCAGGTTGGAATGGGAAGGAGTTGGATATCACATCTCATGTTATAGGAAGGGTCTCAGGATTGGAATGGGAAGGATTTGGATATCACATCTCTTGCTATAGGAAGGGTCTCAGGATTGGAATGGGTAGGAGTTGGATATTACTTTCTTGCTATAGGAAGGGTCTCATGTTTGGAATGGGAAGGAGCTGGATATCACATATGCTATAGTTAGTGTCTCAGGTTTGGAATGGGATGGACTTGGATATCACATCTCATGCTATAGGAAGGGTCTCAGATTTGGTATAAGCATTGAGATATCACATCTCATGCTAAAGGAAGGGTCTCAGGATTGGAATGGGAAGGAGTTGTATATGACATCTCAGGCCATAGGAAGGTTCTCAGGTTTGGTATAAGCATTGAGATATCACATCTCTGCTATCGGAAGGGTCTCAGGATTGGAATGGGAAGGAGTTGGATATCCCATCTCATGTTATAGGAAGGGTCTCAGGTTTGGTATTAGAAGCATTGAGATATCACATCTCATGCTATAGGAAGGGTCTCAGGATTGGAATGTGAAGGATTTGGATATTACATCTCATGCTAAAGGAAGGGTCTCAGGTTTGGTAGAAGCATTGAGATATCACGTCTCTGCTATCGGAAGGGTCTCAGGATTGGATTGGGAAGGAGTTGGATATCCCTTCTCATGCTATAGGAAGGGTCTCAGGATTTGAATGGCAAGGAGTTGGATATCACATCTCATGCCATAGGAAGGGTCTCAGGTTTGGTATAAGCATTGAGATATCACATCTCTGCTATCGGAAGGGTCTCAGGATTGGATTGGGAAGGAGTTGGATATCCCTTCTCATGCTATAGGAAGTGTCTCAGGTTGGAATGGGAAGGAGTTGGATATCACATCTCATGTTATAGGAAGGGTCTCAGGATTGGAATGGGAAGGATTTGGATATCACATCTCTTGCTATAGGAAGGGTCTCAGGATTGGAATGGGTAGGAGTTGGATATTACTTTCTTGCTATAGGAAGGGTCTCAGGTTTGGTATAAGCATTGAGATATCACATCTCTGCTATCGGAAGCGGCTCAGGATTGGAATGGGAAGGAGTTGGATATCCCATCTCATGTTATAGTAAGAGTCTCTGGTTTGGTATTAGAATCATTGAGATATCACATCGCATGCTGTAGGAAGGGTCTAAGGATTGGAATGGGATGGACTTGGATATCACATCTCATGCTATAGGAAGGGTCTCAGATTTGGTATAAGCATTGAGATATCACATTTCATGCTAAAGGAAGGGTCTCAGGATTGTAGGCTCTCAGGTTTGGTATAAGCATTGAGATATCACATCTCATGCTATAGGAAGGGTCTCAGGATTGGAATGGGAAGGATTTGGATATCACATCTCATGCTATAGGAAGGGTCTCAGATTTGGTATAAGCATTGAGATATCACATCTCATGCTAAAGGAAGGGTCTCAGGATTGGAATGGGAAGGAGTTGTATATGACATCTCAGGCCATAGGAAGGGTCTCAGGTTTGGTATAAGCATTGAGATATCACATCTCTGCTATCGGAAGGGTCTCAGGATTGGAATGGGAAGGAGTTGGATATCCCATCTCATGTTATAGGAAGGGTCTCAGGTTTGGTATTAGAAGTATAGAGATATCACATCTCATGCTATAGGAAGGGTCTCAGGATTGGAATGGGAAGGACTTGGATGTCACATCTCATGCTATAGGGAGGGTCTCAAGTTTGATATTAGAAGCATTGAGATAACAAATCTCATGATATCGGAAGGGTCTCAGGATTGGAATGGGAAGGAGTTGGATACCACATCTCATGATAAAGGAAGGGTCTAAGGTTTGGAAGGGGAAGGATTTGGATATCACATCTCATGTTATAGGACGGGTCTCAGGTTTGGTATTAGAAGCATTGAGATATCAAGTCTCATGGTATAAGAAGAGTCTCAGAATTGGAATGGGAAGGAGTTGGATATCACACCTCAAGCTATAGGAAGGGTCTCAGGATTGGAATGGGAAGGAGTTTGATATCACATCTCATGCCATAGTATGGGTCTCAGGTTTGGTAGAAGCATTGGGACATCACATCTCATGCTATCGGAAGGGTATCAGTATTGGATTTGGAAGAAGTTGGATATCCCATCTCATGCTATAGGAAGGGTCTCAGGTTGGAATGGGAAGGAGTTGGATATCACATTTCATGTTATAGGAAGGGTCTCAGGATTGGAATGGGAAGGACTTGGATATCATATCTCATGCTATAGGACGGGTCTCAGGTTTGTTATTAGAATCATTGAGATATCATATTGCATGCTGTAGGAAGGGTCTAAGGTTTGGAAAGGGAAGGAGTTGGATATCACATTTCATGTTAGAGGAAGGATCTCAGGTTTGGTATTAGAAGCATTGAGATATCACATCTCATGCTATAGGAAGGGTCTCAGGATTGGAATGGGAAGTAGTTGGATATCACATCTCATGCTATAGGAAGGGTCTCAGGTTTGGTATAAGCATTGAGATATCACATCTCATGCTATAGGACGGGTCTCAGGATTGGAATGGAAGGAGTTGGATATCACATCTCATGTTATAGGAAGGATCTCAGGTTTGGTATTAGAAGCATTGAGACATCACATCTCATGCTATAGGAAGGGTCTCAGGGTTGGAATGGGAAGGAGTTGGATATCGCATCTCATCCAATAGGAAGGGTCTCAGGTTTGGAATGGGAAGGAATTGGATATCACATCTCATGTATTAGGAAGGATCTCAGGTTTGGTATTAGAAGCATTGAGATATCACATCTCATGCTATAGGAAGGGTCTCAGGATTGGAATGTGAAGGATTTGGATATCACATCTCATGCTAAAGGAAGGGTCTCAGGTTTGGTAGAAGCATTGAGATATCAGATCTCTGCTATCGGAAGGGTCTCAGGATTGGATTGGGAAGGAGTTGGATATCCCTTCTCATGCTATAGGAAGGGTCTCAGGATTTGAATGGGAAGGAGTTGGATATCACATCTCATGTTATAGGAAGGGTCTCAGGATTGGAATGGGAAGGATTTGGATATTATTTTCTTGCTATAGGAAGGGTCTCATGTTTGGAATGGGAAGGAGTTGGATATCACATATGCTATAGTTAGTGTCTCAGGTTTGGAACGGGAAGGAGTTGGATATCACATCTCATGTTATAGGAAGGGTCTCATGTTTGGTATAAGCATTGAGATATCACATCTCTGCTATCGGAAGCGGCTCAGGATTGGAATGGGAAGGAGTTGGATATCCCATCTCATGTTATAGTAAGAGTCTCTGGTTTGGTATTAGAATCATTGAGATATCACATCGCATGCTGTAGGAAGGGTCTAAGGATTGGAATAGGATGGACTTGGATATCACATCTCATGCTATAGGTAGGCTCTCAGGTTTGATATAAGCATTGAGATATCACATCTCATGCTATAGGAAGGGTCTCAGGATTGGAATGGGAAGGATTTGGATATCACATCTCATGCTATAGGAAGGGTCTCAGATTTGGTATAAGCATTGAGATATCACATCTCATGCTAAAGGAAGGGTCTCAGGATTGAAATGGGAAGGAGTTGTATATGACATCTCAGGCCATAGGAAGGGTCTCATGTTTGGTATAAGCATTGAGATATCACATCTCTGCTATCGGAAGGGTCTCAGGATTGGAATGGGAAGGAGTTGGATATCCCATCTCATGTTATAGGAAGGGTCTCAGGTTTGGTATTAGAAGCATAGAGATATCACATCTCATGCTATAGGAAGGGTCTCAGGATTGGAATGGGAAGGACTTGGATGTCACATCTCATGCTATAGGGAGGGTCTCAAGTTTGATATTAGAAGCATTGAGATAACAAATCTCATGATATCGGAAGGGTCTCAGGATTGGAATGGGAAGGATTTGGATATCACATCTCATGTTATAGGACGGGTCTCAGGTTTGGTATTAGAAGCATTGAGATATCAAGTCTCATGGTATAAGAAGGGTCTCAGAATTGGAATGGGAAGGAGTTGGATATCACACCTCAAGCTATAGGAAGGGTCTCAGGATTGGAATGGGAAGGAGTTTGATATCACATCTCATGCCATAGTATGGGTCTCAGGTTTGGTAGAAGCATTGGGATATCACATCTCATGCTATCGGAAGGGTATCAGTATTGGATTTGGAAGAAGTTGGATATCCCATCTCATGTTATAGGAAGGGTCTCAGGTTTGGTATAAACATTGAGATATCACATCTCTGCTATCGGAAGTGTCTCAGGATTGGAATGGGAAGGAGTTGAATATCCCATCTCATGTTATAGGACGGGTCTCAGGTTTTTTATTAGAATCATTGAGAAATCATATTGCATGATGTAGGAAGGGTCTAAGGATTGGAATGGGAAGGACTTAGATCTCACATCTCATGCTATAGATAGGCTCTCAGGTTTGGAAAGTGAAGGAGTTGGATATCACATTTCATGTTAGAGGAAGGATCTCAGGTTTGGTATTAGGGGCATTGAGATATCACATCTCAGGCTATAGGAAGGGTCTCAGGATTGGAATGGGAAGGAGTTGGATATCACATCTCATGCTATAGGAAGGGTCTCAGGTTTGGTAGAACCATTGAGATATCAAATCTCATGCTATAGGAAGGGTCTCAGGATTGGAATGGAAGGAGTTGGATATCACATCTCATGTTATAGGAAGGATATCAGGTTTGGTATTAGAAGCATTGAGACATCACATCTCATGCTATAGGAAGGGTCTCAGGATTGGAATGGGAAGGAGTTGGATATCACATCTCATGCTATAGGAAGGGTCTCAGGATTGGAATGGGAAGGAGTTGAATATGACAACTCATGCCGTAGGAAGGGTCTCAGGTTTGGTATAAACATTGAGATATCACATCTCTGCTATCAAAAGGGTCTCAGGATTGGAATGGGAAGGAGTTGGATTCCCCATCTCATGTTATAGGAAGAGTCTCAGGTTTGGTATTAGAAGCATTGAGATATCACATCTCATGCTATAGGAAGTGTCTCAGGATTGGAATGGGAAGGACTTGGATATCACATCTCATGCTATGGGAAGGGTCTCAGGTTTGGTATAAGCAGTGAGATATCACATCTCATGCTATAGGAAGTGTCTCAGGACATCTCATGTTATAGGAAGGATCTCAGGTTTGGTATAAGCATTGAGATATCACATCTCTGCTATCGGAAGGGTCTCAGGATTGGAATGGGAAGGAGTTGGATATGCCCATCTCATGTTATAGGAAGGGTCTCAGGTTTGGTATTAGAAGCATTGAGATATCACATCTCATGCTATAGGAAGGGTCTCAGGATTGGAATGGGAAGGACTTGGATATCACATCTCACGCTATAGGGAGGGTCTCAAGTTTGATATTAGAAGCTTTGAGATATCACATCTCATGATATCGGAAGGGTCTCAGGATTGGAATGGGAAGGAGTTGGATATCACATCTCATGCTAAAGGGAGGGTCTCAGGTTTGGAAGGGGAAGGATTTGGATATCACATCTCATGTTATAGGAAGGATCTCAGGTTTGGTATTAGAAGCATTGAGATATCACATCTCATGCTATCGGAAGGATCTCAGGTTTGGTATTAGAAGCATTGAGATATCACATCTCATGCTATCAGAAGAGTCTCAGGATTGGAATAGGAAGGAGTTGGATATCACATCTCATGCTAAAGGGAGGGTCTCAGGTTTGGAAGGGGAAGGATTTGGATATCACATCTCATGTTATCGGAAGGATCTCACGTTTGGTATTAGAAGTATTGAGATATCATATCTCATGCTATAGGAAGGGTCTCAGGATTGGAATGGGAAGGAGTTGGATATCACATCTCATGCTATAGGGAGGGTCTCAGGATTGGAATGGGAAGGACTTAGATATCACATATCATGCTATAGGGAGGGTCTCAGTTTTGATATTAGAAGCATTGAGATATCACATCTCATGCTATCGGAAGTGTCTCAGGATTGGAATGGGAAGGAGCTGGACATCACATCTCATGCTAAAGGAAGGGTCTCAGGTTTGGAATGGGAAGGAGTTGGATATCCCATCTCATGTTATAGGACGGGTCTCAGGTTTGTTATTAGAATCATTGAGATATCATATTGCATGCTGTAGGAAGGGTCTAAGGGTTGGAATGTGAAGGACTTGGATATCACATCTCATGCTATAGATAGGCTCTTAGGTTTGGAAAGGGAAGGAATTGGATATCACATTTCATGTTAGAGGAAGGATCTCAGGTTTGGTATTAGAAGCATTGAGATATCACATCTCATGCTATAGGAAGGGTCTCAGGATTGGAATGGGAAGCAGTTGGATATCACATCTCATGCTATAGGAAGGGTCTCAGGTTTGGTATAAGCATTGAGATATCACATCTCATGCTATAGTACGGGTCTCAGGATTGGAATGGAAGGAGTTGGATATCACATCTCATGTTATAAGGAAGGATCTCAGGTTTGGTATTAGAAGCATTGAGACATCACATCTCATGCTATCGGAAGGGTCTCAGGGTTGGAATGGGAAGGAGTTGGATATCACATCTCATCCAATAGGAAGGGTCTCAGGTTTGGAATGGGAAGGAATTGGATATCACATCTCATGTTATAGGAAGGATCTCAGGTTTGGTATTAGAAGCATTGAGATATCACATCTCATGCTATAGGAAGGGTCTCAGGATTGGAATGTGAAGGATTTGGATATCACATCTCATGCTAAAGGAAGGGTCTCAGGTTTGGTAGAAGCATTGAGATATCACGTCTCTGCTATCGGAAGGGTCTCAGGATTGGATTGGGAAGGAGTTGGATATCCCTTCTCATGCTATAGGAAGAGTCTCAGGATTTGAATGGCAAGGAGTTGGATATCACATCTCATGCCATAGGAAGGGTCTCAGGTTTGTTATAAGCATTGAGATATCACATCTCTGCTATCGGAAGGGTCTCAGGATTGGATTGGGAAGGAGTTGGATATCCCTTCTCATGCTATAGGAAGTGTCTCAGGTTGGAATGGGAAGGAGTTGGATATCACATCTCATGTTATAGGAAGGGTCTCAGGATTGGAATGGGAAGGATTTGGATATCACATCCCTTGCTATAGGAAGGGTCTCAGGATTGGAATGGGTAGGAGTTGGATATTACTTTCTTGCTATTGGAAGGGTCTCATGTTTGGAATGGGAAGGAGTTGGATATCACATATGCTATAGTTAGTGTCTCAGGTTTGGAACGGGAAGGAGTTGGATATCACATCTCATGTTATAGGAAGGATCTCAGGTTTGGTATAAGCATTGAGATATCACATCTCTGCTATCGGAAGCGGCTCAGGATTGGAATGGGAAGGAGTTGGATATCCCATCTAATGTTATAGGAAGAGTCTCTGGTTTGGTATTAGAATCATTGAGATATCACATCGCATGCTGTAGGAAGGGTCTAAGGATTGGAATGGGATGGACTTGGATATCACATCTCATGCTATAGGTAGGCTCTCAGGTTTGGTATAAGCATTGAGATATCACATCTCATGCTATAGGAAGGGTCTCAGGATTGGAATGGGAAGGAATTGGATATCACATCATGCTATAGGAAGGGTCTCAGATTTGGTATAAGCATTGAGATATCACATCTCATGCTAAAGGAAGGGTCTCAGGATTGGAATGGGAAGGAGTTGTATATGACATCTCAGGCCATAGGAAGGTTCTCAGGTTTGGTATAAGCATTGAGATATCACATCTCTGCTATCGGAAGTGTCTCAGGATTGGAATGGGAAGGAGTTGGATATCCCATCTCATGTTATAGGACGGGTCTCAGGTTTGTTATTAGAATCATTGAGATATCATATTGCATGCTGTTGGAAGGGTCTAAGGGTTGGAATGGGAAGGACTTGGATATCACATCTCATGCTATAGATAGGCTCTTAGGTTTGGAAAGGGAAGGAATTGGATATCACATTTCATGTTAGAGGAAGGATCTCAGGTTTGGTATTAGAAGCATTGAGATATCACATCTCATGCTATAGGAAGGGTCTCAGGATTGGAATGGGAAGCAGTTGGATATCACATCGCATGCTATAGGAAGGGTCTCAGGTTTGGTATAAGCATTGAGATATCACATCTCATGCTATAGGACGGGTCTCAGGATTGGAATGGAAGGAGTTGGATATCACATCTCATGTTATAAGGAAGGATCTCAGGTTTGGTATTAGAAGCATTGAGACATCACATCTCATGCTATCGGAAGGGTCTCAGGGTTGGAATGGGAAGGAGTTGGATATCACATCTCATCCAATAGGAAGGGTCTCAGGTTTGGAATGGGAAGGAATTGGATATCACATCTCATGTTATAGGAAGGATCTCAGGTTTGGTATTAGAAGCATTGAGATATCACATCTCATGCTATAGGAAGGGTCTCAGGATTGGAATGTGAAGGATTTGGATATCACATCTCATGCTAAAGGAAGGGTCTCAGGTTTGGTAGAAGCATTGAGATATCACGTCTCTGCTATCGGAAGGGTCTCAGGATTGGATTGGGAAGGAGTTGGATATCCCTTCTCATGCTATAGGAAGAGTCTCAGGATTTGAATGGCAAGGAGTTGGATATCACATCTCATGCCATAGGAAGGGTC
The DNA here is from genome assembly GCF_040938575.1 of Ambystoma mexicanum. Lineage (NCBI taxonomy): Eukaryota > Metazoa > Chordata > Amphibia > Caudata > Ambystomatidae > Ambystoma > Ambystoma mexicanum. The sequence continues at coordinate 1,039,579 of NW_027182472.1, forward strand.
TCAGGTTTGTTATAAGCATTGAGATATCACATCTCTGCTATCGGAAGGGTCTCAGGATTGGATTGGGAAGGAGTTGGATATCCCTTCTCATGCTATAGGAAGTGTCTCAGGTTGGAATGGGAAGGAGTTGGATATCACATCTCATGTTATAGGAAGGGTCTCAGGATTGGAATGGGAAGGATTTGGATATCACATCCCTTGCTATAGGAAGGGTCTCAGGATTGGAATGGGTAGGAGTTGGATATTACTTTCTTGCTATTGGAAGGGTCTCATGTTTGGAATGGGAAGGAGTTGGATATCACATATGCTATAGTTAGTGTCTCAGGTTTGGAACGGGAAGGAGTTGGATATCACATCTCATGTTATAGGAAGGGTCTCAGGTTTGGTATAAGCATTGAGATATCACATCTCTGCTATCGGAAGCGGCTCAGGATTGGAATGGGAAGGAGTTGGATATCCCATCTAATGTTATAGGAAGAGTCTCTGGTTTGGTATTAGAATCATTGAGATATCACATCGCATGCTGTAGGAAGGGTCTAAGGATTGGAATGGGATGGACTTGGATATCACATCTCATGCTATAGGTAGGCTCTCAGGTTTGGTATAAGCATTGAGATATCACATCTCATGCTATAGGAAGGGTCTCAGGATTGGAATGGGAAGGAATTGGATATCACATCATGCTATAGGAAGGGTCTCAGATTTGGTATAAGCATTGAGATATCACATCTCATGCTAAAGGAAGGGTCTCAGGATTGGAATGGGAAGGAGTTGTATATGACATCTCAGGCCATAGGAAGGTTCTCAGGTTTGGTATAAGCATTGAGATATCACATCTCTGCTATCGGAAGTGTCTCAGGATTGGAATGGGAAGGAGTTGGATATCCCATCTCATGTTATAGGACGGGTCTCAGGTTTGTTATTAGAATCATTGAGATATCATATTGCATGCTGTTGGAAGGGTCTAAGGGTTGGAATGGGAAGGACTTGGATATCACATCTCATGCTATAGATAGGCTCTTAGGTTTGGAAAGGGAAGGAGTTGGATATCACATTTCATGTTAGAGGAAGGATCTCAGGTTTGGTATTAGAAGCATTGAGATATCACATCTCATGCTATAGGAAGGGTCTCAGGATTGGAATGGGAAGCAATTGGATATCACATCTCATGCTATAGGAAGGGTCTCAGGTTTGGTATAAGCATTGAGATATCACATCTCATGCTATAGGACGGGTCTCAGGATTGGAATGGAAGGAGTTGGATATCACATCTCATGTTATAGGAAGGATCTCAGGTTTGGTATTAGAAGCATTGAGACATCACATCTCATGCTATAGGAAGGGTCTCAGGGTTGGAATGGGAAGGAGTTGGATATCACATCTCATCCAATAGGAAGGGCCTCAGGTTTGGAATGGGAAGGAATTGGATATCACATCTCATGTTATAGGAAGGATCTCAGGTTTGGTATTAGAAGCATTGAGATATCACATCTCATGCTATAGGAAGGGTCTCAGGATTGGAATGTGAAGGATTTGGATATCACATCTCATGCTAAAGGAAGGGTCTCAGGTTTGGTAGAAGCATTGAGATATCACGCCTCTGCTATCGGAAGGGTCTCAGGATTGGATTGGGAAGGAGTTGGATATCACATCTCATGCCATAGGAAGGGTCTCAGGTTTGGTATAGGCATTGAGATATCACATCTCTGCTATCGGAAGGGTCTCAGGTTTGGATTGGGAAGGAGTTGGATATCCCTTCTCATGCTATAGGAAGTGTCTCAGGTTGGAATGGGAAGGAGTTGGATATCACATCTCATTCATGTTATAGGAAGGGTCTCAGGATTGGAATGGGAAGGATTTGGATATCACATCTCTTGCTATAGGAAGGGTCTCAGGATTGGAATGGGTAGGAGTTGGATATTACTTTCTTGCTATAGGAGGGGTCTCATGTTTGGAATGGGAAGGAGTTGGATATCACATATGCTATAGTTAGTGTCTCAGGTTTGGAACGGGAAGGAGTTGGATATCACATCTCATGTTATAGGAACGGTCTCAGGTTTGGTATAAGCATTGAGATATCACATCTCTGTTATCGGAAGCGGCTCAGGATTGGAATGGGAAGGAGTTGGATATCCCATCTCATGTTATAGGAAGAGTCTCTGGTTTGGTATTAGAATCATTGAGATATCACATTGCATGCTGTAGGAAGGGTCTAAGGATTGGAATGGGATGGACTTGGATATCACATCTCATGCTATAGGTAGGCTCTCAGGTGGTTTGGTATAAGCATTGAGATATCACATCTCATGCTATAGGAAGGGTCTCAGGATTGGAATGGGAAGGAATTGGATATCACATCTCATGCTATAGGAAGGGTCTCAGATTTGGTATAAGCATTGAGATATCACATCTCATGCTAAAGGAAGGGTCTCAGGATTGGAATGGGAAGGAGTTGTATATGACATCTCAGGCCATAGGAAGGTTCTCAGGTTTGGTATAAGCATTGAGATATCACATCTCTGCTATCGGAAGGGTCTCAGGATTGGAATGGGAAGGAGTTGGATATCCCATCTCATGTTATAGGAAGGGTCTCAGGTTTGGTATTAGAAGCATAGAGATATCACATCTCATGCTATAGGAAGGGTCTCAGGATTTGAATGGCAAGGAGTTGGATATCACATCTCATGCCATAGGAAGGGTCTCAGGTTTGGTATAAGCATTGAGATATCACATCTCTGCTATCGGAAGGGTCTCAGGATTGGATTGGGAAGGAGTTGGATATCCCTTCTCATGCTATAGGAAGTGTCTCAGGTTGGAATGGGAAGGAGTTGGATATCACATCTCATGTTATAGGAAGGGTCTCAGGATTGGAATGGGAAGGATTTGGATATCACATCTCTTGCTATAGGAAGGGTCTCAGGATTGGAATGGGTAGGAGTTGGATATTACTTTCTTGCTATAGGAAGGGTCTCATGTTTGGAATGGGAAGGAGTTGGATATCACATATGCTATAGTTAGTGTCTCAGGTTTGGAACGGGAAGGAGTTGGATATCACATCTCATGTTATAGGAAGGGTCTCAGGTTTGGTATAAGCATTGAGATATCACATCTCTGCTATCAGAAGCGGCTCAGGATTGGAATGGGAAGGAGTTGGATATCCCATCTCATGTTATAGGAAGAGTCTCTGGTTTGGTATTAGAATCATTGAGATATCACATCGCATGCTGTAGGAAGGGTCTAAGGATTGGAATGGGATGGACTTGGATATCACATCTCATGCTATAGGTAGGCTCTCAGGTTTGGTATAAGCATTGAGATATCACATCTCATGCTATAGGAAGGGTCTCAGGATTGGAATGGGAAGGAATTGGATATCACATCTCATGCTATAGGAAGGGTCTCAGATTTGGTATAAGCATTGAGATATCACATCTCATGCTAAAGGAAGGGTCTCAGGATTGGAATGGGAAGGAGTTGTATATGACATCTCAGGCCATAGGAAGGTTCTCAGGTTTGGTATAAGCATTGAGATATCACATCTCTGCTATCGGAAGGGTCTCAGGATTGGAATGGGAAGGAGTTGGATATCCCATCTCATGTTATAGGAAGGGTCTCAGGTTTGGTATTAGAAGCATAGAGATATCACATCTCATGCTACAGGAAGGGTCTCAGGATTTGAATGGCAAGGAGTTGGATATCACATCTCATGCCATAGGAAGGGTCTCAGGTTTGGTATAAGCATTGAGATATCACATCTCTGCTATCGGAAGGGTCTCAGGATTAGATTGGGAAGGAGTTGGATATCCCTTCTCATGCTATAGGAAGTGTCTCAGGTTGGAATGGGAAGGAGTTGGATATCACATCTCATGTTATAGGAAGGGTCTCAGGATTGGAATGGGAAGGATTTGGATATCACATCTCTTGCTATAGGAAGGGTCTCAGGATTGGAATGGGTAGGAGTTGGATATTACTTTCTTGCTATAGGAAGGGTCTCATGTTTGGAATGGGAAGGAGCTGGATATCACATATGCTATAGTTAGTGTCTCAGGTTTGGAATGGGATGGACTTGGATATCACATCTCATGCTATAGGAAGGGTCTCAGATTTGGTATAAGCATTGAGATATCACATCTCATGCTAAAGGAAGGGTCTCAGGATTGGAATGGGAAGGAGTTGTATATGACATCTCAGGCCATAGGAAGGTTCTCAGGTTTGGTATAAGCATTGAGATATCACATCTCTGCTATCGGAAGGGTCTCAGGATTGGAATGGGAAGGAGTTGGATATCCCATCTCATGTTATAGGAAGGGTCTCAGGTTTGGTATTAGAAGCATTGAGATATCACATCTCATGCTATAGGAAGGGTCTCAGGATTGGAATGTGAAGGATTTGGATATTACATCTCATGCTAAAGGAAGGGTCTCAGGTTTGGTAGAAGCATTGAGATATCACGTCTCTGCTATCGGAAGGGTCTCAGGATTGGATTGGGAAGGAGTTGGATATCCCTTCTCATGCTATAGGAAGGGTCTCAGGATTTGAATGGCAAGGAGTTGGATATCACATCTCATGCCATAGGAAGGGTCTCAGGTTTGGTATAAGCATTGAGATATCACATCTCTGCTATCGGAAGGGTCTCAGGATTGGATTGGGAAGGAGTTGGATATCCCTTCTCATGCTATAGGAAGTGTCTCAGGTTGGAATGGGAAGGAGTTGGATATCACATCTCATGTTATAGGAAGGGTCTCAGGATTGGAATGGGAAGGATTTGGATATCACATCTCTTGCTATAGGAAGGGTCTCAGGATTGGAATGGGTAGGAGTTGGATATTACTTTCTTGCTATAGGAAGGGTCTCAGGTTTGGTATAAGCATTGAGATATCACATCTCTGCTATCGGAAGCGGCTCAGGATTGGAATGGGAAGGAGTTGGATATCCCATCTCATGTTATAGTAAGAGTCTCTGGTTTGGTATTAGAATCATTGAGATATCACATCGCATGCTGTAGGAAGGGTCTAAGGATTGGAATGGGATGGACTTGGATATCACATCTCATGCTATAGGAAGGGTCTCAGATTTGGTATAAGCATTGAGATATCACATTTCATGCTAAAGGAAGGGTCTCAGGATTGTAGGCTCTCAGGTTTGGTATAAGCATTGAGATATCACATCTCATGCTATAGGAAGGGTCTCAGGATTGGAATGGGAAGGATTTGGATATCACATCTCATGCTATAGGAAGGGTCTCAGATTTGGTATAAGCATTGAGATATCACATCTCATGCTAAAGGAAGGGTCTCAGGATTGGAATGGGAAGGAGTTGTATATGACATCTCAGGCCATAGGAAGGGTCTCAGGTTTGGTATAAGCATTGAGATATCACATCTCTGCTATCGGAAGGGTCTCAGGATTGGAATGGGAAGGAGTTGGATATCCCATCTCATGTTATAGGAAGGGTCTCAGGTTTGGTATTAGAAGTATAGAGATATCACATCTCATGCTATAGGAAGGGTCTCAGGATTGGAATGGGAAGGACTTGGATGTCACATCTCATGCTATAGGGAGGGTCTCAAGTTTGATATTAGAAGCATTGAGATAACAAATCTCATGATATCGGAAGGGTCTCAGGATTGGAATGGGAAGGAGTTGGATACCACATCTCATGATAAAGGAAGGGTCTAAGGTTTGGAAGGGGAAGGATTTGGATATCACATCTCATGTTATAGGACGGGTCTCAGGTTTGGTATTAGAAGCATTGAGATATCAAGTCTCATGGTATAAGAAGGGTCTCAGAATTGGAATGGGAAGGAGTTGGATATCACACCTCAAGCTATAGGAAGGGTCTCAGGATTGGAATGGGAAGGAGTTTGATATCACATCTCATGCCATAGTATGGGTCTCAGGTTTGGTAGAAGCATTGGGACATCACATCTCATGCTATCGGAAGGGTATCAGTATTGGATTTGGAAGAAGTTGGATATCCCATCTCATGCTATAGGAAGGGTCTCAGGTTGGAATGGGAAGGAGTTGGATATCACATTTCATGTTATAGGAAGGGTCTCAGGATTGGAATGGGAAGGACTTGGATATCATATCTCATGCTATAGGACGGGTCTCAGGTTTGTTATTAGAATCATTGAGATATCATATTGCATGCTGTAGGAAGGGTCTAAGGTTTGGAAAGGGAAGGAGTTGGATATCACATTTCATGTTAGAGGAAGGATCTCAGGTTTGGTATTAGAAGCATTGAGATATCACATCTCATGCTATAGGAAGGGTCTCAGGATTGGAATGGGAAGTAGTTGGATATCACATCTCATGCTATAGGAAGGGTCTCAGGTTTGGTATAAGCATTGAGATATCACATCTCATGCTATAGGACGGGTCTCAGGATTGGAATGGAAGGAGTTGGATATCACATCTCATGTTATAGGAAGGATCTCAGGTTTGGTATTAGAAGCATTGAGACATCACATCTCATGCTATAGGAAGGGTCTCAGGGTTGGAATGGGAAGGAGTTGGATATCGCATCTCATCCAATAGGAAGGGTCTCAGGTTTGGAATGGGAAGGAATTGGATATCACATCTCATGTTATAGGAAGGATCTCAGGTTTGGTATTAGAAGCATTGAGATATCACATCTCATGCTATAGGAAGGGTCTCAGGATTGGAATGTGAAGGATTTGGATATCACATCTCATGCTAAAGGAAGGGTCTCAGGTTTGGTAGAAGCATTGAGATATCAGATCTCTGCTATCGGAAGGGTCTCAGGATTGGATTGGGAAGGAGTTGGATATCCCTTCTCATGCTATAGGAAGGGTCTCAGGATTTGAATGGGAAGGAGTTGGATATCACATCTCATGTTATAGGAAGGGTCTCAGGATTGGAATGGGAAGGATTTGGATATTATTTTCTTGCTATAGGAAGGGTCTCATGTTTGGAATGGGAAGGAGTTGGATATCACATATGCTATAGTTAGTGTCTCAGGTTTGGAACGGGAAGGAGTTGGATATCACATCTCATGTTATAGGAAGGGTCTCATGTTTGGTATAAGCATTGAGATATCACATCTCTGCTATCGGAAGCGGCTCAGGATTGGAATGGGAAGGAGTTGGATATCCCATCTCATGTTATAGTAAGAGTCTCTGGTTTGGTATTAGAATCATTGAGATATCACATCGCATGCTGTAGGAAGGGTCTAAGGATTGGAATAGGATGGACTTGGATATCACATCTCATGCTATAGGTAGGCTCTCAGGTTTGATATAAGCATTGAGATATCACATCTCATGCTATAGGAAGGGTCTCAGGATTGGAATGGGAAGGATTTGGATATCACATCTCATGCTATAGGAAGGGTCTCAGATTTGGTATAAGCATTGAGATATCACATCTCATGCTAAAGGAAGGGTCTCAGGATTGAAATGGGAAGGAGTTGTATATGACATCTCAGGCCATAGGAAGGGTCTCATGTTTGGTATAAGCATTGAGATATCACATCTCTGCTATCGGAAGGGTCTCAGGATTGGAATGGGAAGGAGTTGGATATCCCATCTCATGTTATAGGAAGGGTCTCAGGTTTGGTATTAGAAGCATAGAGATATCACATCTCATGCTATAGGAAGGGTCTCAGGATTGGAATGGGAAGGACTTGGATGTCACATCTCATGCTATAGGGAGGGTCTCAAGTTTGATATTAGAAGCATTGAGATAACAAATCTCATGATATCGGAAGGGTCTCAGGATTGGAATGGGAAGGATTTGGATATCACATCTCATGTTATAGGACGGGTCTCAGGTTTGGTATTAGAAGCATTGAGATATCAAGTCTCATGGTATAAGAAGGGTCTCAGAATTGGAATGGGAAGGAGTTGGATATCACACCTCAAGCTATAGGAAGGGTCTCAGGATTGGAATGGGAAGGAGTTTGATATCACATCTCATGCCATAGTATGGGTCTCAGGTTTGGTAGAAGCATTGGGATATCACATCTCATGCTATCGGAAGGGTATCAGTATTGGATTTGGAAGAAGTTGGATATCCCATCTCATGCTATAGGAAGGGTCTCAGGTTGGAATGGGAAGGAGTTGGATATCACATTTCATGTTATAGGAAGGGTCTCAGGATTGGAATGGGAAGGACTTGGATATCATATCTCATGCTATAGGACAGGTCTCAGGTTTGTTATTAGAATCATGGAGATATCATATTGCATGCTGTAGGAAGGGTCTAAGGATTGGAACGGGAAGGACTTGGATATCACATCTCATGCTATAGATAGGCTCTTAGGTTTGGAAAGGGAAGGAGTTGGATATCACATTTCATGTTAGAGGAAGGATCTCAGGTTTGGTATTAGAAGCATTGAGATATCACATCTCATGCTATAGGAAGGGTCTCAGGATTGGAATGGGAAGTAGTTGGATATCACATCTCATGCTATAGGAAGGGTCTCAGGTTTGGTATAAGCATTGAGATATCACATCTCATGCTATAGGACGGGTCTCAGGATTGGAATGGAAGGAGTTGGATATCACATCTCATGTTATAGGAAGGATCTCAGGTTTGGTATTAGAAGCATTGAGACATCACATCTCATGCTATAGGAAGGGTCTCAGGGTTGGAATGGGAAGGAGTTGGATATCACATCTCATCCAATAGGAAGGGTCTCAGGTTTGGAATGGGAAGGAATTGGATATCACATCTCATGTTATAGGAAGGATCTCAGGTTTGGTATTAGAAGCATTGAGATATCACATCTCATGCTATAGGAAGGGTCTCAGGATTGGAATGTGAAGGATTTGGATATCACATCTCATGCTAAAGGAAGGGTCTCAGGATTGGTAGAAGCATTGAGATATCACGTCTCTGCTATCGGAGGGGTCTCAGGATTGGATTGGGAAGGAGTTGGATATCCCTTCTCATGCTATAGGAAGGGTCTCAGGATTTGAATGGCAAGGAGTTGGATATCACATCTCATGCCATAGGAAGGGTCTCAGGTTTGGTATAAGCATTGAGATATCACATCTCTGCTATCGGAAGGGTCTCAGGATTGGAATGGGAAGGAGTTGGATATTCCCATCTCATGTTATAGGAAGGGTCTCAGGTTTGGTATTAGAAGCATTGAGATATCACATCTCATGCTATAGGAAGGGTCTCAGGATTGGAATGGGAAGGACTTGGATATCACATCTCATGCTATAGGGAGGGTCTCAAGTTTGATATTAGAAGCTTTGAGATATCACATCTCATGATATCGGAAGGGTCTCAGGATTGGAATGGGAAGGAGTTGGATATCACATCTCATGATAAAGGAAGGGTCTAAGGTTTGGAAGGGGAAGGATTTGGATATCACATCTCATGTTATATTACGGGTCTCAGGTTTGGTATTAGAAGCATTGAGATATCAAGTCTCAGAGTATAGGAAGGGTCTCAGAATTGGAATGGGAAGGAGTTGGATATCACATCTCAAGCTATAGGAAGGGTCTCAGGATTGGAATGGGAAGGACTTGGATATCACATCTCATGCTATAGGAAGGCTCTCAGGTTTGGAAGGGGAAAGAGTTGGATATCACATTTCATGTTAGAGGTAGGATCTCAGGTTTGGTATTAGAGGCATTGAGATATCACATCTCATGCTATCAGAAGGGTCTCATGAATGGAATGGGAAGGAGTTGGATATCACATCTCATGCTAAAGGGAGGGTCTCAGGTTTGGAAGGGGAAGGATTTGGATATCACATCTCATGTTATAGGAAGGATCTCAGGTTTGGTATTAGAACCATTGAGATATCACATCTCATGCTATCGGAAGGATCTCAGGTTTGGTATTAGAAGCATTGAGATATCACATCTCATGCTATCAGAAGGGTCTCAGGATTGGAATGGGAAGGAGTTGGATATCACATCTCATGCTAAAGGGAGGGTCTCAGGTTTGGAAGGGGAAGGATTTGGATATCACATCTCATGTTATCGGAAGGATCTCACGTTTGGTATTAGAAGTATTGAGATATCATATCTCATGCTATAGGAAGGGTCTCAGGATTGGAATGGGAAGGACTTAGATATCACATATCATGCTATAGGGAGGGTCTCAGTTTTGATATTAGAAGCATTGAGATATCACATCTCATGCTATCGGAAGTGTCTCAGGATTGGAATGGGAAGGAGCTGGATATCACATCTCATTCTAAAGGAAGGGTCTCAGGTTTGGAACGGGAAGGATTTGGATATCACATCTCATGTTATAGGAAGGGTCTCAGGTTTGGTATAAGCATTGAGATATCACATCTCTGCTATCGGAAGTGTCTCAGGATTGGAATGGGAAGGAGTTGGATATCCCATCTCATGTTATAGGACGGGTCTCAGGTTTGTTATTAGAATCATTGAGATATCATATTGCATGCTGTAGGAAGGGTCTAAGGGTTGGAATGGGAAGGACTTGGATATCACATCTCATGCTATAGATAGGCTCTTAGGTTTGGAAAGGGAAGGAGTTGGATATCACATTTCATGTTAGAGGAAGGATCTCAGGTTTGGTATTAGAAGCATTGAGATATCACATCTCATGCTATAGGAAGGGTCTCAGGATTGGAATGGGCAGGAGTTGGATATCACATCTCATGCTAAAGGGAGGGTCTCAGGTTTGGAAGGGGAAGGATTTGGATATCACATCTCATGTTATAGGAAGGATCTCAGGTTTGGTATTAGAACCATTGAGATATCACATATCATGCTATAGGGAGGGTCTCAGTTTTGATATTAGAAGCATTGAGATATCACATCTCATGCTATCGGAAGTGTCTCAGGATTGGAATGGGAAGGAGCTGGATATCACATCTCATGCTAAAGGAAGGGTCTCAGGTTTGGAACGGGAAGGATTTGGATATCACATCTCATGTTATAGGAAGGGTCTCAGGTTTGGTATAAGCATTGAGATATCACATCTCTGCTATCGGAAGTGTCTCAGGATTGGAATGGGAAGGAGTTGGATATCCCATCTCATGTTATAGGACGGGTCTCAGGTTTGTTATTAGAATCATTGAGATATCATATTGCATGCTGTAGGAAGGGTCTAAGGGTTGGAATGGGAAGGACTTGGATATCACATCTCATGCTATAGATAGGCTCTTAGGTTTGGAAAGGGAAGGAGTTGGATATCACATTTCATGTTAGAGGAAGGATCTCAGGTTTGGTATTAGAAGCATTGAGACATCACATCTCATGCTATAGGAAGGGTCTCAGGATTGGAATGGGAAGTAGTTGGATATCACATCTCATGCTATAGGAAGTGTCTCAGGTTTGGTATAAGCATTGAGATATCACATCTCATGCTATAGGACGGGTCTCAGGATTGGAATGGAAGGAGTTGGATATCACATCTCATGTTATAGGAAGGATCTCAGGTTTGGTATTAGAAGCATTGAGACATCACATCTCATGCTAAAGGAAGGGTCTCTGGTTTGGTAGAAGCATTGAGATATCACGTCTCTGCTATCGGAAGGGTCTCAGGATTGGATTGGGAAGGAGTTGGATATCCCTTCTCATGCTATAGGAAGGGTCTCAGGATTTGAATGGCAAGGAGTTGGATATCACATCTCATGCCATAGGAAGGGTCTCAGGTTTGGTATAAGCATTGAGATATCACATCTCTGCTATCGGAAGGGTCTCAGGATTGGATTGGGAAGGAGTTGGATATCCCTTCTCATGCTATAGGAAGTGTCTCAGGTTGGAATGGGAAGGAGTTGGATATCACATGTCATGTTATAGGAAGGGTCTCAGGATTGGAATGGGAAGGATTTGGATATCACATCTCTTGCTATAGGAAGGGTCTCAGGATTGGAATGGGTAGGAGTTGGATATTACTTTCTTGCTATAGGAAGGGTCTCATGTTTGGAATGGGAATGAGTTGGATATCACATATGCTATAGTTAGTGTCTCAGGTTTGGAACGGGAAGGAGTTGGATATCACATCTCATGTTATAGGAAGGGTCTCAGGTTTGTTATAAGCATTGAGATATCACATCTCTGCTATCGGAAGCGGCTCAGGATTGGAATGGGAAGGAGTTGGATATCCCATCTCATGTTATAGTAAGAGTCTCTGGTTTGGTATTAGAATCATTGAGATATCACATCGCATGCTGTAGGAAGGGTCTAAGGATTGGAATGGGATGGACTTGGATATCACATCTCATGCTATAGGTAGGCTCTCAGGTTTGATATAAGCATTGAGATATCACATCTCATGCTATAGGAAGGGTCTCAGGATTGGAATGGGAAGGATTTGGATATCACATCTCATGCTATAGGAAGGGTCTCAGATTTGGTATAAGCATTGAGATATCACATCTCATGCTAAAGGAAGGGTCTCAGGATTGGAATGGGAAGGAGTTGTATATGACATCTCAGGCCATAGGAAGGGTCTCATGTTTGGTATAAGCATTGAGATATCACATCTCTGCTATCGGAAGGGTCTCAGGATGGGAATGGGAAGGAGTTGGATATCCCATCTCATGTTATAGGAAGGGTCTCAGGTTTGGTATTAGAAGCATAGAGATATCACATCTCATGCTATAGGAAGGGTCTCAGGATTGGAATGGGAAGGACTTGGATGTCACATCTCATGCTATAGGGAGGGTCTCAAGTTTGATATTAGAAGCATTGAGATAACAAATCTCATGATATCGGAAGGGTCTCAGGATTGGAATGGGAAGGAGTTGGATACCACATCTCATGATAAAGGAAGGGTCTAAGGTTTGGAAGGGGAAGGATTTGGATATCACATCTCATGTTATAGGACGGGTCTCAGGTTTGGTATTAGAAGCATTGAGATATCAAGTCTCATGGTATAGGAAGGGTCTCAGAATTGGAATGGGAAGGAGTTGGATATCACACCTCAAGCTATAGGAAGGGTCTCAGGATTGGAATGGGAAGGAGTTTGATATCACATCTCATGCCATAGTATGGGTCTCAGGTTTGGTAGAAGCATTGGGATATCACATCTCATGCTATCGGAAGGGTATCAGTATTGGATTTGGAAGAAGTTGGATATCCCATCTCATGCTATAGGAAGGGTCTCAGGTTGGAATGGGAAGGAGTTGGATATCACATTTCATGTTATAGGAAGGGTCTCAGGATTGGAATGGGAACACTTGGATATCATATCTCATGCTATAGGACAGGTCTCAGGTTTGTTATTAGAATCATTGAGATATCATATTGCATGCTGTAGGAAGGGTCTAAGGATTGGAACGGGAAGGACTTGGAAATCACATCTCATGCTATAGATAGGCTCTTAGGTTTGGAAAGGGAAGGAGTTGGATATCACATTTCATGTTAGAGGAAGGAGCTCAGGTTTGGTATTAGAAGCATTGAGATATCACATCTCATGCTATAGGAAGGGTCTCAGGTTTGGTATAAGCATTGAGATATCACATCTCATGCTATAGGACGGGTCTCAGGTTTGGTATAAGCATTGAGATATCACATCTCATGCTATAGGACGGGTCTCAGGATTGGAATGGAAGGAGTTGGATATCACATCTCATGTTATAGGAAGGATCTCAGGTTTGGTATTAGAAGCATTGAGACATCACATCTCATGCTATAGGAAGGGTCTCAGGGTTGGAATGGGAAGGAGTTGGATATCACATCTCATCCAATAGGAAGGGTCTCAGGTTTGGAATGGGAAGGAATTGGATATCACATCTCATGTTATAGGAAGGATCTCAGGTTTGGTATTAGAAGCATTGAGATATCACATCTCATGCTATAGGAAGGGTCTCAGGATTGGAATGTGAAGGATTTGGATATCACATCTCATGCTAAAGGAAGGGTCTCAGGATTGGTAGAAGCATTGAGATATCACGTCTCTGCTATCGGAGGGGTCTCAGGATTGGATTGGGAAGGAGTTGGATATCCCTTCTCATGCTATAGGAAGGGTCTCAGGATTTGAATGGCAAGGAGTTGGATATCACATCTCATGCCATAGGAAGGGTCTCAGGTTTGGAAGGGTCTCAGGATTGGAATGGGAAGGAGTTGGATATCACATCTCATGATAAAGGAAGGGTCTAGGTTTGGAAGGGGAAGGATTTGGATATCACATCTCATGTTATATTACGGGTCTCAGGTTTGGTATTAGAAGCATTGAGATATCAAGTCTCATAGTATAGGAAGGGTCTCAGAATTGGAATGGGAAGGAGTTGGATATCCCATCTCATGTTATAGGAAGAGTCTCTGGTTTGGTATTAGAATCATTGAGATATTCACATCGCATGCTGTAGGAAGGGTCTAAGGATTGGAATGGGATGGACTTGGATATCACATCTCATGCTATAGGAAGGGTCTCAGAATTGGAATGGGAAGGAGTTGGATATCACATCTCAAGCTATAGGAAGGGTCTCAGTATTGGAATGGGAAGGACTTGGATATCACATCTCATGCTATAGGAAGGCTCTCAGGTTTGGAAGGGGAAAGAGTTGGATATCTCATTTCATGTTAGAGGTAGGATCTCAGGTTTGGTATTAGAGGCATTGAGATATCACATCTCATGCAATCAGAAGGGTCTCAGGAATGGAATGGGAAGGAGTTAGATATCACATCTCATGCTAAAGGGAGGGTCTCAGGTTTGGAAGGGGAAGGATTTGGATATCACATCTCATGTTATAGGAAGGATCTCAGGTTTGGTATTAGAAGCATTGAGATATCACATCTCATGCTATCGGAAGGATCTCAGGTTTGGTAT